>NC_072852.1:33758100-34065306 GCF_028858705.1 Grus americana | reverse complement strand
AAGCGCAAACAGTGTTTGGGGCCTTCTCTGAATATGCTGTTAGATCTTAATAATTTCAGACAAGAACAGAAGAGAATTTTAATCTGTCAGAGGGATGAAAGATTGAGCTGGCAGAACTGAATGACACAAAAGTTGTGAAGTTCAGTAATCCCCATGAAAATAAACAGCTCTCAGGAAGTACTAAGTGCTGTTTCCAGAAATTAGTACTGTTAGACTTCACCAACATAACAGCAATCTAAATTCCTTTAGGTCATCAATAAACAGAGACCAGACTCTAGAATAAATCAAAATAATGCTAGCAGAACAGAAACTGATGTCAACAGAAGCAGAGCTGCATGTATTTCTTTGAAACTGCAGAGATCTGTGAGGCCTGGGGATAAAGACAGACAATTTCTTGGAAATGGCAACAATACAGAGAGCTACAGCCAAGAGCGGGTAGATTTCGTAACCTATCAGAAACGGGACTCTGCTCTGTCCCCTGATTTTCTTTGCAAACTGCATTACAGTGTAATGGATCAAAGTCTCTGCTGCCCTGTAGCTTCACTCACCCAGAAATATGAGGGTCACTTCTATGCCAGTACAAGTCCCAACTACTGCAGAGCCAAGATCTGCTCTAAAGCCTGACAACTTCTGAAAGCTTTTCAGGAGCAAGGGGGGTAGGTGCAGCAAAACATGCCTTCTCCTCTGTGGAGCAACGTAGGTCCAACTACGTGATCGAGTTCGGTTCCAAATTTGGTAACCTAAATACAGTTTGGAAAGGACATCGGTCTTTCTGAGCATCCAGATTGCTCAGAAAGATGCGTCTCTGCTACACTAAAACATTGCATCAGTGATTGAGTGATCCCAGAGGAAAAGGGGAAGGAAACCACGCTGCCTTCTGCACACACGTGCCTCTCCCATCAAAACAGACAAACCTATTTTTGTTCACTTCTGCAGAGCTTAAATTTCTGCACTTTTTTCACTATGCCTGCAAATATTTATTGCCTTTTAAGCACTTTCAGCTAAAGAGTTAAAAAAGTGTTTTCAGTCTTCTGCTGTAACTTAATTAGCGTACAAATGTTGCCTTGACAACCCTGAAGAATGAAGTCTGCTCATCTCCAGAACAGGTACAACCCAGTCAGAAACGCTGTAGTTTTTTTCCACATTGCCGTAGCAATAAAATCTCAGCTCAAACAGAGTACTTCGAGGAGTGAAAGGACAGTTTAATCTCCATGTCCATTCAATTTTTGGCCTCTGTAAAGAGACTGCCAAAAAAGTTGCCAATTAGTGCTAATTGTAGAGAAGGTTTTTGTGATGTGCACCCTTGTCCACTGAAAATTGGATTACAACCATCAAACTCATTTCCTATGCTGCTGATATATTTTATTCAGGTCACCAGCACTTCTGCAGTTAGCCTTTTTTAAACTAGTGTCTGATCATACACAGAGAGAACAGAGGTTGAAGGCTCATCATTATATTTCACTCTCTTTTCTCTCAATGTATTAGCTTTATTTGGGGGGGTTATGTTAGTTGAATTTTCTCAACCACAATACACAAAAACAAAATAAGACTTCAAGAGTCTTTCGGTTCTCATGTGGTTATGTAATAACACATTAATATAAAGGATTTCCATTTTTAGACATCAAACCCCTGACAGATGTTTTTGGATCTAGTTGCATTTAGTTAGTCTCCATTATTATGGCACACTTTGATCTGGAGAATTCCTTGTCTGTGATCAAATGTAAAATGAATTCAGATTCATTCCCTTTCATCTCATGCGAGCAAGACGTGTGAACCATTTACTTAGCCCTGCGACTCTGTATGATGAGTATTGTCTTTTTCACTGGTTCCTGGTGGGATTTTTTTCTTTTTCTGGTAGATGAACCAGCTCCTTTATATGATCTTACAAAAGACACCGGCAGAATGTCACTTCACATTTGTCAAGAGCAAGCCCCACAATCTCTTTAACAAGTGATGTTTTACAATGTCTTGCAGGAGATTTTTGCAAACTGATGTTAATTAGCCCAGAAAAAAAAGATAGCAATTAAGGCATCAAAACTGTCTTCAGAAAATCTGAAAGGTTTTAGTCAACCCCGGCGAGGTAGATATTATGAAGGCTAACACTACAAAAGACTCCTTAACTCATCTCCTTATAACTGAGCATTGTAGTAATCAGACAAGAAAGATTACCCTCATTTAGGAGTTTTTGCTGCCACTATTAAGGCTCAACAGAGTGTGCTGAAAAAGATTTTCGGTAATATTAGTTTCTTTGTTTTCACAGGTTTACACCATATCATTATCATAGCTGTATGCATTTCCTATACCTGTATGTTGTTACTACAAGAAATATGGAAAAGGCAAATAGGTAAAACAAAATTACTCTTCCCCTCACACTTTTACCATCAGCAATTTAAAATAAAGCATTACTATATGTATTGAACATTTAAATTTAGCAATCATTTGAATTCCAAACTCTCAATTTGCCCACAATCTTTTCTTTAACCTATGAGAACTACCAATGTTAATACAAGCTCTGCAGAAGAGGTTCTTATATGCTTACTTTGTATATATGATTTTCTTTACCCATTTATTTGCAAACTATTTTATAACTGACTCTTCCGCCTTACACCAACATATTTAAAAGTTAAGGACTACAATCCCACAAGCATATAAGTGTGCGTGCAACTTCAGCAATTTAAGTAGCCCCTTACACAACATAAGGGATGTCTGCACAGCACTCGCAGGAAAGACATCTTCACACAGAACAGGATAGTTTTAAATTTGTGGTCCTAGGTGCTGCCAGCAGTTCAGCTTCAGCTGAGATTCATCTCAGTAGCCAAAACTGAGCCTTCACTGCGCAACACCTCTGTCATTGTGGGCTGCCCTGGGGGTTCGGTTATGTCCTTTCTGGATTTGGCTCGCTTACAAGTTTTCAGCCTCCTCTGGCACGGGGTGTCAGTCTGGTCCCCAATTCCTCAGCACTGCCGTGAAACGGGTGTGCTCTGCCAAACCTGCCAAGCATCGATGGCATGGGTGAAGGACCCCTCATGCCCCCAGTTCATGGGGGGAAGACTCCCCATTTGAGCTGGAACTTTTAAACTGAGGTTTAGATGACCCTAAGCTGCTGGGTTTGTATTTTGCACTTCTAGGATTGAGATATGGCAATATGGCAAACATCAGTACAAAAATGGAGTCTAATTTCAACTTTAAGATACATTTTTTGTCCAAATTATTAACCCATAACTTAGAAATCTCAAATAAAAATTCTGACCTTCTTACTAACAGCAGCAGCTATTTACTTGAACATCTGTGTCATGTTTTAGCTTTAATATAACTTCCAAACCATGTGTATGATATCGATGGTTGTTTTTATTGTCAGTTTAGTGCATTTGAACCACTTCTTCAGAGGAAGCTACTTTAATGCCATATTATATTGTAGGTTTGGAAGGAGAAGCAAAATTTATGAAATTCTGTGGAAAGATCAGTGAAATCAATAATTACTGAATTGACCCAGTACAAAAAACCTGTGTAAGGCCAACTTCACCTTTTCAGCCTCACTTATGTCTGTGTGGGGGGCTGCTTCTGGAAGGATGGAGAAATTTCTGGTCAGTCTTTTAGTGTTAACAGATTTAAAAAGCTAGTGTCGCAGCTGGCTGGACTGCACAAGCAGAGGCTGGGGCGCACTGTGCGGGTGAAGAAGCAGTTTCTGTAAATAAGGTACTAAATAGCAAATGGTGAGTTCAGTTTCACAAGCAGAAACATAAAAATATTATAAGCTATCTATTGCTGTCCTTTTGGTTGCTTGGAAAGATGGATCCTTGGAAAGCATGAACAAATTAAACTTCCAGTGCAAGTGAGAAGAGATGATAAGTATGGAGCATCAAGTCAAGTCTTGAAAATTTGCTGGTTTTCAAAATAGATGGTTAAGAATACAATGTGAAAGAGCTAATAAAATCACCTTTTTTATCTGCCATGGTCCACGAAAGCACCCACGGTGCACCATTGTTGCTCAGCTGACAATTGGAAATTTATCAAGCCGTGGTAGCCGCATCCCTTGCAAATGCATGGGCTTCGGGTATAACTCCAAGGCAAAACTGTATTTTCACTTTCTTACCACTTCTTTACAAAACTTTCTTCTGTTATGGCAGGATTTCAACTCAGGATTTCAAGCTTTTGGAACAGACACTGAACAAACCCATTATATTGTAGGGTAGTATGCAGATATTACTGATGGCAATACTTAAAGGTAAAGGAATAAAATGATCCATGTGTATGACCTGAAGCTCTTATTGGCACATGATTGAAATACCTTTCATAATCCCTTTTTTGCATCAGTCATGTGAGTTGGTATAAATCCCAAATTCATGCTGGTAAAATCTTAATATCACACAACCTTTAATCTTAGTTCAAATTTACCATTGCCTTTTTAGCCATTTTCTGATGGAATGCAAATTCTATATGTGCAACACCTTCCATCATTTCTATTTGCTTTCTGATTGGCTGAAAGTCCTTGGCTGATTTTATTCTTCTAAATTTTTCTGTCTCTATGGTGGTGTTTACAAGTAATTATTATTAATATTGGTTCTATACTGCCTCTGGATGGCAGTAAAGAGGCTGATGTTAAGGGGATTTTTTCACACGGGATATTTGTATGCCACATTGTGTTGTACACTATGTCAGGCACTTTGAATTCCCAAATGTTACAGTTCTGGGATAATAGGAAGGCAGGGAATCTCAGTCTCAAACCAAAGTGTTCCGGTCTTCAAGAAACATTTGTGACCTCAATTTTCTCCCAATAAATCACAACCTTTCTGGCTTGCACACAATTCTGCAGGTTATGGCCAAATAATTTAATACCATTTGAAATCATTTAAATGTCATGCATGCTTTCTGCAGCAGTACACATACAGAATAAATTGAAACAATCTGAAAATTAGCCCTTGAGAAGGTGCATATGACTGCTACATCTTACTGCTTAGGTAACCGATGGGATATTTCAATGGTCAAGTTAATGGTCCAAAAGATACAATCATTTAAATTAAAAATGAATTCTGCATTTTGAATAGCATTACGTCCTGGAGAAATGAATACACAAAGGCTACTTTGCAGCTGTGGAAAAGATTGCAAATAGTTTTGTTCTGCCAACAACTGCCAGCCAGAAAGGGCATGCAATGTTACGGTTTGCTGTTCTGTACGGCCATAGTTATATTTTCTGTACATAACAGTAAAGCGTTATGCCCTTGTAGACAAATTTCATTCAAAAGAGTAGGGCCCACAGAGGGCCCATAGTTTCATCGCATAAAGGGTGATAGCAAGAACTGTGGGTCAGGCGGACAAGGGGCCTTTTGGTGCTCATGAGCATATTGGAATTAGTTTGCTATTCTCTTTCAGTTGCAGGATGTTGGGATTTCCCCTTCCTCGCGTTTAGGGGGAAGAAAGAAGTTCAGCGATTGCCAAACATTACCAGCGCAACCACGGAGACCCCCAGAGACCGGCAGGCCTGTAAACAATGATGCGCGCACTTCTTCGGAGACGCCCTCAAGAGGCAGTGCCAAAAGGTCTCCCCAGGGAGCCTCTCGGGGATCCCCCTCAGCCTGTGGTGGGCTTGGAGAGATTGCTGTAGCAGACAATCACCTTATATTTCTGTGTTATAAATCTCTAACAGCAAACCTCTGTTCCCAAAGGGGTGAAGCATCAGTTCCCGCCAGTGAGTAATCGTCTGACGGCATCAGCCATCCACGCATCCACTGCGCTGCACGGTATAGTGATCCCAAAGGCAGTCTGGGATCTGGCTCAGTGTCAGTGTTGAAGTCATTGCTACCCAGGACCATTTGTCACCTTCCTGGAGAGTTTGAATTCATCCAGAAAGCACATCTCAGAGAAACTTCACGTGTGGTATAAATAGTATCCAGAACTAGACCTCCTACATAGGATTACTGCTAGGCGACCCTTCATTTCTCCTGACTGTTGACTTTGTGAGAGCTTGCCTTTTGGAAGAAACTCAAATCTGCTGTGACTAGACTAGGGAGAAATACATGTAAACTAAAGAAATTCTCTGACACTCATTTTTGCCACTCCGTTTATGTTACTGTGCAATCCCCAACAGCCATTCTTCAGAATCTTGGTAAGGAAGTGCTACGGAAGCAGGATATTGTCCCCATCTTCTTCAGGTCTGGACTGGTTTCAACTAAAATCTTTTGCTCTGTGGACAGTGCCACTATTATACTTGCCTATTAGTGTGCCATGTCCATCAACAAATTTGGAAGCCTTCATTTGGAGTTGCAGTGGAATTACATATTCATCTTTTGACTCTGGTACTCATACATAAAACTGTTTTTCCAGTCGGGATATTTTTAATGGGATATGGTAAACAGGTTCTCTATAGTCACCTGTGAAGATTTGTTCATTAGTTGTCAGTGCCCGCATGTAGAAAAAATTTAGGAAATGGTTTTGTCTGTCTACTCAATGATCTGCAAATCTATCAATAACAACTTCTGACACAATTTCCAGAATTGCTTTTTCACATAAAAGTTGAGACTGCATCAAACACATGCAAATGTTATCAGTTACTCAACTTTCTGAGTTCATTTGCTGTTACTGGTTCCTGCTGCAAACCTTGCCAGGACAAGATGTCTTTTAAGTGCTGTTAGAGTGGGATCATTAACTTACAATCTACATAATACACTTTGGCTCTTCCATTTTATTCTCCTGTCACCACAATGTGCACAGCAAGACGTCTTTTATATTGATGCCTCATGATAAGAAGGGGAAAAATGAACATACCCCAGTGTCTTCTTGTCGGTCACTTAATGGTACAGGAAAGATGCGACAAGATATCTCATGCTTATATGGGCAAGTTTGTTTTTACCATTGCTGTTATAAAAAGGTGGAAGTTCTACCAGAGTTCCACTTATTTGTCTGTTTTCCCAATGTCTGCTGCATTTTAGTCCTCAGCATTTCAGAGTCTCTTAAGGTTTCGCCTTTCTTTACGGAAGCAGTTACTCTGATTGATAACAAAATTCAGACAATGAGCTTCCAGGACTGAAAACTCAAATTTGTTCTGAAAGTCACTAAATAAAGCACAACTTCTCAGAGTCCGCTAACTCAAGAATACTTCTTTTACATATGCCTATTTCTAGGCAAACAGAAGCGCACTGTTATTCAGGAAAGAAAAAAAGTAGCACACTGTGATTCCTCTGTGTGTCTAGCAAGCATGACAATTAGACTAGTCTCGGGTATTTTTCAACAGAAACACTTCTGGATTAAAAGAGTGGTCTTGCTACAGTTTTTACCTTCCACATTTGGAAGGGAAGTAGAAGACATAACTAACTTTGTACCCATCGTACTAGAGCAGAGAATTACAACCATTAAAATCATGGGTTTGGATCCCGCTGAAGCGCGTTCTTCCTCATAGCGCATGCCTCACATAACCTCTGGTGCATTCAACAAGGGGTGTGAAAGTGGTCTCTCTCAGGTTGGAAGTACAAACTAATATAGCTCTCAAAGAATGTGAAGCCGCATACTTCACTCTCTCTTCACTTTAACACCATTTCTGAGATCCATGCATACTGGTAAGTGATATAATAACAAGGTGTTGATGATTTTGCTGAAGACATTTCTGGGAAAGGTATGCTCATCTTAGGTTCAGACAAAGCCTCCAACTCTGATAACAGCATTTTCTCGTGGGCCACATAGCATACAAATGGTAAGACTTTAAACTGAGAGTTTAAATTAAGTTTGAAGTTTTGGACAAAGATCAAATACAAAAACCCATTGCATTTAAAGTCTAAGACTTTAGACTGACAGTTTAAAATGTGAAGTCCTCATATCTGGACATGTTTCATGGCTCTGCTATGGATTTCTTGAGTGAGGATTTAAATCATGATGTGTTACTGTGTTTTGATCTCCGAAATGAAGATGACAACTGTTCATCAGGAAGGTTGTGATGATTAATATTTCACTGAAGCATTTTGAAATCTCTGGATGGAACTTGATACATAAATATGCAGTATTATTAGAGTTGTAACTGGGTAATTTATTTACTCTCAGGGGATGCTATGGTTATAGTTTAGATACCACTTTATATCTTAAGTCTTTGTTTGCAGTGGCTTTTCTTGATTACCTTGGGCTGCAAACTTACATATCTACATTAACCCACAAGTTTGAAGGAAAGCCATTCAGCTGTTATCAGAATATTTTAAAAATTATTTCTTTCAGCTGTTAGAGAAATTGAGCAGGAGTATTTGGCACTTGGCTTCTAGTATGCATGTGCAGTAATCACCACCATGAACTGCTGCTTTGTTAAAAATAGTTTAAGATCCAAATTCAGTTATCAATTTCATAAAGAAGTATCTTCTCCTTACCTAAGGGGACGGAAAATATAACAGGCACACACATACATTTGGATAACTAAAAATACATGGGCACCTGCTATGGGGATAGATTAAAAACTTAAGGGTAACGGTGAAATAAATAAGGTACAAATAAGACAGGCTAAATCTTTTATACAGTGGATTCCAAACTACAGCTGTTGTGAGAGCCAGCAGTCCTAAATCTTGATCCTCTGGCTGCTTTGCCCCAGCCCATCCATAGGGTGTGCTTCCCTTAGATTTTTCCTTAGAGAGAGAGTATCTCTTAGTCTATGGTTGTCTTGACACTATACTATATTTGCTCCAACTTTCTAGAAGTGGAAAGGAAGCGTGGTTAGAGCAGGGCTGTGATTTGGCATCCTTAAATTACTCCTTTGCAGGCACCAACAACTTTGCCCAACACACAACAGTTCTGAGTCTCTTCCAGGTTGTATTGGGGACCAAGAGTTCCCCCACTCAGCCCCAGTCTTGTGGAGCTCAAAGAGGAACATCTAATGACTTTGGCTCTCATGCCTTGTCTTTTCTCCAGAGTAGCTTAGCTGCACCAGAGAGTCTTGTTTCACAAACTGTTGTCTAGAACTGTAGTAAGGATAATATTCTCTGTGGGTCCAGTCCTAAATTATGGAGAATTGTATCTATATGCCACTGACACAGCTGACCCATAGTTTTTCCCCACTTAAGTCAGTAAGATTACGCTGGTTTATGCAGCTGGAATCTGACCAAGTGAGCTCAAAAATATTCTTCGCCCCTGTTGCTGACCTTCCTATCGATTCATATTCGATTTCTAGACATCCAGACTAACTTTTGTGTAAATGAAATCAGAATGTGATTATAGATCATAATTTTTGTGTTAAAAAGTTACTACAGAGAAATTCAGTATGTTTACTGCCCAAGTATTGCTGAATATGGCTAGTGTAAACCAGACCAGATTTACATACTGACAGGTGAAATTTGTGCTGCAAATTCTAAAAGTGAATTTGGCCAGAAGTCTAGTTTCCAGTTGTATAGACAAGGACAAATGTGCTACTGTAGCTTGCTTGTTTTAAGGGCTGGATATTTTCAAATAAGGGTATTTTTACCACAAATTTTTTTTTAAATTTTTTTTTTTTGCTTGTATTCACAAGTTGTTTCCACATCACAAGCTATAACAACATAAGTTTGCTCCCTAGCATGGTCTTTTGTTCATACATCCCACATCTACTCTGTTGCTGTGTAAGGCCTTAGCAGAGGAAGGTCAATCTCAGCAGTCAGACTGAGTACTGACACTGATGTATGCAGCTTTTCAGTGTCTTGATCTTGACAGATCATGTCAATGTCTTGCTTTGTGGAGATAAAAAGGAGACAGGTCTGGCTTTTATGTCCTCTCGTAAGAAGTGGGAAAGAACCAGCTAGCACACGTTTAAGAAAATAATAGACAGCTATGAAGGTTTGGGGTTTTTCCTTTTTTTTTCCCCCCTTAAAATGTCTGTTAGTATAAAGTTCCAAAGTATCTAATACTTATTTACTTACTTTCCAGTAATGTAAGTAGCTACGGTAGGTAGGACTTCTATGATTGCTTAGAATTGAGGTTGTGCAAGGCAACTTTTGCAGGATCCTGTTGTCATTGTTCGTAACTTTACCAGACTATGGGTTGATTATATTTGAAAATTTTCACGTAAAACATTGTAGCAATCTCTGATAATTAGATGGGGAGATTTTTTTTCCCAGTCCTGGTTTCTACTCCACTCGGCTGTGCAAACCCCAGGCAGGCAGGTGTGGGGTGACGCCGTTTGGGTCTCCTCCATGCAGCAAGCAGCGGCTGGCTCAGTGTTTATCTGGCAAGCTGAATTCAATCAAATTTGATAGTTACATCCTCTGTCACAGAGATCAGCAGCCTCTCTCTAGCATACAGGCCTCTTGCATGAGCGCAGGGATGGGGAACGCTGGTTGATCACTGTTTGCACCATCTCTCTCATGATTCAAAGGCCTTACAAGTCACCAGCAGCTTTTCACAGCCATTCAAAAACCTCAGCATCCAGCGTAGACCTCCTACAGGCTCAGCTGAAGATACCAACAAAGGTGCTTAAGGCCACATGCTGCCAGGGACGACAAAAGCAACCATATACACCGTGCCTGTGTTAAGGAGTCTGAAATTAGGCATTGGAGCATAGGAGACAGCGGCTCTGAAGCAGCAAGGGAGCAGTCCCTCCCCGATGGCAGAGTGGCTCCCTGACACAGGAACTCAGCTCTCTGGAGCTCTTCCTCTGGCTCTCCTCTGAAATTCTGACTCCTTGCCCTCCCCTCCTTTGCCCTTTCCCGAGACACAAGTGAACTATCTCCTGACTTTTCAGGCAGCAAAATTCAATTTTGCTTCGCAATGCTAAGAAGCTTTGAACTGTCTTTGACTTCGTTCCAGGAGAACTAGGAAAATAAACAAACAAATAAGATCAGAATAATGCACATTCCACTAATTAAATCCTTAGTCCCACTTAAAAAAAAGCAGAATACTTGTAATGAATGCTCTTGTGCATTTATCTTAATATATTTTAACACTACCAGATGTTCATGAAAACTAGCTTTAGTATATTTGGGGGTCATAAGTAAAAAAAAAAAGGTTGTATAATTTCATCTTTCCTACAGCGCTGCAAGTAATTTTGTGTCTCACATAAGCTTCTATTGTCAATCAAAATGACAACAGATAGCTCTTTTTAAATAAGAGATGTACTTTAATAATCAACTTATAGCAGCTTTGGAAGCATGTTTTAAGCAAGTGTAAAGTTATGTTCTGGCATTTCTTCAGGACGCTTTATTTCTTCTTGACAGCATTTTATTTTACAGAAGTGTAAAAGAAGTGACAGGTTATTGTGTATGTAATCATGGCTAATTTTTAACTTCAAAAACTTCTCTGTGATCTTAAAAGCTTTTAATTTGTTCATAGGCACAGGTTTGTACAAGCCCTGTGCAACATCTGTAAGCCGTTTTAACAAACAGCTATAGTGGTATCTCTCCCTCCCAAAAAGTTTAATTAGATTTGAAAAGTGGCTTAAGCTCTTATGTGACTTTGACTTGTATGAACACCATCAGAAATGTTGACGTTTTGAACCTGGTACTGCAAGGTACTATGACTTTCATGGAAAAATGTTGCATCCCCAAATCCCGCTGAACTTGGTGGGTTTCAAGATGTGCAGCATTATGGAAGACATGGTCAGCGCTTTCCTGAACTGGGAATATCTGGGCACTGGGAATTCTGTGGCAAGTCTCTCAGCACTTTGGTGGAATTAGGAATTTTGAGTCACAGTGCTCAAACACTTAGCAGATACTTCATAGAATCATAGAATCACAGAATGGTTTGGGTTGGAAGGGACCTGAAAGATCATCTAGTTCCAACCCCCCTGCCATGGGCAGGGACACCCTCCACTAGACCATGTTGCCCAAAGCCTCATCCAACCTGGTCTTAAACACTTCCAGGGAGGGGGCATCCACAACCTCTCTGGGCAACCTGTTCCAGTGCCTCACCATCCTCACAGTCAAGAATCTCTTTCTGACATCTAATCTAAATCGACCCTCCTTCAGCTTAAACCCATTACCCCTTGTCCTGTCACTACACTCCCTGATAAACAGTCCCTCACCAGCTTTCCTGTAGGCCCCTTCAGGTACTGGTAAGCCGCAATTAGATCTCCCCGGAGCCTCCTTTCCTCCAGGCTGAACAACCCCAACTCTCTCCGCCTGTCCTCATAGGAGAGGTGCTCCATCCCTCCGATCAGCTTCGTGGCCCTCCTCTGGACTTGCTCCAACAGCTCCATGTCTCTCCTGTACTGGGGCCCCCAGAGCTGGACGCAGTACTCCAGGTGGGGTCTCACCAGAGTGGAGTAGAGGGGCAGGATCACCTCCCTCGACCTGCTGGTCACACCTCTTTTGATGCAGCCCAGGACACGGTTGGCTTTTCTCCAATGATATAAGAGAACAAGAAAATAGAAAAATATAATTGTGTGGGCCCTTGTTCCCAAACACACATTCTCCATTACCCCAACATCACAGATACTCCTCTTCAGGAGGTATTTTTCATTAAAAAGACCTGAACTCAGTTACTGAGAACATCACACACATCATCACAGTTGAAATATATTGTAATGTTTATGTATTGTCATGTGTACCAAATAATTTACATTTCATTCAACACAGATAACTAAATAAGACTAAAATTAATCACATTCATCAGTAATATTTTTAACTTTGTAGTCAATTTAATGACCTCTATTTCAAAGCAGTTTAAAATTTATTAAAATATCTTATTTTAAAAATATCATTTTTTGGAAATATTGGTATCAATTTCCATTCCTTTAGAAAATCTTCAAGTAATAAAATTTGTCCTCTGTATTTAATATTTAAGCCAGTAGAATGTCTTTAGATAGTTCTTGATGTACATTTTTTAAGAATTACATTTACTTCCTAATAACCAATTTAACATCTCTGTAAGCACCTGAAACACTTCTATTTTTAAAATTTATAGTAGAAGTAACTATAAGGCAGTTAGCTAGGACAGAGTTTATTTTTAGACAATGATCAAAATGTACTGCTTTGGTGCAGCGATACCTGCTTATATTAACTGGTAAATTTGATACTATTTGTGTTCAAATAAAAAAATCATTATTAATCTGAAAAACATGTGAATGCTTTTAGGATTCTTTCACACTTAATTCAATGCCGTTGTCGCTGACGTTAATTGCCAAACTACCGCCGATGTTGCCAGGAACAGCACTGACCCCGTTACATTTCATCTCGTGCGGCTGGATCCATCCCGCTACTCGAAGTCCAGAGCAAGGGGTGAGGCTTACAGTAACACCTATTTATAGTCCTGCTTGCTCTGGGAAGCACAAGCAGAGAGTGAAATGGGATATATCTGTCCTGTTAGGTGATCAGGAGCCCTTAGAGGAGACAAAAAGCGAGCACCGTCTGGGCTCTCGAGGGAGGGACGCAGTATTGCCTGGGTCTCTAGCAGGCCACCCAAAATGAGGTGGGGGCTCCTTGCAGTCCTCCCCCACTGCCCACTCTCATAGCAGTCACTTGCAGTTTCACTTGTAATGAGTCCTGCTTTTGGGTTGTTTAGTGTATGGCAGTTTTTGCTGAAAAGTTTAATTCCCAACATTCATTATTCATCTCCTCTTATTGAAGTGCTTTCTGGCATATCTTAACAGGAGCAAACTTGACCTGCAGGTCAGAATTTGATACAGCCAAGCCACTACCAAAGTTACAGCAATCAAGATAATCTCCCTCCCTGCACTAAAAAAGGGTAGATAAAAGCGGATATTAATAAAGCAGCTGTTTAATGTCAACATTCAGAAATAACGAGCTGCTTCCTCTGCATTTCTATTTTATATGGTCTCTCTTCATTGATTGAAAGTCTACAATTTAAAAAACCTAGCAGTGATGTAGGAAAAAATGTTTATTCACACTAAATGAGTATTATCTCATCAATATTTCTGCTATAGGGTGCTGAGATGAGTCTGTTGTCATTGCCGTATGAGTCCTGCAGAATACCTGAGGCATGTTCTTTAATCATGCCGTGAGTCATGATTCTCATGTGCCACCTAAACCAGACTCGGTTAAACAACGTACCTGCTTTCTGGCTGGATCCCAATGCTGTTGCTCACTGTCACTGCTTTTAGTTGGCCCTACAGCTTAACGTCCGTAGTGCCTTTCTTTCCGCTGAGAGGAATGTGCCGTACCGCGTTGGCTCTGGTTGCTGCTCTCTTTGGTGACAGCAGCCTGCAGGTCCTCCAGTGTAAGTGTTTGCCCTCTCTGCTCCTGGGCATAGAGAAGAACATACAAGAGGAGAACAGAGTCCTTGGGTTTAGCGTGACTGTTTGACAGGGAATCAGCTGCTCCTGGTACAAACAGTTGCATGTCACTCCTCTATCTTGATCTCTAAGACAGAGAGCTTTCAAAATGCCAGCATGACTTTTTCAGGGCAAAAATACCTCTGAGTATTTTCTTTGATGAGTGCTCATAGCTCTTTCACCTTGCACAAAGGATTTCACCAGGAGAAGCTTACCTTTCTACGTATTTGCCAGCAGCAAATCAAATAAGTTTCAAATAAGAAGAAAGAGCATGCATTGGTTTCAAGTACCTGAGAGTTTGGAAAGAAATCTTTGCTGCATTTAGCCTGCTTTGCTTTCTAATAAGAGCAAGGAAAGTATCCTGTGGTCCTGGCTGATCTCCTGCCCTCTTGCCTCTGACGTGGGTGGCCAGTGGCTCTGTGCCTGTTTTGCACCTCCACCCTGGTGTCAATCCACCTTCCTAGGCTTCTGGCCGGTCACTGGGGTAACCCCTGCGAGAAGGTGATCTTCCCTCTAATCTCCTGCCAGGCTATTTTCTTGGCAAGAACCTGCGTTGGATACATGACATTTGGTCTACTTTTACTTTAAGCCTCTTGTAAGAGGGTATCATTTTCTAGTTCTCTCACTTTAGGATCTTTCTCTTTCATTTAAATTTGAAACTTTCTGCTTCTGCCTCCATTTTTATGACATCCACTTATATGACAAGTAGTTCAGAGTATTTAACACAATACTACTACCTAGCAGATACTCTAGTTTAAAAAGAAATCCAACATAGTTCAATTTTTTTGTAAAAGTTTTGTGGTTTATTTTATATTATGAAGTATTACATTAATCCAGAAACGTCATGATACAAAAATGGATATACTGTCTGTGGTGAATGTAACTTGCAAGTGTGCAAGCAGAAGCATTTTTAGAAACTGGAAGATTTTATGATAGAAAATGGAAAACTAGAGGGAACAAGTTGAGCAAAGCTGAAGCGACATGATCCATAATATGATGCTGATAGGATTGTCTTCTATATGTGGGATGAACAGCTCTTACTGTTAATTACTAGACTATAAGAGATCTTCCTCTAATACATTCCGATTTTGTCCATCAAGCAAGGAATGTATCTGTTGACTTGTAGGCTTTTTCCTGTGGTTACAGAGATCAAGTTCTAGCTGCGTTATCACTTATTCGAAGGAACGACCCAAGTAAGGTAGATTTCTGATAGTCAGTCCGTCACAGTCAGTCTTTGCAGCTAACCGTTTCCATCTCTAAGACACTGTAGTAAAGTTACAGATAATTATATTTAAGTGTCCCTCTGCAAGGTATTACTTGTCTGCCTGTAAATGACAAGAAAGAGATACCAGACAAAGCTGGCTGAATTCACCGGGCATGTATGGTGCAATTCACAGAAAAGTTTGGTCCTGGGTGTTCTCTAAATGTGGAAGGAGATAATTATTTTCCAAAGAGAAATAAGATACCTTAATAATAGTAGTACTATGTAAGCAACACGGCTTAGTTTCTACTTCCAGATAGATAATGTACTTGCTATATTTCCGAGTGATATAATGCATTACTGAGTGCAGACAAGAGCATATTGTTAGGGCATTCACTAATGCAAACTATGTGTGTCCACGTAGACTGCTAAAATTTGTAGGGAAAGTTTCCACGTATTATCAAAAATTACCTTTTAGCAACCAAAGAACATAACTCTCCTTAGCATGCTTTTGAGAAAATTGGATGCAAAGTGTTTCAAAATCAGAAAGACTAATGGCCACGATTCTGACAGAAAGATCACAGGGTAACGGACATTTTACATTCATTTAAAAGAGCAAATTATAGACGGAGTATTAAAAAAACCCTTAAGGAAAGTAAGCAAACAACACTGATATGTATAGTGACTTAACTCTATGAATTAAGATGGGTCCCTCACTTCCTACATATTTTATATCACTATAGTTAAATTATTTGTGAAATGACTCACTAAAATGCATGTTAAGGAGGAATGGTGGTTTCCTCTATTTAGTGTTAATCTTTCTGATGAGGCTGATTTGCTTTTTATGAAAAGCCTGACTGATGCCCCCACCTGCTAACTTGGGATCGTTGTATCAGATAAGGAACTATTTCCTTCTACCACCTGCTGTATGGAATAGGGCTGGAATTCAGCTGATGTTTTTGCATACTGGTGACAAGACTGTAGCTGTTTCTGTAACCTGTATTTTAATCTAGGGGTTTCCCTGGGAATATTCTCCTAATTTTAGCTAGTTCAAAATGCTGCAATTAAAAATTAAAAAAAATTCAGAATCTGATGACTCAGGTTCTAAGTTTAATGCTTCCTTACTCATAATTACCTTTGGTTACCTACCAGATCCAAATACTGAATTTACTTTAGATTATTTACTTTTTTTTATGCAATTTGTACGTTTTTTTGTATAGGGTAAATTGGCTATAAGATGCCAAGCCACAGAGGATGGCATAACATCTGTAACAATAAAATCTCATTATATATAAATTAGGATGTAGACTGTCCATGCATTCTAGAAACCAAAACAGGCAGCCATTCAGAAATTACTACACTCTTTTCACCTGAACAGTTTCACAGGAATGCAGACACGACAGAACCATGTGTAATTCCTCCCCATGAAAACCAAATTGATGCGGCCGGTCCTAATGAATAGCTAATTTCCAGGTAACTCACTATATACACTTAGGTGTAGTTCCATGCTTTGTAGCAGCAGTTCCCAGGAGGAAGCGTGCACGTGAGCAAAGTACATTTCCCCATGAACGGCCTGCACGGATGCCACTGAAGTCCCTTTCGGGCGTCTCACAGGTAATTCTGTGAGTAAAGAATGGTCTTATAATTGTATTAAGTATTGAATAAAACTGCTCATTAGTGTCTCAAAGTAATGAAAGAGCTTATCATTATGCATGTGTGGGAGAGTAATGTTAAAATTACGGTGGAACTAAGGGTTTCTCATTCTTTAGTAACAAATGCATTATTGAGTACAGAAGCTTAATATTTCTATGGTTTTACAAATGAAAATGTTAAAGAGGGAACTAAACTAAGGAAGAAAAAAAGAGGGAATGAAAGTGTCTCACTGGCTCAAATTCAAAGTACTTTTATTCAAATATTGTCCATTTTGTGACTCCAATGTCTTAAACCAAATGACCCGATGATTTTGCTTCAGGGCTTAGCAAACAGGGTCTACAACACAACACCCTTTGCTTGGCAGGAAACTCTTAGGATTGTCAATAGTAGTTATTTGGATTTTGCTAATAACATTCAAGTTTGTGTCCTAGGTTAAAAAAAGCACAAACTCTCTGAATACTCGTTTTAGCCAAATGCCTCGGTTTTGTACCTCTCACTCACTGGAGGTGACTTTAAAAGTCCTATATGAAGTGGAACAGTGGCATCTCAGGAAAATATTGTAAGCTTTTATTAAATCAGTTTTTGAAGCACCGAGGGAAGAAATATCCTTGTACTTCTATACCATACTCCCACAACTTACAAATGTAGTACGCTTGGTGACCTGTCCGTTCAGCAATCTTCAAATCTGTTCAGGACCATAAGCGTTCAAGGCGGCATATATTTGGGGTCCTGCCTGGTGCTACATACAGTTACTACCTTTTTGTTCAGTGGCCGAACCAATTTTTTACTTTAATTTTTTTGCTCAGACCTAATCTAAATAATTTTTCCCCAAAATTCTTGACCAGAGAACATAAAAGGGAAAACTGGAAAAGCTTCCACTTTGATGCCATTTCTTTCAAGCTGCCAAAAGTAAAGCAGAGATGACTCCAGCGATAAGGAAATAAGTTCTGTCCAGTAACCCCGACTTAGAGACCTCAACAAGAATGATGTGGGATCCTTGAGTTTATCTTCTGCTGCTGCCTTAATGAGATATGAAACCATGCAAGAGAAAGCTGATCTAACTGCTATACTGTAACAGATTTTCCACCAGGGAAATGGAAAGTATGTAATATATAGTGGAACATCAACATGGAAATGGGTTATAAGCATGCCCAGCTTATTCTGCTGAACAGTTAATGGAAACACAAGATCAAATCTTCTTTGGAAGAAATAGGATTAAACATGGGTTTTCCCCTGGATTAATTCTATATCTGCTGGCTGGGATAAAACAGCTCTCCTCCTTCATTAGTTTTGTAAATCTAAAACTGAATTCAGCCAAAATCATCCACTGAATTTTGATTTATTTATCAAAATAACAATTTCTCTATATTCTCCTTGAAGATGTAATCGATTAGGCAAGTTAGGGCATCACTGTTTTCTGCAAAGTCAGCATGTACAATCTGGCTATCACGAGAAAATCTTTCAGATTTAGTGAAGATGAGGATACAACATTTCCAAGACTTACAGTATAGTGGATTCCAAAACAGGTTAAAAAAATAACCAAAATGAATTAATTTTGGTAAATTACTTAGAATTATACGAACTGGATCAAAAAAAAAATCAAAATACCGTATGATTTATCAAAGAAAAAAAACACTAAAAAAGTAGTAGTTCAGGGTTCCTCCACCCATAGCTTTGAACGTTGAGTTTACATAGACCTGGTACAATAAACATAGTTCTTTACATACAGCTTTGTATTGTTTTGCCATGGAAGTCCTCATCCGTCCTTTGTCTTGGTGGTCAGTTTGGTATTTTTCTTGTGAGTCTCCCAGCTGGGAAAAGTAGTGTATGAAGGAAGATGAAAAAATCATGTATTTGAAAAAATGGAATGAAGATAGGAGCTTCTGGTTTATTAATTCAGTGACTATTAGCTGGCAGAGAGCTGACAACTCTTTTCCTAGAAGTTTCCTGCAAGACATGAAGCATATAGTACCTCCAGGAACAGCCTGTTAATGTTATCCACAATTTCACTCTCCTTTTGTCTTCAGCAATTGCATAGTCAGTTATTAATTCTAATATATGAATGGTATTCTAACAATGAATGAGAGTGTCTCGCCAGTGAGATACTACAAAGAGCGTGATGTTCCCGCATTTGTATAATATGACTATAATGTCAGAACAGTGAAATTACTGCAAAACAAGCTCACACCTCCTCTGAAACACAACACTGTGATATGAGGGTGTCTCATGATGCTCGTGTTGTGCTCTAAGTTATCTTTTTTATCACTCTATACAGCCACGTGTAGCAAAGTGAATGAGGTTTGGATGCTTCTGGATCCTTCTAGTCCTTGTGCAGCTCACTTGTATGGACACGTACTTTAAAACAAATTTCTGGTCCTGCTAAAGCTAGCATTTCTAAACGGCACAGGATACCACTGGGTAAACCCAGGTTTGAGTTTGCACAATTAGGAGCCACTTCACTTGCTATTAACAATTTGATGCTCGCATTCTATGACTGCTGTTTGTGTCTTGCAATGTCAAATTTATATTCTCTTGTGGAGTAATTTTAGGATACTACCCAGAGTGGGACTCTAGAAAAGGCTGGTAGCTAGGAGAGTGCTATGTGAGCCAAATTATCCCTGGCATAACTAACAGGGCTGGTATGAGAGCTGAATTGGGCCCTATGTCTCTTTACTGTAGGGAATACTTTCTCTCGAGCCAAAGTAACAGCTGCAGTGCGCTCGTGACTTTAAAAAAAAAAAAAAAAACCAGCTTGCGTTTTTGGCAGAGTGAGTGCACATGCCTTTGTCTTCACAGTCCAGTAATTCTTATTTTTCTCAATAATTTGTTTGAGATCACTTGTACATCTCAGGTTAGAGGGTGTTTTTTCTTCTGCACACTTCTCTAAGAGTACGTGGTGACCTACGCTTGCCTCCCCTTGAAAGCTGAAATCCCCCCCCCCGGCTGATACAACAGGTGCACTGTGCTGATGGAGCACAGAGACGGGGTGAAGTTCAGAGCGGGGCTCCTGCCCCAGGGTCAGCAGGAAGCACAGAGCAGTCTGCCAGCTTCTGTCCTGGGACACTGAGCCCCGGTACGTCCACGGTGCTTGCACAGCGCTGCGTGTCATACCCTGTAGCTGGCATATGCCTCTTCGCTTTCCTTCCCAGGGGATTTGTAACGATATCAAAGTGCCTGTCTTCACTTACAACATAATGAAATAATTTTAATCGATCATAAGCTTCTTAAGCTAGTAGCTATGACTGCCTAGCATATATTTAATTGTTTGCAAATAATACTTTTTGCCAGTAAGTTAGTATTTCATAGATAATTCTGCAAAATTATTCATACTGAAAATAATGCAGGATCTCAATAAAAAATAAGAAAAACAAGTTCCAATTACATGGTACGGTATACAATACCTTTCTGACTCTATGTAAGCCTATATTTCACAGGATAAAACTTGGCAAAAGACTTCATGTTAAATAACATAGAAGTAATGGACTTTCAGTTACCTTTGATTAAGGGAAGAGTATATGTGCAGACATTAACCTTAGAGTAAGTCACGAGTGTTCAAAAACTACTATAGTGTGAATGCAGATAGTAGCATAAATGCATACATACTGTAGAAAAAAACCCACACTTTTTTTCAGAAGAGCTTTTGAATCAGCTCAATAGCAAAAAAGATTATTATATCACACTGTTGAATCCATTTATAATATGGTTCAAAATGCCTAGATTTCTACTGGTTTCTACAAAATTTCATTGATTTTGCTCCCTTTAAATTCTGTGGGTTCCTAGGTTCCCCTACAGGGTCACCCTGAATTGCTCCCCTGTGCCCTGGTCTCCTCAGTGTCCACACTGCACACACACTAGCACGCTCCTGGGCTCCCTCTGGAGCGACCAGGCTGGTTGAGGGGACAGTCCTCTCCAGCTCCACCCAGTGAGGGTGGATGGGACCATGCCAGGGTTAACTTCCTGGCTCACCTGAGAGCATCTCCTGCAGCATCCTTGCTGTCCTCAGACCATCACCCTTCTTTATACACTACTCCGATGCTTACAGACCTTCCCGTCCTGCTCTCAGCACTAGAGAAGACCTTAGAACTGTGCTATCCATTGTGGGTTGTTTGGGGTTTTTTTACTTCATACTTAACCAGTGGTAATGTTATTTTAAATGCACTTTATTTGGACCCTGTGGTCATTTAGCCTCTACTTTACCCATGTCAGTGACAATACATTTATATTTCATTGCAACATATATGCTGTCCTTGTGTACTGTGGGTGCTTCATGGCTAGATCTTCCTCTCCCCAACCAGCCCCTAGAGCTGCAGCTGGGCTGGCAAGTGGAGGCACTCTGGGAGGGAAGCTGGGGACCGGGCAGGACGGTGTGGTGTAAGGTGAAGGAGGAGAGAGTAGGGTGGAGGATGGGGCAAACAGCATCAGACCTACGTCATCTTTAAGTTATTTGGAGTATGCCCAGGGTCCTTGCCGAGAGGCAGTCCCCGATAGCGTTTTGATGGATGATGCTGCTGGCCCTGAGTCTCAGGAGAAAAGCCAAAGCTGCCTGCAGTGACGGGGCATGCAGGAACGGCCCAGCTGCCACCAGACAGGGCGTACCGATTCACCTGCACGCAGCGATCCAGCCAGCCACGTCCCTCCAGCAGCCCCAGCTCCAGCTGCCCACCGCAGACGGAGCTGTGCAGGAGGCATGGTGGCACACAGCTTCACGGCTCAGCATCTGGGCAAGGCCAGCCCGCTCCAGACAACGCCAGCCTTGATCAAAGGGGACACAAGCCACTCTTGACCTGGTGCCAGGGGTCAGGTGGCTCCATGGTGTGTATATAAATATATATGGTATATATATAACCTCTGGGACTTCTCGGGATAAGCATCAGGTAAGGTGATGAATAAGAGAAGTGACTGCAAACTGGCCAGATTTGTGCAATGGGTTTAGTGTCCCGACAAGAACAGTAAATAAAGAGCCTGAAGGATTGATTTAAATTGTATTGCACAATGCCAAGATAAAATAATAAGGAAGTAAATTATATACTTCATATAGTCTCCTTTTCCACATAAAATTCATTCTTAAGTCTTACTTTTTATAAAAATTTCACTTACTTAAACATTGCCTTTGCCTTTTCTGAACAACTGGCTTTTATACTGCTACCATTTTCCACTTTGCCATTTTCAGTCAAAACCACTTACAAAAGACCACTTTAAAAAAAATGGAGGCAAAAACAAGTTACAGGATTTAATAGCTAATCTGTGGTAGGTTGTACTGGGCCTAAGGAAGAAATTCATTAACTACTCAATGTGCATTTTTACAAATCCTACTCTTTAATCTGGTGAGCCTTATCTACTGCAGCATGTTAAGTGCACAATACAAATATTTGAATAATCATGACATAATTGCAATTGGGTTTGTCCATGCAATCCTAGTGAAACCCCGAGGAAGGCAAGTGGTTTCAGTGAGCACAGAATATCCTTGTATTTCCTTCGCTTGCCAAGTAATTGGCACAACATACTTCATTCCAAACATATCCGCTGAAAGAGATAAGTGAAAAGAATCAACAGTGTAAATAGATGGATTTATTTCACTAATGTAGGAGGCATTTTAAAGGCAACTGTTCAATAGCAAGCTTTAATGTCAATGCAGATTTAATGAAGTCAGAATACATTACATCGCTGAGGACTGCATTTGCAGATGTAAACCAGCATAATTTCACTGCCTTAGCTGGAGCTTTACCAGTCTATAACTTCTAGCCTTGGAAAATCTTATCAAATATTCTCAGTTGCTTCTCCTTTCTTCCTCTTCTGTTTCTTTGTAGCCTAAGACTAGTTTCTCCTGATTTTTTCTCCCCTACATCTCTGTTCTTTTCGTAGGTCTAACGATCCTCTTCTTCCTCTCCACTTTCATCTCTTCAGCTTTCTCCAGGGACTTTTTTTTTCTTTTGTTTCATAGAATCATAGAATAATCTGGGCTGGAAGGAACCTCTGGAGGTCAACTAGGCCAACCTCCTGCTCAAAGCAAGGCTAATTTCAAAGTTAGTTCAGGTTGCTCAGGGCTTCCTTGTCCAGTCGAGTTTTGAGTTTCTACAAGGGTGGAGACTGCACGACCTTTCTGTGTCCTTGTTCCAGTGCTCAACCCCTCATTTGAATTTTTATTTTTAATATTTCATGACGTATTTTTGCAGTTCTGCTCCTTTAAACAGCTTCCATAATTCTCCAACTTCACTTCATCCTTCTGCCTGTCTCCAACCTTCTACTCTTAAAGTTGTAGCAAACATACTATTTCCATGCTTTCTGAATTTTCTGATGTACTTCTATTTCTTCATAGTAGAAATACACCCCTTCCTTTGTTATACAGAGTTATATTTACTCCTCACAAGACTCAAACTGATGCCATATGGGTAGAGGTCACGTTGAATGACCGCAGCTTATTGCCCAAAGACATTCAGGTAACATGAATACTACTAGAACTGCCTAAAACCCACTCTTATTCTCCTAGCACAGCTAACCCATCTTGCATTTGAAAATCAGACTTGTGCCTAATACCTGTAGAGCTTCAGCAGTTTCTGAAAGTGGAGTGGCTGCTCAGTATAAAAAGGTGTTTGATTAGAATGTCTGACATTGCCTGAATCACCAGATTCACGTTTGAAAGTTTACTTTTTGTTTAGGATGAAAATTTGAGGGGAAAAAAAAAAGAAAAAGAAAAAATTTGCTCAGCACTGCATTTTGAGCAGTAGTCCCATGGCACTGCCAGGAGCTACTGGAGCAACACTGGCAATCTAAATAGATGTTGTCAGTTTTAAATTGCTCAACAGTCAATCTTTAGACAGAGACGGACCATCAGTGTTTACTATAGAAGAGCTGGTGTTCCATTCTAATGGAGAATACAGGGAAAGTTAAGCACATTAAAATGGGATTTAAGAGAAGTAATCTTATTGTTTTTAAAATATTCACATTTTGAAGTAAATGTTGCCTTTTCTAAAATACTGGAAATATATACATAAATGCATATGTAAATTGTTAAAAAAATTGAATCATCTGCTTATATTTGAAGTGGGCTACAATGAAGCTTTGTGCTTGAAGTAAGAACGTTGAACTTTGTCTTCCGTGATGCTTAATGCTTCTGTTCATTTTTAGAAAAAAAAACTTGCAAATCATAAACAAGTAACACATCCAATCTCAGTCAGTGGGTATGTGGTTACGCCCAATGAAATAATGCCCATTTACTTCATCACTGATGAATGTTTAAGTTGACTAAGGAAGGAGATAACTTGCTGCGCTCTGACTAGTACTTCTATAAGTGAGATTCAAAAATGTGGCAAATTCTCATTTGCTGGAGATGTGCAAAGGCAAGTGCAACAATTGCTCCTCTGCATTTAACTTTTTCCCATTATTCATGCTTTTCACAGCAGTCAGTAAAATCAAAGCACTAATCCTTAAACTTTGCTCTACTACTATGTGAGCACCCCATGTGTGAGCTTTCTGCAATGGAACATCTCAACGCACTAAAATAAGCCTTGTACCTTCATGCTTCTGTGATGGTGAGGATGGAGCTCTCGCCACCCACCTCCTATTCTTTCTCACCACTCAATGCTCAGAACTGGAGTTTTGTTTACATCTCACCATCAGTCTTTGCCAGTGTAAGCAGTTTAAAAGAAATAGTTTGGAAGTCCCGCTTCGTTGTTGGATTACGTTGATATTCGTGGTATTTGGAGACATAGGCTTTCCATTTGTTCTCACTTTGCAGAAGTCTTCAGATTTCAAATATTTGTTTCTCGTCATGTGAGAGTGCTTATCAGTGACCCACATACAGAAAACAGTTTAATATGCATCTGAGAGCTGCCATCTTCCGAGTATTCAAGAAGACAACTCAGTATTTCCAACAGGGGTCAATATTCTCAGATTATGCTGGATAAATATACCGATATAGTTTGGAACAATCCAGACATCCTTTCTACAATCCTGGACTCTGACGGGGGACATCATTTAGCAGTGAAGGTTCTTCCAGTACTGCTCACCTTCATTCAACGCCTGATCAGCTCATTCTCTCATTTCAGGAGAAAACATGTCCTCCAACTCTGTTTCTACCTTACACAATTCCTAAAATAGCAGGTGAGTCAGACCACAAAACTGCCTTAAGACATGAAAGGCACTTCAAGCTCAAAGGCCATCCCTGAGGCCATTGTGCCTGTGACAGAGCGGTCATTGACTCTTGTATCCCAGTAAGAACAGAGGAAGAGTCTGGATGAGCTCGGTTCCACCTGCGCAGTGACACCTGCAGCCACACGATAAGCAGGTTATCACTTCTGAAGCTGTTCATGATGTCTTGGGTACCAGTGCTCTGATGAACAAACGCACTGAACACATTACTTGCTGAGATTATACACTCTCTTTAAACCCTGTATTGGACTTACTTTTTGCTGAAGCAGACAAGAAAAGAAACAAAGCACTTAATAAAGAGAAGACAAAAGGAATATTTGAAAAGAAGTTGCATGTACATTGCACATTTTCTGGAGAGCATCAGTAGCTGAATAGACAGATCTCACTGCCTGTATTGACTGGACCCCCATCCAGCTTAGAGACCTGGCTCACCACAGGCTTCTGCGTTGTAGATATTTCCATACAGATGGATGATGCTGAAAATGATTCCCCCATCTTTAACAGTGATTAGTCATCAACTAAATGGATTCTCCAGCTTGGGGAATTTTTAGTTCAAGGCTAGATTCCCACCACCACCACCAGATGTAGGTTTAAACATAGCTATAAAAACTAGGTTTGAGGACAAAACAACTAAAAATTACATTTCATTAAACCAAATTCCAGAACTGCCTACTTTTCCTGAAGAGGAACCACTGTGCACATACAGCGATTGCCAGAGTACGGCCTCCTAACAACCGGTTTTCAGTAAGGCTGATAATCCACAGGCTCCGTGCGAGGGATGCAGGGCTCCCTGAATGCTGGTACAAGCAGTTTTATGAAGACTTTGCCCGGACAGAATAACCTATGTGGGGGACCCGGTGTTTAAAGAAAACAAGCCCAGTCTGTCGACACCGTGTTGTCAGACTCTGCCTTGAGATCTTCTTCCTTCGAAGCTGTGTGTGGAAACGTCATCACCCTGGAGCTGACGTGCAGGGGAAGGTGGTCGGTGTGGTGCGTGTGCGGGCAGCACTGAACCTCAGGGGACACCCCCGAACTTCACAGCGCTGCCTTTGCCCTTCCCAAGGTGAATTCGGCATTGCCAGGCTTCTCAAAAGTCTTCCCCCCCCCCCCCCCTTAAATGACACCTCTCCCGGGCTCTAACGCCAGCTGCACCAAGCACTGTGGGGAGAGGGGGCGGCAGGCGGCGGGATGGCGCTCAGGGACCCCCGGGACCCCCCTTTGCCCGCCCCGGGGGTGCTGAGGGCCCGGCCCGGGCGGGAGGCGCGCGAGGGGGAGGCGCCGCGCGGCGGCCGCGCGCGGGGGCTGCCCTCCGCCATTGGGCAGCTCCTGCCCCGGGGGCGGGCCGGGCCCCCGGGCCCGCTTTGAAGTGCGGGTGCGGGGATGGCCACCGCCTGAGGGCAGCTGGGCATCTCCTCGCCTCCCCGCCGGCGGCGGGGGCAAGGGAGGCGGAGGAAGGGCCGGGAAAGGCCGCCCTCGCTCACCCCGGCGGCGGAGAGCGAGCTGGGGGAGCACAGGCGAAGGGCTGGGAGGAGAGGGAGCGGGATCGCGGGGCGGCTTCCCGCGGGAGCGGGCGTGTGAGGGGAGCGCGGAGGCAGCGGGACAGCGAGGCGGGGCGCAGGGAGCATGGAGGAGCGGCGCGGTGCGGGGTCGGCCCAGGCGGCCGGCGGCTGCTGAGGCAGCCCCCGGGCCGCTGCGGGCACGCCCGTCGCGGAGCGAGCCATGCGGGTGGCGAGGTGGCTGGCGGGTCTGCTGTGCCCTCTCTCCCTGCTCGTCACCGAGTCGTGGGGAGTCCGCTTCCACCCGGGACAAGGTAAACAAGCGGCAACAAAGGCGGGGCTTCTCCGCAGGTCCTGGCCCTGCGGCAGGCGCCGTGCCCGGCGGAGCAGCCGCCGCTCCCCTGGCCGCGGGCGGGGAGGAGGGAGCGTTTCCTCACGAGTGGGGCAGCGGGGAGGCCGTTGGGGTCGCGGCCGTCGGGGCGCCCACCGGCTGCGGCGGTGGGGCCGGGGCGGTGGAGCGGGGTCTCGCCGGGCGTGCTGGAGGAGGGCCCCCGCCCCCATCCTGTCACCGGACCCCTGGCTAGCGCAAGGAGTGCCGTGCTAGGAGCCGCTTGGGTGCGAGCGAAGGTTGCTTCTGTGCTGTTCCGTCAGGCTGAGTCTCTTGCTTTCTGTTGCAGAGACCTTAGTGAAGCAGCTCTCCTCCTACGAAATCGTCACACCTGTCCGAGTGAATGAATTTGGAGAAGTTTTCCCGCACACGCATCACTTCAGCAGGAGGAAAAGGAGCTTGGAGGCACCGCTGGAGCCCACTGCTTTTCGAACACACTACCAGCTCAGTGCATACGGGCAGGTCTTCCAGCTCAACCTGAGCGCCGATGCAGGCTTTGTTGCTGCTCAGTACACTGTGGTGCATATAGGGGCCCCACAGAAGCAGTCCTTCCCTGATTTGCGCCACTGTTTCTACCGTGGGCATGTCAATGCACAGGAGACGCACATGGCTGTCTTCAGCATCTGTGGTGGCTTGGTAAGCATGTTGGTTACTTCCTCCTGTCTCCATTCATATTCTTCTCCTCCTTGAAAGAAATGTAGTGGGATGCCTTTGCTGCAGAGCTGAGCTGGAAATTCTCGGGCATCATTCCAAGTAGTTGGTCATGAAATGTCTTGGCATCGGCAGTTTGCAGTCATGATGATACTTCTTTGGCGGGATATACAAATGCTGCTTTCAAAGGATCTATTGCTGTGGCCTGTAATAGAATTGGTTGATGTAACTCCTGACACCAAGAGCATTATAATGGAGGAAAAAACATGCCTCAAACACAGTAAGCTATTGTTTTGATAAAATGATGCTGTTAGTTGGCATCAGTTATGTTTGCAGCTTTATAGATACTGTGTGGTTATGAGTGAGGAATAACGGTGCTTGAGGTGATGAGAAAAGAACTAGTGTTTGACATTTTTCTTCCTCTGCTTTCAGCAATGCCGTAGAGGTGTGTTATGTTCTAATTTGTGTGCAGCAGTGCTCTCTAATAACATTTCTGTTAAAAGTGGACAGGAAGCTTTGTACTAACTTCAGTGGGAGTGTATCTATAAAACACTTAAGAACTGTATTGAGCAAAAAAATCAAAACTCCATTGATATACATTCTTTACTTATCCCTTCATAGCATTCCTTATGTCTTGCAAAGTGATAATGAAGTATCACATGACAGTCTATCAAAACAGTTGTACTGTGTTGCTAAATCTTGTGTCTAGAAACAAGAAGATTGATACCTTGTGCTTTACCACATCACTGTTTATTGAATTGTGTGTATGTGTGACATGCACACTGTAAAAACATGATGTTGTAAATACTACTGTGAATTTAAGTTGATGTTGTTCCACATTTTTTTTTACAGTCACTCAGGAAAGTAAAGGTTCAAGACTTCTTTATTTTTGGGAAACAAAAAAATTCAGCTTTGTGTTCTAGTCTGTTTCTAGTAGCCTATAGAAAATATAATGGAGGTGGCTGTATACATGCAGGCAAGTGGAATGCGTATTAAGACGGTGATACCCATGATGGAGAAGACAATCAGAAACAAGTGATACTTGAGAGAGACACCTTTGTCTAGTGCTTGTTCTTGAGTATGTGGGTATATATATATCACTTTGTCTTCAGGATGAGGCTTGTAGGCTTGGGTTAGTCCTCAGAAATTACTGGAGAAGCAAGCATTCAAAAACAGTAATTCTATATTCATCAAAGTTTTGCGTATATATCTTGCTTTACAAATGGCTATCATTGGTTCTTGTCTGCATTTTACAAACCCCAATTAAAACCTATACTAAACCCCCTGATATGTTGCCCTTTTAACTCACAGAGAGAGTAGGAAAGATGAAGAATCACAAATACCTTTTTTCTCTCATGTTTTATGTTCTAGTAGATACTTGTACCATAGCATTGAGAATAGTGTCATCCTCTATATAGAATAAATATGATAAATTTTAAAACCTTCTCTTTTCAGAACTTTTGTTGCCTGTTTTGATTCTGTCCTTGCAAACAATCAATTTTCATTACTTGAAAGGACCACATGCACTGAAAATATTTTTTCTAAAAACCATGCACCTACTGAACTTAAAAGTTGTCTCAACTACCTATTATTTAGCAGTTCTCAAACTCTTCAGCACATGACCCGCTTCTCTGTAATAATTTGAATATCTCAGTTGTGTGTGTCTCTACTTTGCTGGTACATTGCAGTCTGCATCATCTTTACGTCCACTCAGAAATCCTTGAGTGCCTTTAAACTGAGCCTTTGTATCTTCTAAATGAGCCTTGTGAACTTTCACTGCAGCTTCCAGCTGGACTTAGGTCCTCTGTCATTGCCTGGCTGATAGAGCACCTAGTCTGAGCCACCAGCAAAGGCCTTGCTGTCCCAGTGTTCTCAGGATCTTCTCTCACTGCTCATTTCACCTTCTGCCCAGTCTGACACAACCTTCTGTTTCACCTTCTGCCCATAGCATACCCAACGTTGTGGCTGCTTTCCCCTCACAAATGAAGCTGGTGGGGTTTTCAGAAGAGGAGGCAGAGCCTGGCATCGGTACTGGTGCACTTTTTGTGGGACATGCCTGTAGTTCCCCAGGGCGGGATTGTGTGGGGATTAAGAGGTGGTTATAGCCAGCTGGTCGCATATATCTGCATAGAGTATCCTGCATCCTGACTCAGAGCCTTCAGCCTAATGTTCTTCCTCATCTTCACGCATCCAAAATAAGCGTTACATTCTTCATGTGACTGCCGGGGAGACAGCTTTTTTTGGAGTTGAGAAGAATGGATGTGAAAGGAGGGAGATAGATGTTGGGTGGAATCTTCCTGTGAGATCTTGTCTTCCCTGAATGCATTCCCCACTCCCAGATGGGGCTACCCTCAAAAGTTAGTAAAAAGATGGTTTTTTTCCCTCAAGGTTTTAAAAGTTTCATAGCTTTGTGCATTCAGTAAACACACCTGCAAAAATAAGCTAGTCAGTTATCACTTATTGAACAGTACCATGCTTCATGAATACATGCAGAGATTTAAGTGAGACTGCTGCTGAGGTAATACACTATTTATTGTGAATCAGTAGAAACTAGACTAGTGACACGGTAGCCCTGTATTTTGTTTAAGTAAAATCTCTTCTCTTTGTAGGATCCATTTTCTTCAATGCTGAACTTGAGCTTGGTGTATGGAAATTAAAATGGAATACTTTAAACTGTTAGGTATAATTTTATCTTCTAGCTTTGCATATATAAGGCAATTGCTGTAGACCAATGCTGTAAAAGCTAGGGAGGAAAAAAGGGCATGGACTTATCTGAGAAGGTATGGGAAATTTGACAATGGAATTTTAAAAATTGCTCTGAAGACGTGCCTGAGTGATCTGAAGTTAAACCAGGTACTTGAGTTCACATTATCCTTTAAGTATCTATCCTCAAGCTCTGCACTGCCTTCATTCACAGCTTCACTCCTTCCCAAGTTCCTTTTCTTTTTTGCATTCTCGAGTGCATTCTCCCCTTCAAGTTCTGATTTCCCTTTTCACCTTCAGTTAAGCCTTTTTCTGAGTGTGCCAAGAGTTTGTACAACCCAGAGTACCCATGGAGCATTGCTTAATGGCTCCTGACACCCTGTATGCAGTCCTGTTGTGTTACACTTCAGAGCATGCCCTGGGTTCAGGGATGCAAATGGTAAAGGGAGGTTAGAAGGTCAGCAGGGAGCCTGTAGTAATTGCAAGGAGGGAGTGTGTAATTAGGAAAGTTTGGGATGCCATCAAAGGCAGAAGGTCATCTGGAGTGATGGCCTGGGTGCCTAGTTGAATACCTGATCATACAGACATATTTTTTGCATCTTTAGGGTAACTTTTGAAATTTCACACTTTATTTCAATTTATTTTCTTAGATAATGTATTTAGGTTTTTTTACTTTTACTGCATTGGTCAATTATAGCTTCCTCAAACATGGGGAAACAAGATCTGCTGAGGATGTTCCTGGATGCATGTAGACTAAAGAGACCTCTCAAACATTATCCAGACAGCAAAATCAAAGCAGTAAAAAACCCCAACAAAACCCAAACAAACAACAACCCAAAATAATAAAAAAACCCAACCCCCTAAAAAATCATTTAACTTTGAAGAACATGTGGCTTGCAAGTTTATTGACAAACGCTTTATTCAGTGGTATTTGCTTATACCTTAAAATGGGGGAGCTATCACCATTTATAACTAGAATGAGCCTTCAATTCCTAGCAGGCCCCAGTCTGAAGAAAGGAGCTTTATTTTTATTTGTTTTAATCCTGAATGAATGCTATAAAAATAGTTTTAGTCCTTTGAGAAGCCTTGTATTCTTTCATGGAGGTCAGGAATGGGTTGACTGATGTTGAGGATAGTTAAAATCAAGTTTTTGTGAGCCAGGAGAATGCCTAAGTGCCAAAGGTATTTTATGTGACTACTGTGAGAGAGAGAGAAAGGTAAGAGAGGAGGAAACATACATCTTCTTGGGTGTACAGTCTCTGGCATAGAGAGCAATTTCACATGCTCCTTGACTAGCAAAAGTTAGGAGTAGGAAAGTACACATGAATCTCTTGCATGGATTTGCTAGCTATCAGCTTTCTGCAGTCCAGGAAGGCAGGACTGCTTTCTTCTAATGTAGCTTCTGGAGCGTAACAAGGTCTGTGTGACAAGTTCCTTCCTTGGGAACTCAAGGAAGCCCTTTGGTAACTAATGCTCCTTTACTGTACATCAAGCTTAATTTTGTCTGGAGAATGGCAGGAATATGAACCTAAATGTGGATCTTCAGAATTTCCTCAGTACAAGAGGTTGTGTTTATTTTTTTACTAATATGGGTCAGCAGATCATGTTTCTGAGAGATTTTGAAAACAATTCTGTCTGCTACTATGGATGAGTGCAGTGGTTCCTTTTCAGGGAAAGTAGGCAGTCCTGGAAGTTATTTTAATGAAATGTAGTTTTTAATTGTTCGGTTTAAAACAAACCCCTAAAAACTTACTAGAAGCTAGTCCTAGCATAGCCAGCATCTAGGTTTTGTGGAGATCTAGTGCAGGTAACAGAGTCCAGATATTTGCTCCCCAGTTTTATGCTGCTTACTACTACTAACTTCAATGAAATAAGCTACATTGGTTTTCCAAAGGAAGTTTTAACACTTGTAACTGGAAGATATGCTTACCTTGATGTAACTTAATGCTTTAACTTACAGGCTGTCACTTCAAAAAAGTTACCTTCTACATCTGAACATCGGATTAGCTTTCAGCACTGAGGTCATGTTTATAAACCTGAATGAGCATCCATAAGTTACATACTAGTTTTTATAGATTTTTATCTTAATGTAGAGATTCCATCATAAGATAGGAAAAATCATACTAAAATGTCAACTCAAGACTATCAATTTTTTTTTGGGCAAACTATGTCTTATTGCTGCTGACTAGCTGATGTCATCACTTCCCCTTAATCGTTCTGGTTTCACTTGTCACATAGGTATAAACAGTGAGACTCTAGTCCTACAACAGTCAAAAATTTCAGTGCTTCCATTATTAACCTGTGCATTTGTTCTCTCTCTCACCAGCACAAAATAGTTTCCAGTACAAGGACTGACTTTGCAAGTTGAAAATAAAATGGGGTTTTTTTGGGTTTTGGGTTTTTTTCTGTTTTTTTTTTTTTTTTTTTTTTTTTAGCTAAACAGAACAAAAGAAAGGGTCAGGAAGTAGACCAAACTCTACCTCCTCTACATTGAAAAGATCTAGATGAAGATTTTTATACTTGATTACTTAATTTGAATTTTTCATTTGATTCTTCTGCTTTCTTTTGCTGGCTATTTCTCCTTTTTGCTACTTTCTTCTCTGATTATTTATTCTTTTGCTCTTGACTTAATTTTATTTACAATTTTTATCTTGTTTACTTTGGTTTGTTTTCCTATTAACTTTTCCCTAATATGTATTCTCAGAAGCAGGACCAATTTTTAAATATTTCCTCTTCTGTAACACTTGATCTAGCATTTTTTGACAACAGTCTATTTTAATGACTGCAGTTGCCTGAAGTCTTTCCAGTCTTGCTCTGCTGGTCACAAGATGAATGGTATATTTCTTACTATTGCAATCTCATCTCTCTCTAGCTTTGTAGGCACTATATGTCTTTTTGACCCACAACTGAGAGTGGACCATAACACTTGAATTTACTTGACTATGATCCTATAACCCAGAGTCAGTTTCTACCTGCCTGCCTTGGCAAAATCACTATTGATCACGCACTTTGTTATAAAATAGTAAGACAGTTTAGGTCCCCTGTGCAGCTCTTACAAAAAACTGAAACATCCCCAGTATGTTATCCCCAAGCTTTTTACATCTCTGCTTGTCCTGAAAATATCTCCACAGATGCTGTGCTTTTACACTTGGACCAGCACAGATCAGCAAATACAGGTGGTAATTGCAATTGTAAACTGAGAAAATACACGGGGCTGTGAATTGTGCAGCTGAGGTCTGTCACAGAAAATGCCTGTCAGAAGCAGTAGGATCTGAGTATGTATCTACCTTTTCGCTATCAATTCTGCATGAATTGTCCTTTATGTAGACATGTCCCAGTCTGTTTAACCTTTTATGTCGGGGTGCTCACCCATCGCTGGCCTGCCTTTTGCCCACATCCTGCGTCTGGTACCCTTCTCTCCTGGTAGCTGTTTTTAGCACATTCTCTTTGCCAGAATAATTGTTCTGATGGCTGCAAAGCAGTGGGCAGCTACAGGAGGTTGGATTTACTTACACACACATACGTGTGTGTGTGTATATATACATGCACATGTTGGTTAAATTTCCAGGAAGTACACAGAAGGTACTGTACATGAATGTAAGTGATAGCGATGCCAGGGGAGGGGACACAACATATGGCCCCTTTGCTGTCACTAGGTGAGTTAAATTACTGAAATGGTGTGCAAAATGGCTTTTTTAATTTTTTTTTTCTGGTGTTAATTTAATGCTTCCAGCCCCAGTTAGCAGTCAACAGGTATCATGGATCTTGGGAAACTTTGTACTCTTGGGGAATAAATAGGCTTCCCATAAGGTAATATATTTGCAGTAGTCTCGGTTGTCGTTCTGTTTCAGCCGTACTCTCATCTAGAAAATGGCAAGATTATATGGTAGCAAAGTCAGACACTGAGAACAGGTCATACCTTCTGGATGTACACATATTGACAAAAGTACTCAAGGTAACTTACTGTGTGATTTACTAAAATGGGTGAAAATCTAGCCATACCTTGCATGTACTTGAGTGATAACTGCCTGATAGTGTATATGAGGTTGAAAAGACTTTTTGGAGCTATTCATCTCCCAGTAAGAGAAAAAGGTGGTTCTGCATGTACTTAAAAACATCAAAGCTAGGAAGTTCTCTTTAAACACAGATAAGTTGCAAATGTACGTTTGCTTGACATTTACGGAGACAGACAAAATTATATGATGGAGTTTCCTCCTATATTAAGCATATAGATCCCCTAGGTCTGTGTTCTGTGGGAATACTTAGCTTGATGATTATTATGTGTTAAAAACAAAACCCCTAAAAAACCAAAAAGCAAAGCCACCCCACCCCCCAAAAAAATAATCCCACAACCCCCCCCCAAAAAAAACCCAACCAAAAAACCCCCTTCATGTATATATATATTTCGTTTTAACAGTTATTGCAGAATAGCTGCTTTTCCATAATGAAATATCCCTGTATATATTTATGACAAAGGCTGTTAGTCGTAATTTTTAATTGACCTGTCTAGCTTGTTCACTGTGAATTGTATATAAAAGTAAAAATAAATAAATCACCCCTTTCTCCTTTCCACTCAAATGAATCTTGTTAAGTGCCATGATCTCTGCTCTTTTCAGCTGTCTTTGTTATTGTAACATTCTCTCAAGTTCTCTGCTATTTAGCTAGTCTGTTGTTACAAATGGTATTTGGAAAATCCTGGAATACCATTTTTACCAGGCTTCAGCCAGACTTTCTTGCCTAGGATAGCCTTACAAAGTGATGTTCAGGGTACCTAGAGCCAGGATTTACATTTCCCGCAAGAATATTCTTTTCCCTGTGTGTTATGCAAAATGGAGATACCGTGGGGTTTTTTGTGTGTATGTGTTCCTGAGTGAAAGTAACTTGGCAGTAAGGACGTTGGATCCAGTGCTGTGGTTAGCATGGTTAGATCAGGTGTGATCTAAACATACAAATAGGTTAGATCCCTTTAGGAGTTTACATGTAATTTAAATTCCAATCTGGGATTATGTAACTTTATTTAACCAGTGATTAGGTGCCTTTCCAGACCAGGACACTTCTGAGCGTAGGTGGGTGCCTCATCAGTTCTGTTCAAGGTGTGACTAAGTGTGCTAAAGGTGTGATTCCTATCTGCTCATGAAATCTTTAACATCACAGAATTTGTAAGGAGATGTAGTTAGATCATAGTTAAACTTACAATGAAAGATTTCCCCCCCCATAATAAGCTTTTAGCATTTTATTCTGTTTCTCTCCAAGAACTTCAAATATAACATTGCTTTCAGTCACTTCTAAAAAGGCATTCCACCAGAAAACACTTACTCATTGCTAAGTATTTCTTCCCTGTTGCTTAGCTGGTGTTTATTTATTATTTTATTACTATTTTCTTATTTCTATTATATTTGATCTAGTTTTAATTAATACACTAACTTGCAACCACTACCTCTTGTGTTTCTAGCTGAATTATCTTCTAGAAGAAATATTTTTCCAGATGTTGGCAGTGTACTGTGATCAGATAACCTCTAATACTTTTTTCTTCAGTGAACTAATTAAGCTTTACTTAAGTCTTTCATTAGAAAACATTGTAACAGTGGAGCAGGAAGAAAAGGGTGAAGGGCTTCTCACATGATTCAGAAGAGTTTTGAATTAATACACGGGGGAGGGAGGGGAGAAGGGAACAAAATAGTACACAAGGAAGGGATTTCGTAGTTTACTTTGACCATGAAAGTACTCTTGCTGTAAACTACCTGCCCGTTTTTGAGCTTGAGTTAAGAAGCCATACCATGAGGGCATGAAAAATACTTGAGTACAGGAGTGGAGCTTACCTGGGAGGGAGTCTGCCAGTTAGAGTCATGTTTTCCAGAACTTCAGTTGTTCTTTCAGCATTTTTCTGAAACCTTTCCAATTTTGCTGTTGGACATATTAAGATTAATTCCACGTTTCTGAAACCTGCTATATATCCCTTATGTTTTCCATGTGTTCTATGAAGTTGCCATTACACAAGGATGTAATTTGTATATGGGCATGGTACATACTTTAACCATAAATTCTGCAATATTTATTTCTACTACTTTTGCAATAGAGCAAATGCATTGATTAGGACTATGCAGTTTTAAGCCACTTTAAACCACTAAGACATACCATATATTGTGAGTAGCTATGTTGATCCATTGAACCTTGATTTAATATAAAGTGTCTAACTCTTCCAGAGTATTTTAAATCCAAGAAATAAATTAACTTTCTCATGTGGGTTTTCTCATAAATTTCCTCAAGACTATGCATATGTATAGTCCTGGGTAGCACTCCCTCTTTGGACCACTTATTTATGATGTGCAAGAGACTGTTTTCAATTTTGTACTCCACTTCCACTGAAGAGATCTTTTAAATGTACTTTTACCTCTTTATCTGAGAACAGAAATAGAATGTTTCAGGCAGATTTCTTGTTATATGACTTCAGAGGCATCTGTAGATTATAAGTAAATCCAGTTCATTTCTGATTTCATTTCCTGCAAATGCTTGGGCTCCTGTTTCAGCAACCTGCCTCTGTACATCTAAGTGACTTTGGTTTATTTGGTTTTACCAAAAGTATTTTTCATTTGGATCTCAGACCTTTTCTGTGAGTGCCTAACTCACGTCAGTAGCTCCGTTTGTATCAGTGGAGTCTGTCACCAGATTAAGTATTGCTTTCATGAATGAAGGACTATGAAACAGACAGTGTAACTGCTGACTGAATTTTTGTAGACCTATGTGTTAAGAGAATGAGGAGATAACCATGTATAGCTAATGAAAATCCAGTTTTAGTCTTCATAGAGAATTTAAAGGATTGTAATTGGCTTCAAGCTCAATGTCCTCTTGGGTTTTAAATGACAAATAACATATACCCTTCTTAAGAGTGAACACTGTTTTCATCTCTTTGCCTTGTTTTTTCTTGCATACGATATGAGTTCTTCCCAACTTGAGTAAAGGAGGTGCAAAAAAATTTATTGTAGCCTGCTGGTGGGAGGTGTTCCTAACTAGTCAGTGGTAGTAATTACTTGTTTATCTATACATTGTTGAACAGGAGAGAATTCATTGAGGAAGGAATGGAAGTTTGTTGTTGTTACAGACTTTTTGATCACTTTTTCTTCCATATCTAAACAGACAGTTGATTCTGGGATACTGTGCAAGAATCAGTGGGCTGGAGAGAGAGAGAGAAGGAGCCTAGCTCCGTATTTCTAAAATAGTTAGCCCTAGTATCTTAAAAAGTGGAATCTCCAGTTTTAAGGCCACTATTGTGCTGCCTTGTATTAATCTTTTGACCTAAAACAAAAAGCTAAGAATAATTATAAGGTCATGAAACATAATATAGGATTATTCCCCTCCAGCTGTCTGTCTTAACTTTTTGGGCTATAAGTTTATGGTATATTATGTATTTTCTTTGGTACAATGAAGGAGATTTCATTCTTTAGCTTTCTAGGCAATTTCTCTAATCATTTACTGTGAAGATGAGCATGGTTACTGCTGAGTACCTCTTGAGAGGGAGAATTGCCTGCTTTTTTTTCCCCCTCTCTAGATGACTTCAGTGTGCCTTTTTTCAGCACAGGATTCTGGGTTTCAGTTGAGATACATGTGTCAGTTGAGATAGATACTTAGAGTAATAAAAGTTGAGCCACAGATGTTGCCAGGCATTTTACATTGTGTATTCATTGTTAGGCTCAGCTTGATGTGCAGGCTTTGCAGCACCATCTGAGTTGCTTGATGGTCTGGTTTTACACTAAACTCTTGCTGATATAAATTTGCTTTTTTGCCAGGAAAAATGATTCTCCTTTCCAGGTGACCCTTGCTATTTCAGTTGCAAAATAGCTTTAAAATATCTTTCTTTGGTAGGAGGCTTAGATTTTTAACTGCACAGAGGAGTTGGTATCCAGAGCGCGTGATTTCTATTGCTAGTGTGTAAACAGAGGAGTGTGGTAGTGCATATCTAGAGGATGGGCAAGGCAAGAATACTTCTTTCAGAGTATCAGCAATCCTAGAGTAACTCAGATCAGTCATGATGCCTCATGTTGACTCTTACCAATCCACTGGATAGGATAATGGTGCATAAATGTGGTTTTGAATTCCTAGACAACGTTTTCCCTTTGGTAGCACTTGGCTGTCTAAGCATGGGGTTAGGAGTCTGAGTGAATTTTCAAAGTGATCAAACTCACTCAAAACATATGTCTTAGTGATTTTTTTTTTACCTTTTTTTGAGTGTGAAATGGTAGGAAAATACAGCCTTGTTCTTGCAATTCATCTTTTCCAATGGAAGTCTGATATTCTGGAAGCTGAATTTAGTTTAAAATGTAGCACAAACTCTTTCCTTATTAGTTCTGTGCTACTATTCTCATAATCGGTATGTTTGTTGTAGCTGAAACCATTTCTTTGTAAAATCTGAAAGCTTGTTAGTTGGAAAAGCCATTAAAGAAACAAATACAGAATATCTGCTGTAGCTATTAGGAGTAGTAGGAGGGAAGTAAAATGTATGCGTGGAATAAAGCAGTAGCGGTAAAGTTTTCGGTTAAATCTAAAATATTTGAAATTTCTCTTACCATAAGCCCTATTTCTAGATATGTCAGGAGAAAAGAATCAATTAGCATGTTAGTATTCACAAATAGCATGGGGTCAAATTTATCATGTTTTGGTAATTGGGACTCTAATAATTTATATTAAAAAAATCAACATGAATCTTAGCTTCAGTTCTTGCTGCTTTGTCCCTGAGTGACAGGCTCTTCTTGTCTGTCCCTGTCACTTTGCCCAGAAGGTTGCACCTACTTAGGACTAACTGACAAGCTATGGCTATCTGTTTTCATGAGGCCCTTCCCAGGGAGGCACATAGCGTACTTGGTACGCTCGGTCTGCCGTCCTCTACAAACCACATGCCCTGGAAACGCTGGATGTGAGAAGGCTAAACTGAACATATAAAGGATTCAGCATGAAGACTACTTGCAAAGAATTTAAATGAAACTGAGAGGAAAAAGTGTTTCTGCGAGTTAGATTAAACACTCTTGAACATAGTATTTAGCTGGGTCTTTTTTCATTCTGCAGCAGAGGTGATGCAGAGGATTCAGTCGTAATGGGTTTACAATAACTGTAATTTTGATGATACATACGCCATGTATCAGGCAATATTACAGATAGTGTGACATGCCTGAAGCCTAGCAGATTTTTAAATACAGAAAACTGATAACTGCTCGAAGGATCCCAAATCCAAGGGGATATATAGTTCCAGTACAATGCCCTGCACACTAAGGTAGTCTGCAGCAGATTTTTAAAAGATTATTTGAAATAAAACTATTCTCACTTTTCTCGTGTATCTTGCTCTGCCACTCTCTCTGTAACTCTGAGTTTCAAGGCTGACATGAACACTTAATCTCTTAAACCATGTTATGTAGATTATCACTGTTCTCTTATTGGTCATGCCTCACTAATATGGGAAAACAGCTAACAGGATGCAGTGCACCTGCTCCCTCTAGGTGCTTAATTGGCTGAAGTGAGGCAGTTGCCAAAAAGTCTGAAAATAATTTGATGAAATTCTTACATGGTTTTTCCTCCTCATAGTCTCCTGAAAGAAGGTACTTAAGCCATAGGAAACTATGAATTTGGTTAGAAGTGCAGAGAGAAAGAAGAGTTTCTGTTTTAGGATTTCATAATTGAATGGATTATGGGGCAGGGGGTGGAGGAAAGGAGCTTAATGTTTGTTCCTTTTCTTTGTATCTGTGCCAGTGCTTTTGTTAGTAATCAAGTTCCTTTGGTTCCCATTACATAGTTACCCATGTGTGCCTGCTATAGATCGGGGAGGGGGAGGGGGCAAGAAATCGAGGAGAAGAATGCATTAATGAAACTGTCAACTTTGAATTCCTGGAACTCATTTCAAAGTCTTTAAAAAGAATATCAGGTTAACACTGTTTCTAATCTATGGGAAAAATGCAATTTTAGAAGAAAAATATTATATAAATTATGTGAAGGACAGAAGGCAGCAAATGAGTCTAGAATTTGGACAGCATTCAAATCCTGAATTTCTTGATGGCCTCTGCTCCCCTGTGCACAGTTCCCAGCTGGTCCTGCTTGGTTGCACCTAGATTCCCTTTATTTTTGTGATCTCCTTTGATTCATTAACTCTGTATAGTGATTACCTATAATACATTGTTAATACACAAAGTAGTCTGTTATGAGGTATTCTGGTGAGACCAGTCTCTGAAAGCAAACTTCTCTTTGCCTTACCTTGAAGCTTCCATCTCCAGCTTTCACTGAAGTTTCTTCTGTCTCATGTGCAAATTTACTTCCATTAATTTCAAAATAGTATCATACATAGTTTATTTCAATGAATTTTTTTTATATCAGTATTTTTAGTGGAAAGTAAATCAATTACTTTTCTTACTTTCAGATGGGCACCTTTAAGGCACATGATGGTGAATATTTTTTAGAACCTCTGATGAAAGCGGATGGAGGTGAACATGAAGATGAGCATAACAAACCACATCTTATATACAGGCATGAAGAACTTAAAAAAAAGTATCAGAAATCCCATAAGCCCTGTGAAGTTTCAGGTATAGTCATCCTTCAAATTTCAATGTGACTTTTTCAAATGTCAGATGTTTAAAAAAAAAAAAAAGCAAGTTTTAAATTTTGTACATAATATTTATCTCCAGATTGTTCCATTAGAACCTACACATTCCTTTCATGTAGGCGTAGCAACCATTTCTTTTTTCTGCCAGTGGCTAATTCAAATGTAGGACAAAATGTGCATGTAAAAAAAAAAAAATCATGATATTGCAAGAATTTTGTTGTGGGTTTACTTTTACACCTATATTGTTCCAGATGTAAATATTTAAAGAGTAGATCCACAGGAGTAGTTGTTTCTTATATTCACAGAAGATAATGAATTTATTGCAAGTCTAACAGATAGTACAGGACATTGGTCGTCTTTAATAATGGAAGTATGTAGTATTACCCATTAAAGTAGATTTTTCTCTGTATGAGTATTTTAATAATTTATTCATACTACATATTCATAATATTTAGTTTTATTTAAAATAAAGGACAGTGGAGTAATTTACAAGCATACTATTAGGATATGTGACAAGTGACTAGTTGTACTTTCATAGCTTCACAGGATATAGGTTAATCATTAAGCAAAGTAACGTAAGAGTGAGAATGTATGCAGTGAAAGTGACTATGAAAGACAAAAAAAGCTTTATTAATACCATGGAGCAGTGAGTAGAAAGCCTGTGCTTTAATGTTTTTAGTGGGGCAGAAAACTTTCAGTAGTTGTTTTTTATAGTTATGTATGCATCTTCATAGTTGGAAAATAGTATGATGCAAGAAAGGCACCTGCAGCTACCATCAAAGTACTAAAACTAGACAAAAGAGTGGGATTAGAAAGGATTTATTGGAAATTTTAGGTGTCCATAGACTCATTCTAAACACTGAGATACCATTTGCTTTGGGATATAATGATGTAGTAGCCTTTGAAGATCCTGCGTGAGCAATGCATTCTTAACCTTTACTATTATACTAGTGCCATTTAAAAATATTTTTCATTTTGTTGGAAACAAAATTTTTTTTTAAGTCTAGTGACATAAATGCTTTTTTTTTGCTCATGATATAAGCATACGAGGTTCACTTATGTGGCTTCTAAGAAAACACAACTGGGTGGAGATTCACAATAGGAGAAAGCAGCTTATATTTGGTTCAGCTTGGCATTTAGAAACATCCTGTCTAATTAAAATTCTACACCTTTCATGAGACTGAAATCTGCATTTATGCATTTTGAATGTACTTGCACTTCGGGAATGTTTAAGCAAGGCTGAGTGCATAAATGTGAGTATCTAAAGAAAAGGAAAATAATAAAATTTCAACTTCACTTTCTTAAGGAATATCTGTCCAGATGTTTGAAAATATAAATTACAAAAATAATGGTGTAGCTTGGGTGGCTAGTGTTTTTAATTTTAGAAAACTCTTAAAGCATAATTTATACTCAGAAACAATATGTTGAGAATTCTGTTCCTCTGTAGATACGAAGACCAGAAAGCAACCATTATGATCGTCTTACCTTTCACTAGAATTCGGTGAATGCATTTCTTTTCTTTAGCTCTAATTTAGGAAGCCAATGCTATCTATTCATTGATTGTCACTGCAGAACAAGGAGTTAGTACTTTGTTTGAAAATAAAGCAAGTTTCGTTATTCCCAATTTTTTTTTATTGTTGTTAATGATGAATAATATGCATTGAACCAAAGTAGAGGTCTTTCTGTTTGTGTGGCTTGTTTTTTTTCTATGTTGGTATCAGAATTCTATTAATATAAGCAACCTAGTGTGAGAAGAAGTCTCCAAGCATTCAGAATATCGTCATTTTCCCCCTTTTCATTTATTTGAGCAACTACAAAAGGCTGAGTCAGGGATTACTGTCATTTTTGGGGGAGCAAAGTTGCAGAAATGTTCATGGAGAAAAACTTCATATTGTTAAATTTCTGTCCTTCTGAAGAAGAGATTTGTCTCCTTTAATGCTAGTCTTGCCTGGTTATTCACATCGTCCCTGAACCTTGACAGAAGATGGGGAGAGGCATAGCATTCTGTACATCATTTTAGTTAGAAGTAATTATCATGGTCCAATTTCAAAAAGTGTCTAACTAATTTTTTCCTCACTTTGTACTGGTTTCTTCTAAACTAAATTGCTAACGAAAAAGGTACAAGCCTTCCTCAAATCAGGATAGGACATCTGCTGAATTTTCTCTATACATGTTTCCTTAATACAGAGAAGCTCATCTGAGTTTATCGTAATGTGGTTTTGATAAATATGATAGCTATTACTCATGCACTTGTTGATTTCTGATGTTTATAAACAAAATTAATTTGATTTGTTCTGGTACTGAATTCATCTTGGCTGGTCCATAAATTTAATTTGTCCTAAACTCCCACTTTAAATACAGATGCTGTTTCCCATTTAGCCAGTACTCTGAAATATCAGATGCTTTCTGTGCTCTAGTAAAGATAATGTGCATATGAGATTGCTTCAGCCAGTTCTCTTCAGTGCATCAAACTCAGTTAATCTGAACACATCTAAGATACGTAGGTGCTCATGGGCAAGTTCCTTTTCAAAGCCAGTCCCCAAATTCTCCCCTCATTATTGTTAATGCTAATAGTTTTTGCAATTATCATAGTTATATTTGGCGACTGACTTTTAGACAATTACTCAGCAAACTTTAAGGCGCTTACTTTTGTCCCTCTATTGTCCCTCTACTGTTGTTTTCTGGCTGCATTGTGCCATAACTTTAAAGAGGACGGACTATTGACCTGTCAAAAGTAGCTTAAAGTTTATGGATGAGGGCTTTTCCCTTTAAATATGGAATACATAGATTTAAATCCATAGATTTAGTGGAGAATGACAGAGTTGGGATCTCTGAATTCTTGAGTCAGTAGCGAAGTCATTAGAATAAAAAGATTAGGAGACATATCCTTTGGCGCCTAGCTTTGAGAGGAAATCTAGCTTCCAGAAGGACAGTGGAGGTTTGTTCTGAGGGGGCTGAAGTGTCCGGTTAGATGCTTAAGTTCTGGAGACTAGTCAAAATTCAGATATGCTTCTCAGTTAAGTATTTTTATGCGGGCTATTGCTAAGGTGACTCCCCGATCAATGCATGGATTTTATGTATGAGGCATCAGAAGCCTCTGGTGACTGGACGATACAGGATAATTGGAAGTATTACGGTACTTAGTTTGGAGGTGTCTGAGTAGGTTCTATAGTTCTTTACAACCTGATCCTACATAATGAATATTCAACGAAGCTGTCAAGGAAGTCACTGAAGTATTTTGATGTGTACTTATGAAGTAAACTCTATGAATATAATGTTATACAAATGAAAAAGTCAATAGGGACTTGAATCCAGGACTCAGACCTAGTCTTTGTTATGGTTTGTTTTGATTGGTTCCATTGGTGTCAAAGGTTTGTGTGTTTAAAAAAAATAAAAATACTTAACTTGCTTCCTTTGTTGCACTGCTTAAGCTGTAGTGCTTATCTCCTTCTAGCCTGTGTGTTTGGATTATACTGCATTCTAGGAACTGTATAATACTGCTATCTCTTAATTTTTAGCAAGATTTTTAGCAATGAATCCATATATGATAGAACTATTTGATAATGCACAAGACATCTAATTTGATGTTCCTGTTACAGCCTTCCATGTTTAATATATTTTTTATTAGTTCTTGCAATGGTTGTCTTGGAAATAAGATCATAAATGTAAGTTCACTTTGTCTATTTTGGGCAGCCTTTTGCCTGTTTCTCTTTTTAAATTTAGAAACTGCATTCAACAGTAAATCTTTTTTTACTTTACAGAAAAAGAGTTGAAAAGCACTTTACTACATCCAACCTTCAGCAGTTTAAATGAAGAGAGCAATGTTTTACAGAAGTCTCACAGTTTAGAGTATGCTTTAAATAACCTATCTATAGAGGATGGTGGCAATCCACATTCCAGGAAAAAACGTTTTCTTTCTTATCCAAGATATGTAGAAGTCATGGTTACAGCTGACACGAAAATGGTTCGTCACCATGGGCAGAATTTACAGCACTACATACTAACACTGATGTCAATAGTAAGTAAACTTAAGTTCGTAAGTATTAGCAATTTCAATTATTTCTGTTCAGTTGTTTTCCCTTCTGCAACTTCCCTGTCTTTGAATCCAGTATTAAAAGAGATTCCATAAACTTAAAAAAAAAAAAAAAAAATTAGGGCCAGAACTTCAGACTATGAATCTTTTCAGTTTAATGCAGTAAGGTGTATAGGTGAAGTGCTGTGAACTATTTCCTGATTTGCTGTCACATTAGAAGAATTCTTAGGCTTCAGTGAGTTAAACATATGGATTAATTACAGCCAACAGAGGTTAAAAGACATTGTGAAAAAATGCTTGGTTATAGTAATCCTAGCTTTTTCAAGTAACTTCAAATTAATATGGATCAGACTTTGAGTTGGCATCATTTAGTTGAGCTCTTTCTGTGGTGAATTCTTCCTTGAACCAAGAGTTACTACTTTGTACTGATTCAGGATGTAGTACAACAAGCTCTGTAAAATCAAAAAGTTTACCATGACATCTGTTGAACCATTTTTTAGGAAAAGGTGTGCTAAAATATTTTGCATAGTAATTATTTCTAGATTTCCGTCCTTCCATCTGTGCAAGAAGCCTAATTTATATGAAACTACATCTGACTTTGGGCTTGCAAATTAAGACACCTACATAGAGGTATCTATGGAGATATCTGCTTTAAATAATACAAAGCTATTCACTTCACCAGTTATAGACATGTGCTTTTGGATGAACAGAATAGCTCTCTAGTTTCCACTGGGATCAATTCATTTGCTTTATAGAAGTGTCCAGTGCCATTTAAGATGCCAGAGAACATCTGACTTGGCCTCAGCTGCTGCTTCAGAGGTGTGCACGTGCCCTGTAGATCATGTGTCATATCTGCCAGTTCTGTGTAGGTGTCTGATAACATATAGCATCTGACTAGATGACACTAGATAATGTGTAGTTAGGCAACTGAACCAAGTTCTGCTCACTGTAATGTCTAGATCTCCAGCTAATGGCAGTAGAGGTGCTGTTGCCTATTATACAGATGTAGGCACCTAAATTTAGAAGATGGATTTTTCTTTAGTTTATAAGAAAAATAATGAAATTTTAAGGAACATTAGCATACTTAATTTTGAAAAAGTTTTCTGAATTTTTCTGCTGGCAGTGGTGTGAAGGTCTGAAAGTTCATGTATTAAAATAAAATCAGTATTGAAAGTTGGATATTTTCTTTAACTTATAGTATAGATTGAATTTGGTATTCTTATAGAAACAACTGATCCCAAAGGTGCCATTTTTATAAAGTTACTTTTTTAAATACAGAGCTGTACTAAGAAATGAAATGAAGTGGTCAAAAAATTACTTAAAATGGAAGCTGTTTTGTAAAAAACTTTAGAATAAGATGAAATGGAACATATATTGTATAACTTTCATGAGGTGCTGTTGTGATTATAGTAATGTAATTCATTATGTTCTTTTTTAAGAACAAACATTGTTCCTGCATCTGTAGATATTGTACTTTCAACCACTATTCCTTACAGTGCAATGTTTCTTTTGTCTTTTTACTTACATAATTTGACTTCTACTTGGTAAATAGCATATGCATTGTATAATTGCTGCTAAAGATAGTCTATATGAACTGTTTTGAAGATCCAGCATTTAACATATACATGTATGAGTGAAATAATACTATTTCTTTGCTAAAAAGCTTGTGATTTCATTCTTGTGCTTACCTTATACTGTAAAATATTAGGGCTTCAGGCAGTTATTGCTGGCTTTGAGGTAATGGCATACAATAAACCACTACATCTTTAATGTGAATTTAATATGTTTACTGTGGTATTCAGTAAGATGTATAGCTGGCATCTTCTGTCAGCTCTTTTTCTATACGTACATCTGCTACTTCTAAAGGTAATCTTGAAACAAAAGTTTAAGACTTTATTTCTAGAAATGTTTAGCTTTTATAAATGCAGATTATTTTTTTAATATAAAATCAGTTCTGAATTCTGAAAGATTTTCTTCACAGTTCAGTTAATTTCCTCCCCACCCCTGCAAGAATAAGTATCCCTTATTCATATCCCTTCTCCTTGAAGTATTTCAGTGGTGTCGTAGAATTAAGTTGAAAGGGACCTTTGGAAGTCATCTGGTCCAACCCTCTACTCATATATTGCTTTGTCAAACAAATCAAATAATGCATATGAAGATACAGTCTTCAATCTCTTTTCTTTTCCTTCTTTACCATAATAGTTATTTTTCAGTAAGTTAGTAATAAATGTGAAGAATAGGAAAACAAATTACTACCACTCATTGCTGTGTAATCTGTATTAGAATTCATCAGTATGCAGGTGGGTCACTTCTTGACCCACAGCCTATTAGTGTTTGAAATAGAACCATTATTAGTCTTATTTCATTACCCATAAAGAGAAGAAATGAATCTATTAAATTTTATCTTTTCTGCCATTATACAGATAGCTTTGATTATTAAATATAATGGTACTTGTATCTGGTTAAGCAATGTCTCCTGTTACAGGAAATTGTCAGGTTGCTGGCATTTTAGATGAATCAAGCATTATACTTTACCCTTAAAATCATTCTGAAACTTTTAAGGATATTCAGTTTTGGCTTGGATTTTAAAGAAACCTAAAAAGTTTAAGCAAATAAATCCTATTAAATTTTAATGAAACGTAGACATCTAGTTCCCAGAAGAACTTTTGAAACCCTGGCCCATTTTTCTTGTCTTTTCTTCCTTTTTTTTTTTTCAGCATCAACAAAGTCAGCAAAGTAAACTTGCTGCTAAAGGGTACTGTTTTATGAGTGGAAAATAAGAACCGAAATATACAGCTAAATATTTTTAGGGTTTTAAGTGTCTTGTCACTCATCCAATTCAACCTGAAAAGGCTTAACTCTCAGCATGCAAGTAATCCCATTGAACTAGAACTGGAATGCATTTTCTCATTTCTTTAAAATTGCATAAATCTTGGCAAGATGAGTATTCACAGTATTTACGCTATGTCTTGGAAATACTTACTAGTTCTGATTCAAATATGTATATAAAAGTACAAGAAATACCTTGGCCATAGGACTTTATAAAAACATTTGTACTGAAATGCAATAAAGTGGCATTATTTAATGTGAAATGATAAATAAAATAAAGAAATTTGTGATTGCTTAACTTGCAATGTTCGTTCTTGTTCCTCCAAGTGTTGCATCAGCAGAGCAGGCAGTAGGTACTATTAGGTGCCCTAAGATTTTGTAGCTGGAGCACTGTATCTTAGGCACATCGTGTTGTGACAGTTCGAAGTCCCTAACAGAAAGGCTTGATCTTAGCAACTGAAATAATTAAGACAGTAGAGTTTACGGTAAAAGCACCAAAACCTCATCAAATCTGGTTCCATGATACATTTTGAGGTACACTCCTCATTTTCTGAATCAGGTACCTGATTACTGACATCTTTTTAAGAAATGTACTGCTTATATAGTTAGTTTGGTAATAAAAACTTCTTGGTCTGTTCTTACTCTGCAGCAAGAACTTTGTAATCGTGCCTTTCTGAAAAGAAAACTTGACATGTAAATCCACCTGTGGTAGGGCTATGTTGGCCAGCTCAGATTGTGAACTTGGCTGACTGCCTAGTCATGTGAGTGCTAGAGTTAGAGCATGGGAGGGGAGCAGCCATGCATTCAAGGAGAAGATTGAGACAGCATCAATTTATATCGTTTAAGTTAAATTTTTCTAGTTGTAGTCTTGTTTATACTTTTTTTTTTGCCATTCTGACAGCTAATTATCAGCATTGATCATGAAATATTTTCTATGTGGAAACATCCTGTGCAGCAGTGTGCTGCCACTGTCATTAAACAGCCAAATGATTTTGTCCTAATATATATGGGATTAATTTAAAGAATGTCTTATACTTTCTTTGCAGTTCTTACCATACCGCTGGTAACAGTTCATTTCCATAACACTCTGGGAAAACATAGATGCATACTAGCATTCAAGAATATTTGGCATTACTGATTCTTCCATATAGTCATAATTTTAAAAAGTCAGTAGATTTGAATAACTTGTAGGTTAATCATTTCATTTGTATGGCTAGCATCTGAAAGGCAATAAATATTTTTAAATTCAAAATTTAGAGACGAGTATATTGTTTCTTGAATCTACTACTTAAACTACTAAGCTTGTATTTTACCCCTTTGTCACTCAGATCAGTGTATTACTACTAATGCTTCAGGAATGTTCAGTGAAATCTAGAGAGCCAGCACAAAGGCATTTGCTTCTTGCTTAAGCTCTATACCTTATCGTGTTTCTTCTGTATGTATAAAACCACATGATCTTGTGCACTTTGTGGGTAAAAGAAAAGTGGGTATTTGATTGCACACCAATGAATATACATAGCTGGGAATAATTATTTTCAAAGTATCATTCATACAAAATTGTCTGAGCTAGTCTTGTTGCTTATATTGACATACAGATATCTATATGGGCATAAAAAAAATCCCATTTTTTTAAATTGTGACTGTCCTTGTATTCCAGCTCCAGGGTGCCTCTGTATTAAATGTCATAATGCCTCATACCTCATGACATGTTGAGGTCTACCAGCTAATACAGAGATATTGGAGCCAGCAGTGTGCCCAGGTGGCCAAGGCAGCCAACACCACCCTGGCTTGTATCAGAAATAGTGTCGCCAGCAGGACTAGGGAGGTGATTGTCCCCCTGTATGTGGCACTGGTGAGGCTGCACCTCAAGTACTGTGTTCAGTTTTGGGCCCCTAACTACAAGAAAGACATTGAGGTGATGGAGAATGTGCAAGGAGGGGCAATGAAGCTGGTGAAGGGCCCAAAGCACAAGTCTTATGAGGAGCGGCTGAGGGAACTGGGGTTGTTTAGTCTGGAGAAAAGGAGGCTGAGGGGAGTCCTTATTGCTCTCTACAACTACCTGAAAGGAGGTTGTAGCCGGGTGGGTGTTGGTCTCTTCTCCCAAGGAACAAGTGATAGGACAAGAGGAAATGGCCTCAAGTTGCTCCAGGAGAGGTTTAGATTGGATATTAGGAAAAACTTCTTCACTGAAAGGGTTGTCAGTCATTGGAACAGGCTGCCCAGGGAAGTGGTTGAGTCATCACCCCTGGAGGTATTTAAAAGACATGTGGATGTGGTGCTTAGGGACATGGTTTAGTGGTGGACTTGGCACTGTTAGGTTAACAGTTGGACTTTGTGATCATAAAGGTCTTTTCCAACCTAAATGATTCTATGAAATTTTGCAGTACGTTGGCAGGCACATACTTGCCCATCTGTACAATTCACTGCTGTTAGTGCTATTTACTGCTATTGCTACCTAGGTGGTGATGGTGGTTGTTGTTATTAGATATTTAATGATTAGACTAGTACTTGTCTCTAAGATTTTCTCCTCAGTAGTACAGGGTTCAAGGTCTGTCCCTATGGTGAAACCTCAGTACTGTTTAACTATGACAAAGGCCTTGCTCTAAGCTACCTGGAACTCATCTCATGTGTAAGAAGGAGACATTTTGCCAAGCAACACTCATATGTCTTTCTCTGAGTAACTTCTAAAGAAGTCTGGCTATGGTTGTGCCTTGTGAAATTACCTCTTCAGGTAGTTTCTTTCCTTCAGAAGGAAGGATGGATGCTTTGACATTTGAGCTGTACATGATGGCATTTGATGTGATCTGATTATAGCCTTGGTGCATATTTTCATCAAATGGCTGTAGATGATGATAAGTCACATTTACTGAGTTATTGCAATATTAAAGGGATATATATATTTGCAACCATCTCAGTCCCAAGTCAGAGATAACACAGAGCACAAGCATCCCTGGCAGGGTGACTCAGCCTTTAAAAGGGATGTATTCTTTCTTTTTGCCTCCACTAGAGCACAATAGGGAGTCATCTGGAACCTCTACTTGGTTAACTCTGGGGATGGTAGATTGAAGAGGCCTTGGGTGAGGGGATAGGAGATGGCCTAAAACTCATAGGGGAAAAAAAAGGTAACTCCGAGGTGCATATATATACTTATGCATGAGAAGTCTCTGCTAGCATTAGTTTCCACTGGTGAAAGCACAAGTTCGTACAGAAATACGGATGGAACAGAATAGGAATAACACCAGCAGAAATTACACAGCTCTTTCTAATTTTCTCAGTGAAGCAATAAACTCTGTGATGACTTCTTTATCTCATGACTTCAGACAATTCTGGGGTCTTACGAACTATATGACAGAATCAGGATATGACAAGGGAAGAAGTGAAGGAGAAATCTGCCAGATTCTGACTATTTTGCATCCTTTCCGCGCTACAGTGATAAATAAGAGATTGTTGGAGCCTGCAAAAGATGCGTGAGCTAAGAAGTGATATCATGTTTCTTTGAAGGGATATGAATGTTTGTATTGTCCTGGTACCATGGTTGTGTGTAACAGAGAAGAGGAAAGAAAAAGAGGTCTTGTGATACAATATTTAGGAAAAAAGAGCTGAATAAGTTAAATTCAATTTGGATATATCGTTTACTTATCTTCCAGCCTGTAGTTATACTTGCTTGTTTACTAGCACCTTTTCTAAATCAGGCATTTTGCTACAATTCATAGTCCCAGTTTAATGGACAATTACAACAGGGATAGCAAGAGAAACTTAACTTTGTTGTGACCAAGTTGCTTCCAGTCACCTGGCAGCCACAGTTGTGGTGATGACAAGATCTGACTTAATCTTTGCGAATTTAATGAAGAAGAAAGCTGTGATCCTTCCACTGAAGGGTAGCTGGCTTCATATTTTTTTCCTTCCTTTGTTGCTGTGCCATCTGAACTGTTCTGTGGTGTGGATGCTGGGTCTGAGAGTCTGAAAAATCTCTTGAAACTTATTTCCCTTTGTCTTGGCTATTACCTCCTACTTTTGTAAAGCCTGGATTTAGATCACTGTAAAGCAAGTAGATCTGGAAATTGTAAAGAAATTGTGTATTCTATCAAATTCTTATCCCATTTCATCATCCTTTTTCATGATGCTTCTAATAAGAGAGCATTGAAAGAGATATCCTTAGAGTACAGGAGCAGGGAGTACTTATCCTGTTACTTTTTTCACTAAAGATAAGAATCTCATATTCCAGATCTTTGATACTTCCCTGTATTGATCAATCATTTGAAGTCGCAATTGATGATTTTAGCCTGTACAGTTCCCTAGGTAAATCTTCAAGTTGGTTTGTAGTTTTTACCTCTCAGGATTTTTCTCTTCACACGTATGTTCAGTCAGCCTGCAGAATATACCTGACTTCACTGGTAAGGGTATCTCATTATGAGCACAGAGTCTTGGTCTTTGATCCTTTGAAAGCAGTGGTAATAACTAAATGTTTGGAGGTCATGAAAGTGCCCATGAGACACAGGATCTATATTTTGACTCAAAAGTAGGGTTAATGAGAGCAGTGTTACTTTTATGTTTAGCTGGAGCTTACCTGTCTCCATTATGAGAGAAAGTATGCTTCAGATTCTGGTGAGAACTGCTGGCCTTGGGCGTCTAAGTGCCATAATTTCAGGCCTCAGCTGTTCTCCAGACAGAGATAGCCAGTAGATTAATTCAGATAGTGCATGGATATGGTGTTGAAGGTCCTGCAACAGATTCTCTTCAGATGTGCAATGAGATATTCTTCTCTCTTCTTAAACTTACTCAGTCTAATACATCTCCTCTGAGGTATGAGTAACTTGTGTTTTGAAGAAATACTTTTTGCTCAAATATTTTAAATGGACTTGTGTCAACAGGCAGGAAGGAGGACACCTCACTCTGGGTTTTGTGTTGGTTTCTTTGCCTCCTCTATGTTTTCAAATTTTGTTAGCAGATAACCTGAACAGACAGCACTTGCACAACAGTAACAGATTTTTTTTTTTTCAAGGGACTATTAATGTACACGAGGGAACGTCCATCAACTACAGTAATAACCATAAACAAGAAATGCTAAGTTTTAATCCCAGGAAGGCTCCAGCCTGGACTCCTTGCCCAGATTGTTCCGGTCACCTAGGATCAGAAATGAGTCTTCTTATAAGCTTGAGGAGTGGGCCCATGTGAACCTCACAAACAGGGGCGAAGTACAAGATCTTGCAGTTGGGTTGGGGCAATCCTCAGTATTGATACAGACTGGGAGATGAGTGGATTGAGAGCAGCCCTGCCGAGAAGGACTTGAGGATACTGGTGGATGAAAGATTGGATGTGAGCCAGCAATGTGCTCTTGCAGCCCAGAAAACAAACCATATCCTGGGCTACATCAAAAGAAGCATAGCTAGCAGGTTGAGGGGGAGGTGATTCTCCCCTTCTACTCCACTCTCATGAGGCCCCACCAGAAGTACTGCATCCAGCTCTGGGGCCTCCAGTACAAGAAGGGCATGGACCTGTTGGAGCAGGTTCAGAGGAGGGCCACGGAGATGATCAGAGGGCTGGAGCACCTCTCCTATGAAGACAGGCTGAGAGAGTTGGGGTTGTTCAGCCTGGAGAAGAGAAGGCTCTGGGGAGACCTTATAGCAGCCTTTCAATATATAAAGAGGACTCATAAGATCAAGAGACTTTTTACTAAGGCCTGTAGTTGACAGGAAAAGGGGTAACAGTTTTAAACTGGAAGAGAATAAGTTTAGATTGGATATAAGGAAGAATTTTTTTATGATGAGGGTGGTGAGGCACTGGAACAGGTTGTCCAGAGAAGTTGTGGATGTGCCCCATCTTTGGAAGAGTTGAAGGCCAGGTTGGATGGGGCTTTGAGCAACCTGATCTAGTGAAAGATGTCCCTGCCTGTGGCTGGGGGGAGAGTTGGACTAGAAGATCTTTAAGGGTCCCTTCCAACCCAAACCATTCTAGGATTCTGTTTACTGTATTTCTATTGCAGTGCCTGTTTCAATATTGTAATCTAGACATGAAACAGTCTGGCTTTGTCACCTGTTCCATAAAAGATAAACTTGTATAGGTTTATGCTGTAACAAATTCTCTGTTGTAAGTGCCTCTTATATCAGCTTAAGTGGTAGGAAAGTCAGTGCTTGGGACAAGTGTCTTCGCATTATAAGCCAAAGATCCTCGCGGATCTCGTTTCAGATTCCGCTCTGAAATGATTTTGGAATGCCATATGACCCCATCTTCTGTTTCTTCTTTGCTAGAGAGAAATAAATCTTGAAGTAGTTGGGCTGGAGTTAATCTCCTCTAGCCTCATACATCTGAAAATTAGACACCTCGTCTCCCTCCATGGTAAAGGGATGCAGAAATGAAATAACATCTTCCGGTCTTGAATGAAAATACATGTATCTAAATAAGTGTCTGCAGATAGGCATGTCTGCACAACTTCATCATTTCTCCTCCATTGTCCATTGAAGGAATTTAGAGAGCTAGCTTACTGTTAGTTACATGAGCTGAGATGAATGTGATAACTGTCTTATGTTATTCTAAGATAATAATTCATTCGGGAACATACCTTGACTGTTTGTGATATTTCATGAGGAGGATAAATATCCAGAAATATCCTCTGTAGGTTTATTAAAGTGGATCTCAAACTATAAGAACGTATTATGAGCTAGATAGTTTGTGGTAGTTTAAAAGTACTTTTGATAGTATTAAAATGGTAGTTTTATTCCATTCAAATTTAGATAACCCCTTCTGCCTGTATAGTGCTTGAGCCCTTATAGGCACGTGTTCTTGGATAAAGGTATTCTGAATGTGTCTGTGCCTAACGGAACTCTTCAGCGAGTGCTTGACAGATGCTCCTTATTCCCACCTTGGAATAACTGGTCACTTGCTGGTTAGGAACCAAGAATGGAGTCCACATGGAAGGAAGCAGACAATGGCTGTGCTGCTCTGAAATGTGTTCTCCACATGGATTCCAAAACTCAGGTGCATTCCCTGCCCTTATTGAATCCTCTGTTTCCAGCTTGTGTATCAACAAAAGAATGAATACAATGCTGCACATTGTGCTCTCTCCAGTTTAGAGAAAGGGAAGGCATGAGTCAGTGGGAGCTAGTGCTCTGTCAGTTCCAACTTTTAGCAGAATTACTCGGTCTCAGGTACATACTATTCATACACAGCTAAGCGGTGGTTTCACAAGCAATTTGAGCCAGTTTAAGTTTAGGCTACTTTGGAAAGAAGTCTGTTCTTCTGCACCTTTCCCTCTGTCAGCACCTGTGTCGGAGGGGCTGCATCAGGAATGAGATGGTGTTGATTGATATAACATGATGCAAAAAAAGGGAAAAAGAAATAGTTTTGCAGGTGGATCAGTTCCTTGATCCTGTTACTTTTGTAGCCTTGCAGCCTTAGCACAAGCCAGAAGGGAGGAAAGCCAGTACTACTGTGTTTGTTAGCAACTCATGTTTATGTAAGGCTGTCATTCAACAACTGCTCTAAGCCAAACTGTAGAATCCGTATGGATGGGACATCAGAAGCTGTTACTGAGAATGAATAAATTTTTTTATTGCTTTTATGAAAAAAAAGTTTCAAAGTGGTTCACTTTGGTGTACAGGATTGACTCACGATTTTTACTATCTGGCTGTAAGATTATATATAAAATGCCTCTTGGGTATGTAAATATGAATTTTGTGAATGAAGAAAGAAACCTTTGTATGTCATGTATGTTTTCAATACAGGTTTACGACTCAGTTCAGCTTCCATTAAAAGCAAGGCCAAAAACTTACAGGTTCAAAGTTGCTTTCTAAAGCCCTCTTAATATTTCAGGTATTGATTCTACACATCATCCCCATAAAACAGATTATGTCTATGACAGTGACATTATTTTTGTTCTTTCTTTGATATTTTATCAGTTTTGCAATGTATAATAAGCTTACTTTGTACACTAGCATTTCAACATGATGTCTCAGTGTTTGGAAATGAATATAAAATTATAGCTACTTGGATATTAAAACCTGCATTTTTTGTATTTAAGAAGGATATTTTAGGATAGTTACTTTTTACGTGGAAATTAGTATTGAAAAACAGCATGTGTGCACGTTCTGATCTTTGTATGTATAGTAAATATGAGCTATTTTGAGTTAGCATGTTTAAAAACTGGGCAACCCAAACTGTTTTGTCACCATATCCTTGCGTAGATAGGTACAGACAGATACCTGAGATGTCTGTTGTGAAGCAACTTGAGGTTTTTTTGATAACTTGTTTGCATGACAAAAAGAGATATGGTTTATCAGATGAGTTTAATATTCTAAACTTCTGACTTTTTTCTCTTTAGGTTGCAGCAATCTATAAAGATTCAAGTATTGGAAATCTTATAAATATAGTTATTGTAAAATTAATTGTAATTCACAATGAACAGGTAGGAAAAATAAATATTAAAAAGATTTCTTTATAATAGAAGAAACATGAATACATGAATTTGCATTGTAATTCCAAAGTTTAAAATATTTTAGTTTTAAATACAAAGTATTTCCTTGAAATATAAAATTTTGTTTTAAAATAGGAGACTAAACGTCAAATGTGAGGTTAACTGCAGAGCCTTTATTTAATGCCTGTATTCCCCCATCTCTCTATCAGCACTTCCTGTTGACCTAAATGGACATAAATCAGATACTACACAAAAGCTTATGGCATAACTACCTAAAGTGTGGTTATGTGCATGGAAACATGACAGGGAAATGGCAGCTTTTATAGGGGGTTTTGATGGAGAGGTTTCAGCCCTAACAGCTGTAATATTTTAAGATTGTAAGAATTATACACTTTTCAAATACGTGTTTTTATATGTATTTATCATAAATGTCACACTATTTTTAATATTTAACACGTGCTGCGTGCTCACATACATTGATTAAAATAATGAGTTCTCATGGTTGATGACTTGTAGGTAAATGAAGATTTGATCCTACAGACAAATCTGTGTGAGTGAACTCTTATTTGGACTTCTGCTGACTTCCTTTCCATGCACAGTCATTATTTTGCAGATTAGGGGCACAAATAATAAAATAAGAAGCGCAAGTGCATGAATATTAAAACCCTTATTTGTTTGTTTTGGGGTTTTTTTGCCATTTCTTTCTTAGGAAGGACCAGCTATCACTTTTAATGCAGCTACCACTCTTCGTAATTTTTGCTTATGGCAGCAAGCACAAAACACTTTGGATGATGCTCACCCTTCTCATCATGATACTGCTGTTCTTATCACTAGGTACAGTATCTGAAGTAGCCATAATTACTCAGCTAGGTGAGACAAATGCTTCAGTTTCTTTTTTACATCATCATTTTTTAATCATTTCACTGATACTGTTCATAGATAATTGAGGTGAATAAAGATTGTCTTTCACTTCCCAAACCACTGATTATCAATACGTGAGCAATTACTCTGATGATGCTATGTTGGTAGCTAACCATCTCACGAACCTTTTATTAAAGATGGTGGAACTTGCTTAGACCTGAAATTGTTGCATGGAAATTAAGTGTTTAACCATTGTACATACATGTGATAGGGACAGGGTGTTGTGCATAATAGAATCATTACTTTTTTCCCCCAGTGTTCAAGTTGGACACTCTCGTGCACTTCAAACTGTTTGATATTTGTCCTGAATTTTACACTGTTATTTTGGCAGATGGTCCACTACATAAGGTAGTTTCAAGTATGCTGCAATCTGCATGTTTTTCAGCAGCATTTCATGCTTGATCTACCTTCTGCATTGTAGAGAAATAACACAGTATTTGAATTTTTATTCTTTGCAAGCTAGAATGAAAGCCATACTGCAAGCTTAGTTTGGTGAATTTAAATTACTTCTTTCACTAGAATGCAAATTGTTTGTAAGGATTGTAAGATTAAAAATTGAGAATCTGATTTGCAATCGCTGTAATTAATATAGCAACAGTAAAATACTTTAAAAATGTTATTTTATTTGCTGTAATAATTTTAATTAAATCTTTTTTTTCAAGGGAAGATATCTGCAGAGCTAGAGAGAAGTGCGATACTCTTGGTGAGTTATTCTTTTTTAATCAGTATGATTTTCTAGTAGAAAATATATAAGAGAATTTCATTGTAGGGAGAAAAATCAATTAGGAATCAATCAGAAAATAGATGCAAAATTTAAGTCACACAGACAAAAAAAAAAAGTCAACTTATTGATGTTGTTCTGTCCTGGCACATGCTTTAGTGCCAAGTAGTTTTTCATTTTGTGTAAAGTTGCTGCATAGTTGAGGCACGATTTTCAACTTGGGTGCCATAGTATTTATTTATAGTGTCACTCCTTCTACATGAAAATTTATTCTGTTAAGCTTTTATACAAGGATTCAATTTTGCAGGTTTAGCAGAGCTAGGTACAATGTGTGACCCACTACGCAGCTGTTCTATAAGTGAAGAAAATGGATTGAGTGCTGCTTTTACTATAGCGCATGAGCTTGGACATGTGTAAGTACCTATTTCCCAGCAGGTAAATTTTTTTTAATTTCCTTTTGGATATGACCAATTTCCAGTGATGGGCTCCATGTTTCTAAGAGGCCACAGTCTGCTACGTCCTTTTAGAAGAGTCATTATATCTGCCCCTTGCAGTGAGCCAGCTCTGCCCACCACCTAGAAGTAGAGAAATTGCGAATTTTATAACATGGCTGATTGGTATCCTAAATTATGGGAGATAACTGGTCATACAGCTGTATTCTGTCCTTTTGTCATATGAACTGGTTGGGACACTGTGACAGGTATCTTAGATGTGCAGCGTAATCCTGTTAACTGCAATTGCATTCTAGCCCTGATAGGAATTTACCTTTAAGAAAAGACAATTGTTAATATAACGCAGAAATATTCTTCCTTGTGTTTGATCCTTTCAGAATACAATAGAGTAACACAAAGAGAAATACTTTACACAGAAAAATAAGAGGAGATGACAGCATTTTATTTTATGAAGCATACCTCATCAGTGATGGCAGAAAGGTGCTATACTCTATCTAGCTCCATGAGGCATGCCACAGTGTAGGTAACGATGACGTTACAGAGCTCAGTAGCTAGCTTGTTGATTTTCATGTGCCTGGAAGTTCACTTAGATACATGCCATTTGTCATGGTACTTAAACTGAGATATAAAATAAGATGATGTCTTAGTTGCATAAATATGATCTTGATGTGCTCTGTAGTTTGTTTTTGTTACTGAATAGTAAGAGTTATGATGTGAATATTGGGGTAATACGTTATGGGCAGTCTAGTGATGGCCTGTATGTTCAGTTGAGGAGACGGGTCATTCATTTAAAGTAGCATACTCCCAAAACACTGGAGTTTTTCTTGTGAGCTAAAGAACTATGTAATTGTAAAATTCTTACTGTGTCCAGCATTATTAAATTAGGAGCATTTTGAATAAGGAGAGAATTTAGTAAGGCATTTTTAAGATACCTATTGCCACAATGTCAGATAGTCATATTGAGTCCTGTTAAATTAAGGCATTTTAAAACTCAAAACTCAGGCATTTGTTGCTACAACAAAGAGAGTTTCAATTAATTATTGCTGAATTTGTTTTGGAGTTTGTCTATTTTGCTTTTTAGATTTAATGTGCCTCATGATGACAGTTTTAAATGTAAAGAAGCTGGAATTAAACATCAATACCATGTGATGGCTCCAACTTTAAATTACCATACAAGTCCATGGACCTGGTCAAAATGTAGTCAAAAATATATCACTGAATTTCTTGAGTAAGTATCAATATAATGCTATGGTTTTGGTGGTTTGTTTTTGTTTTTTTTTTCCAATTTCATGTCTTTCTGAGAAGTATTTCAAAGATACTGCTTAAATACCATTTTGGGTTGTTCTTAGGTTTAACCACTGACTTGTAGGGCCTCAGTCCTCCAGAATAATACATGAATTTAACTCTTTGGACAATTCATGACTTTGTTAAAGTTACGGTCAACACATAAAGCTAAGAAGATTTTTTTTCTTAATATAGCGGCATTGGTTACTGAAAATATCTGTAGTATGATTTTAGTAGGTCAGAATAGGCACACTTTATTTTCGCAAGTTTTACTTTAAAAAATAAGTGGCAGGTATAATTTCAGCAGTATTATCTTTTTTCCTGTAAGAATGTGAAAATGAGAAATGACAGCCAGAAAGCAAACGAACTGAAGCTTTGTTTGGTGGATATAATGCAAAATCCAATAAAGGAAAATCAAGTGACCTGGTTTATTTTATTCATTTTAATTGAAGTCATTATATAGGCAGGTAGGCATGCAAACCCATAACTCTACTGAGATATACATGTGTAAGTGTTGTGTGAATAGCCTCCTGGTAAATTAAGAGTGATTTATTCACATTTTGTTCCTGTTTTTACAACAGTACTGGTTATGGTGAATGTCTCCTAGACAAACCTAGTGGAAGAATATATGATCTTTCCTCTCAGCTGCCTGGGTCAATGTATGATGTCAACAAGCAGTGTGAACTTATGTTCGGTCTTGGATCACAAGTGTGCCCATATCTGGTGAGTGAACAACACTTGGACTCATGCTCAGTCTATACTAAAAAAATTACTGAAAGGTAGGTTTAGAAATGAAATCTCAGGATTTCTGATTTTGGAAGAATTTTATCCTGAAATATGTCGAAGTTGAGGTTCTATTCTGTTGAAGGGGAAAGAGTTCAGTGGAGAGCATTGCAGCTCCATGTGCTAGAAGTATACAGAATTAAAAAGCAGGATGAATTAACTTTGATTTGCACATCTGTGAATGTGATAATTCCTTTAAAAGATCTGAAACTGCATAAATTAAGGCTTCCTGCAACTACTGAAAGGGAATTATTTCAACACTATCTACAAGTGTTTTCACGTTATAGCTCCTATCTTACGTGAGCAGGTCTTTCTTACCTGGTTCTTTTAGTGCTTTTTAAAAAAATTACATCTTGAAAGTTAATATATTAATTCAAATATTTGTTCTAAATGTTTGGTCCAAAATGTAGATTCCGTCCACTTAGTCAAACAGTCAAAAAATATTTTCATGCCTGTTAGAGTGTACATTTTGTGTGCTTAACAAAATTTCTTTAAAGCAGAATTGGAATCTAGAAAGAAAACTTGAGTAGATTAACAATGAAACTTAAGTTATATTTTGAAAACTTAGTGTGCCCAGTGCAATGTAAAATAAATACAGATATAACATTATAACTTCACTTATTACTGTCAAGATGTCATGCAGAATTAGATTTTGGACCAACTTGTCAAATACCTCTACTAGTATTGCAAGGCTTGTTGAAGCTGATTAAAGGAGAGAATTTAAGATGATATTCAGACTGAATGAAGTGGAGCTTTTGGTGAGGTAAAATGTTTAGGAGGAGTTGGGCTTTGTGGGAATATTGTAGGAAAGTAAAGGGGGATTCAAAGAACTGAAGATGGTGTTACTGAAGACTGCTTTGTAAATTTTGCAATCCGTTAAGATTATTCGTCCAATCAGAGTCTTTTAACAATTTGAAAAGGAGGTTTTTTCTTAATTTTCTAGTCAGTGTATTTTTAAGAAGAATTCCAGTTAGAGTCTTTTTCTGGGGATTATATGCAAACTGTGCTGCATAGTATCAACCATAACCTCTTACACACTTTTATTAAATTTTCTACTCAATTAGGAAGTGGAGTTATCTATTCCTTCTAATGGGTTCAGTTAGAAATATTTCACATTCCTGCCTGGCCTTAAGCAAAATCCATTTTATTTTTGTGGGGTTTTATCTGTGAAAAAAGGTGGTACTAACAGCAAACACTAAGCCCACATAGTATGAGAAAACAATACAAATATCCCAACTAATGTCTAAAATGGTGTTACAGGTAGAACAAAAGTAATCTTATTTTCTTTTTAGAAACAATGCAAACGCTTATGGTGCACAAGCACAGAAGGTGTTCACAAGGGTTGTCGTACTCAGCACATGCCTTTGGCTGATGGAACAGTTTGTGGTGTGGGAATGGTAAGCCTTCGTTTGTTTCTTGGTACTTATATATGGCAGAATTGTTGATGTAGATAAGAAAGGCCAGTGCTTGCTCTGTGGCAATACTGCACCTGTAGCGTACTGATTGTGTGAACGGTATCTACCTGACTTTACCTGCAGTTTCTCTTAGTTCTGTAATGTGGTGACATAAATAGGATAAATTATCTGTTCAGAATAATTATAACAGTTTACAGATAAACTTGGTTAAAAATAGGCGGAGGACCTCAGAGGAAAGTTGCCATCTTTCCTTCTGTTTGAAAGTTGGGATTTTTCTTATCAGTAGTGTTCCAAAGTTTAATTTCCTGGAAACAAGACATCCCAAATGTTTGTCTTGTTGAGGCTGTTTCACTGAACCAGAACAAATGAAGTATGAGTGACTTCTTAGATACAGGAGTACACTTTTTTGGAAAGAGAGAGTCTTTGGATTAGAATCCTGGTTTCAATAGATATTTGTGCATTGTATCTGTTTCAGACAAAATATGAAAGCATGGATCAGTACCTCTTCACCTACTCCACTAGGTGCCTTAACCACACATAACTCACACTCATATACTGTCTTGCCTGTTGTAAAGTAATTCAGGATACTTGGATCTGTTCAGTGCTAAAACCAAGGAACTCTCTTTTCACTTATACCCTAATGTGTAGGACTCTGCCTGGCTGTATGAGGTATGGATTGAATGCTTTGACACACAAAAAAAGAAGAAATGGAAGCTGGACTTCCTATGCCCTGCTCATTGGTCTATTTGGTAAAGAATGTTTGGGTGATGAGAGTGCAGCTCGCTACTTCCTCATCTGGCAGGTTGTTTTTGAGTGCAGATCTTGATCCTGTATCCTCTGAGGATATAACCTGTCTTGGGCTGTCCATAAGGGTTATGAGTGTCTAATTAGTAGATATAGTCAAGGCACTTGCAGAACCTTGATAGAAACAGAAGTAGTAGTGGAGGTTGGCTGAATCCAGAGTTACCAGTGAAGATTTGAGGGGTTTAGTTTTGGATTTGTATGTAGTTTGGGAAGTGAGCAGAAATTAGCACTTGAGTTCTTTGCTGATTGAGTCTTTGGCTTCTCTGTGTCTCAGTTCACCACCAGCAAATAGAAGTATTTTCTTACCTGTCAGGGGATTGTGAAAATAAGTATTTCAGAGATTTTTGACATGCTTAGATATGACAGTGGTTATCTTAAGTATGGCTGGTTTATTATGTTGAACTACTTTTAATAGTAGTGTGCTTTGGCAGCTTCAGGGGCTGTGGGAGCAATGGTAATTTTTTATCTTTTGATAGTTTAATGGGTTCAAAGATGATTAAAGAAATATCTGGTCTAATTTGTGTGTATAATAGGCTGCTACATTTCACTCAGTTATTACTAAATTTTCCCCAATAACTTTTGATCTTTACAGATCGATTTGGTGGTTTTTTTTTTTCTTTTTCTGTATTTGGTAAGACAGTAGCAGTGAGGGATTCGAAAATACTGTCTTAATGGATAACAATTTAGTGGGCAAACTGTCTCAAATGGTTTCTTTCCCTCTTGCAAGATTAGGAAAAGTTATTTGATGGTTGCAATGGAAGCTTTGCTTGATTAAATCCTGTACATGTGGTTAGTGTTATAATGTTTAACTCATTTTCCAGTCAGTCACTGATCAGAAAGGAAGTTCATCTTTATGTAAACTTCATGTGTAATCTTTAGTTCCATTGACTTGACTCTAATTTGCCAACATCAGAGAATTCTTTTATTTAAGAATACAAAAACCTATTTTATGCAATTACTGCAGTGAAACTAGTTTTCTCTAGGAAGTGAAGAGCTAATTATAGTCATTACCTCTGAAAGAGGTAAGAAAGAACAGCAATTAATCTGACAACTTGTCATCTGTTCCTGTCTAAGGGACAGCTCCTTTCAAGCTCAGTCAGCAAGTTTTGTTGATGTTAATGGGAATAAGACACAGGGACTAATAATTGTAGTTAATATTTGCTGGCAACCTAAATAAATTTATATTTGGCATTTGCAGCATTATTGCTGTGATGAATACAGAAAAGATCCATTTAAGGCACTTGTAATTTTAGTATCAACTTTTTAAGCTTGAATTTGGCACGTGAGTTTATTTTCACAGTAATCTTTAGTTTTTCTTCAGGTTATGTGTCTGATTGGTAGTTCTTGCTCTATGGACTACTCTAACAGTCCTTGTATCTTTCCTTTCCCAAAATACAAAATACAAATATAATACTATCAGAGACTCTCAAATGAATAAACAAACAGCTTTTCCTGAGTGCCTGCACTTCCTAATTTTCTTGCCATATGCAATCTATCAGCATGCACACATTTTGAAAGAAAATTATGTTTTGTATGTCTTAAGGTGCACACAGCTGTAGAGCTCAGTGACTTCTTAGTATATATAATATTAGTAGGTATGGGTAGCATTTTCTCAAAACATTAAAGGGAAAATGCTGCCTAACATTTCAGTGTCTTACAGAGAATAAAGAAAATATTTTCTTGGGAATTTGAGCATTTCCCATATTAATTCTATAGAGTTAATATTGTTAATTATCTAGAATTAATATTACTAAAACAGAAAACTTCAGTTTGCTGTCTAGTCAAATTTCTCTGAGGTGATCAAACTGTACTTTGTTCATCCTACAGTTACCTGCAAAAATGAATTATATGTGTTTGTTGAGCCTTTGTTGCAGTATCTGAAAACTTCTCTTCTCTTTTTATACATTCTGAGTGCTTAGGTATGACAGTAGCCTTTAAGTAGCAATTCTGCTGTGTCTGAGAACAGTTTCTCACTCCATTGATATTCATGTTACGTCTCATCACTTCAGATGCTTTTTCTTTGCCTATTTGGCTTCACAAAGATTCATGGGAGGTCTAAGCTTCTGCTAGCTTTTCTAACATCACACAGACCTTCCCTGAAGCAGATGATGCAGCCTTTAAATTATTTGGCCTGATTGATATTTCAGAGACAAAATGATAGTAAATATACCTAGACATACCATATGTAAACATTTCCTAGTTTTGCAGTGGTGAATTTCTACACACCATAGGACTGTACTAGTCATTGCTTGAAAGTGTTTCTGCGGGTTTTTTTGAAAGAGGTATTATTAAATACAAAGGTGTTAATTTCTGGTCTTCCTAAATCCAGTTATATGATATAACCAGAATATAAAGTCTTTATTAAAATGTTATTTTTATTGTGTAATGAGGCACAATGGCATGAAAAATATTAAATACTTAATGCTTTTTCATGTCTCGTCTGTGTAACCAAAGTTACCATGGGATTACCTTCAGAATTAAGAACTATGCCATATGATTAGGTGGAGGTAGCCTGCTCACTGGATGCCACAATGAGTTTCCTATATACAGGTGTAATTTTTGTTGCTATGGTATAAACTATATGTTTTTAATTTAAAACATAATAAATCACAATAAGGAAAGTATTTATATGCTGCATTGAGGACCAAGATACCAGAGGAGGTATTAGAAGATGTATGAGAGAGTTATTTTCTATTAGGACAGAAACTGGAATGCTTTAACTGGCCTGGTTTCTTTCACTTAACTGTCATAATTCCTGTTGCCATCACATTCCAGATAGGAACTAATTTGATGGATGTTTAGGAAATGGGAATGACTTAGTAGATCTTTTTGCCCCGCTTCCTCTTAGGTTTTCTTGTTGCATTCTAGTCAGAAGTTTCTTTGTGCTTTGAAATTTCTGCAGACTAGCAAGCTCTCAGTATTGTCTGTTTGGATTATATTTACAATTGCTTACTTTTCTTTTACTATCAGTTTCTTCTATTTTTTGGGAGACAAGTCTGTTCAAGGGTTTCTGTAGTGAGGAATTTACTTGCATTTGTACTCTGGGATAGTACAAAAGATTTCTCCTCACCTTGAGCATAGGAAGCTTTGGTTGGGGTTTTTTTTCCCTTTCTTTGTGAAATTCCAAAAAAAAGAAGCGAGTTTGGGGAGTGATTCGGCTTTTAGCATGGTGAATATCCTTGTTCAGATTAAAAAGAACCAAACACAAAAAACCCCCCAACAAAACACTAACAACTAATAATGTTAGTAGGTAGAATCCCTAGATTCACTGGATTTGTTCATAATTCTAAATCTACAGGGTACCAGTTTTCACAGTGTGGTTGATGTAATTCACAGGAAATACTTAATCCCATTTTATGGTGGACCTAATTAAAAGGAGTACTAAGCTAGTAGTATTATGGAAAAGAAATGTCTACACTATTATGTGTAACCAAATTGGTTACAAGCCAACTGATACACAAACTCTCCTTACACAAATCCATCTCCAACTCACATCTGGCTCAGAATCATGACTTCTGTATAATGAAGTCATGCAGTTTTTAGCAGTGTAGTTTACATGATATTCCAGTAATGGTAACTCACCTCTTGGAGTTGGTGATGCACATCTGTGCCAAAAAACCCACCTCCAAAGAAGAATAGTTGGTGAAGGAATTTATCTTTTAGGAGTGGCGTTCTCAGAACAAGAGGGTTTTTTGCTATGAAAATAACAGCAAAAATACCCAATAAAGTGTCTTTTTTTTTTTTTTGAGATGCTCAGAAGGTTGCACTCTGCTCTTTCCTGGATTCCTGAGCAGTATACAAATATGCCCATATTCCATTGATTCCTTAGACATTAGAAGGGAGAGGTAGAAGGTAGCTCTGTGGTTCTGACCCAAACTTTTCCATGTCCTGGAGCTGTTCCAGTGTTCTACATAATGGTAGTTTGCTACTTAAACACCACTGAAAAAACAAATGTCAGAGAAGTCTGGAAAAAGCTCTTTAACAGCAAGATGGAATCCACATGATACAAATAAGTTTGATTGTAAAGCATGTGCTTTGTGTGTGTGAGAGAAATGGTTATTACTTTTATTCATTCTAGATAATATATTGTATATTAAGCTAGTGTCTCTAAAAATATCTAGAATAGCTATTGAATAAATTAAGATTTCGTCCTAGTCCCTTTATAGCCACGTAAGGAGAGGGATACAGGAACAATTGAATATGTGGATGCAGACCAAGACAGGATTGCTTTGATCAGTACAAGAAGTACCAGTCACTGATTCTGAGGTATGTTTGCTGTTCTTCAGTTGTAGGTTACTACCCATGTATTGATTTCTTTTAAAAATTATTGCACTGCTTGACTACCTCATTAATGTTATACATGAAGATAGTTAATCTGAAAGAATAATTCATTATATGTACATATATATGTAAAGTAAGTATAAAAAATTCAGATGGATTTTAACAGACTTGGATGATGGGGGATATGCTAACCATCTGGGAAGCAGAAGATCATCTTCTGAACTGTAAAAACAGAGTAAAATATATTTAAGGTCTCAAACCAAGAATTTTTGTGATAAAGTGGGATTTTTGTAAAATACGTTTATGATGAGATGTGGTTCCAGAAAAAATAAAAGTTTTTTGTGGGAATATTTCAAGGGAGAAATAAAGTATGTAGATTTCTTGCAAGAAACAGATTGAAAATGTTGAAAAAATTACTAAAATATTGTGGGGTTTGTTGGTAATTAATGTCATCTGAGTAATAAATGTAGGCTTGTCTGAGAATCCATGCTACAGAGATAGAGACCTGAGATACTATAGTTAGAACTTCAGTTAGACGTTTCTCTAAGCTCCATTTCTTCAATTTTATAAAGTCATTTTACTAACTGCTCTAATTTCACTGTTGTTATATGCTCTAGGCTCCACTTCTCATCTTGGTTCCTTGAGCAACATGCTTTCTTGATTGTGTGTAGTGTAGGAAGAAGCCAGAGAGCAGACATAGGTCTAATGTGCAGCAAAACGTTTCCTTACATCCACTTGCAACAGACAAGGCAGAGGGAGGTCTGTAGCAGTACATTCATTGAAGGGAATGAATGGGAACATCCCGTAGAGATAAATACACCCAGAAACAACAGCTCTGAGGTTTGTGGACTTTGACATTCACCTGAGTGGGTGTTCTTATCTTCACTCCCTGCTCATGGAGTTATGTGCTGAATCTATGTAACTTCTAAGATTCATACTCCTTTCCCAGCTCTATGTGATTGGAATCTACTTTGTGACAGTTTGTGCTCAGACCTCACCTACAGGCCAGGAGCTGTATATTGAACTGGTCTTGTGCTGCAGCACAGTGTTTAGCGTTTATCTGTTTTGCGCTGCCAGCTATGCCCATTTTCCTTTCATGCAATCAATCCACTACAACTTTCTCTTCCTGTGCTATTCACTGGCTCATAGTCATTCTCAGGGCACTGTCTAGATATCAGGAGTGAAGAAATCATATTTTATAAGGCAAAAACAAATCAGAACAATAGAACTGGATATTTGGAAGACAAAATACAGACCATCATGTCCACTTCTGCAATGGTTTGTCCTTTTAATTTTCTCCTCATACTTGTCTTCAGTGCTCAGTCATCTTCTGCAAGGCTACATGTGGCTCTAACGCATGAAACTGTCCTCATACACCGAGCATCGGTGTTTCAATATTTGCCCCAAGATCTTCAAAAACCATGTGTATCTCTGGGAGTAGTCTGGAAAATACAGGCAGTAAGAGTGAACTTGGAGTCCTTTTCCTGCTGTGGGTCATACCAGTCTGTGTATGAAGTACTTGATTTCAGAAGAGCTCTAGTCCTGTTCTGTGTGCATCTGTCACTCTCCTTGATTAGTTGAAATCGAGCATAGCCTGGCAATTAACACTTTAACAATTTCTTTCAAAATTGCTTTCCTGGAAATTAGCAAGTTCAATAAGCTATGGGATAAGTTGAATACCTAAAATCAGTTTATCAAATCAGTTTAATCCGTAGGCAAGAGTCAAACTTCTTACTATAAGCAGGTGATTAATAAATGCAAATCTGGGTACCTGTAGGTTCATTGATCCCAAATTTGAACCATTAACCCTCCCTCTCATTTCTGAAGATATAATAATTACATGCGGATTTGGGTCAGAATTTCTGCCTTTTTGACAAAACCCCAACTGTTGACCTTAGCTAGAGAAGAGTTGCTGTAACCAGTATGTTCGGAATTACAAGTGATACCCACTTTACAGGAGGCATACATTATATTTGCCATAACAAATGTAAGGAAAAAAATGTGAGCAAATACGTTTAAGTTTATGAAAGTTCTGTGCATCATAGTATTCTCAGTGAAGCAATGATACAAGCAAGCACAGAGGAACATCTGGAATGCGTCTGGTGCCGGAGTTTTCTACTGTGACTTCATCACGTTGCTTCTGTAGGAATGCAGCAGAGTAATAGCTGAGACAAGTTTGTTGAATAAGCTATTAAAATCCCAGATGTGAACATGTGCTTTGCATTTTTATGGATCAAAATAATGCTGTTGTGGGTATAAAATTTCATTTTACAACTCTGTCTTTTCCTGAAATCTCCCTTCAAGTTACCGTAAATGTGTTTGTGGGTGGAAGAAGAACCTAAACTCTAGGTCACTGTCCCATATTTGGATGCAGTATTAATTTTGTAAAGTGGGATTTAGAATCTTCAACCTATAGTAGTAAAAATTATTTCCTAAGATGCTAATGACAGATCTTGGAAAGGCAAGATCTTAATGTTTCCTTGTATTTACCTTTTACATAGTTTTATATAGTGCAGCCATCTTTTATTTCTACGTACTAGATGCTAGATACTAGAAGGTTTGGGTACAAAGGTACCCTAAAGGTATCTTGGAAAAACTAATAAAAACTAACAGTAAGCACTGCAGTGAGAAAATCATGTGTGGATACACAGTGAAATAATGGTGTCTTTTTGGTGTTAAGTTAAAGCATTAGTCTTAACATCAAGCAAGTGATGATCCGGCCAATTTACTGGATCATTTAAATGATTGTATGACAAGATAGATCTAGCTTTTGTTCTGTATTTGCTTTGGTCTTGAAAATCACCTTGAATGGTCATATTCTAGAGGAAGCATTCAGGGCTTATTATTAAGTCCCATGTGCAAGAGTCAGTGTGATGAAGAATTATACAAGCAGGCAATTTTATCACCAAGTTGGATTAGGAACTCAGGCAGAACTCAGAAAGGAGAATCTGATTGTGTGACAAATTCCTGTTTTGAGAGCAAAATGATTGTTAGCATATTAGCATAAGTATCAATACGCTAATTAGGAAAAACTTACTTCTAAGAATTATTTTATGCAGTGATACAAACACTGAACAACATTTGAGTTTTGTGTCATTCACGTGTATTCATAAAGATTGCACACATAATTTCTCGGTATTCAGCAAAATTTATGTTAATTTATAGTTCCTACAATAAATTTGTAACATAATAACTCTTGAGAAATTCTATGCAATGTTTAAATTAATTTTTAAAAGGAGTAGAATCACAGAATTATTTTATCTTCTGTGTATCAGAGGTTCTTAAACTGTTTTATGTGCCAGAAACTTTAGTTACCAAAGCCCTTCTAGACTTTAAGGTAATTCGAACCTGGTTTGTATCACAGACAGCAGAGACGCAAAACCTAAGCTTCCGAAATAACAAGCAATTGAGTTGATATAATCTGTTCTGATGATTCTAATGGCTGATCCATGTATGTACTGCAGGGAATGATGGAATAAGCCACTCCCTGTCAATGTAACTAGGAGAAGCCCTCCTGACAACAAACCTAATGATCAGTCTAATCCTGAGTCATCTAAAATAATGAATTCTCTCTATTGTGTATGAGCACTGACCCCATGTAGTCCCTCTTGCCCAGTGTATTGTCTCCAGATGTGGGCAGTCTTTGATGGTTCAGAGGGTGTTTGGAGTCAAGGACAAAGTTGAGGACATGTTATCCACATAGAAGTCAGCAGGAAATGTAGTGCTGACATTATAGTACCTTGTAAATATTCTATTTTAGTATTTGCACTCTTCCACCGTGTTGTGATCAAATATACCACTTGGGATTTCTAAACTGTAGAAGTGAATCAGAATTCCAACTGCCATAAGTCATCAGTAGGATTAGTGCTGGTAATTCCTGCAGGTTCTTTGGGAAAAGTCACACATGCACCAGTCATTCTCATTTAGACTTTTTAGTTGTGTACTTTTTGAGTAATCACTGACGTGGACAAATATTTGCGGAGTCAGGGACTTAGATAATAAATACTTAGAAGCAAGGGACTGATCACTTGGTTCTTCTGAAAAAATAATAGTTACAACTTTCTATAATTACCAACAGTTTACAGATATGGGGTGGTGAAGTCTGATAACTGACATGACCTCAACAGAATAGTCTTGCAGTCTTTGTCATCTTAATAATGTAAATCCCAGCAGATGAAATGAAAATTTATGTAAGTTTGTAGTTCAAAATAGGTAGTTCTTTTAGCAGGAATAAAATCTGAAGTAACACAATAGACATTGCAATGTAGTATCTTGCTCTAAGAATTATTATTTCTTTAAATATTAATTCAGTTTTAATGGCAATAGTAAATTTGTTAAATTAGTAGTCAATATAAAATTATAGTAAAATATAAATAAATAAAAATATAAAATATTTTACACCTATTGTTATAGGTGTGAAAGCTGGAGTTTAAACTTGAATCTATAGCATCATCTTGCTTTAGCATAACCAAGGTCTTAAATGCGTGAAAATTTGTGTGCTTTTCCCAAACAATCCCACCAGCTTTTTTAGCTTTTGGGATGCTCAAAGCACCCTGAATTTCTTGGTGATTTATCATCATACCTTTTCACTTTTAGTATCAGCATGAATTTGCAAATTAAGCTGGAAGATTCTCATACATATGAGACAACTGTAAATCTGGTTTTGAAGTTTGTGTGTGTAAACATATCAGGAATTCAAGATCAGGATTTTGAGATTCTTATATAGGCATTTGAATAAAGTGACAAGACCTAAAGATATATTCAGCATCCAGAAGCTTTCATAGACAGCAAAGAACTCTAAACGGTGTTTTTGAAAATATGACTACTGGGTAAGATATCTTAAAGGAATTTGAACATTTTAGAAAATGTGCAGACCCAGATTTAGAGCAGTGAGCTCTTTCTGTGCCTAAAATATACAGTAACCTTTTGCTTGACTTATTTTTTTTTTTGTCAACTGTACAGCACTGCCGCCATGGAATTTGTGTGAGCAGAGAAATGGAGACGCGTCCTGTAGATGGAGAATGGGGACCATGGGGACCTTATAGCTCATGTTCAAGAACTTGTGGAGGTGGAATCAAGAGCACCACCAGGCTGTGTAATAGACCAGAGTATGGGGGTTTTTTATTGTGTTTTACATTAGGTCATATTGAAGATATTATGACATAATGGATTGGTTCGAAACAAAATGAAGTTATTGTGGGTTGCACAAACTAGGTCAAAGCACTAATTAAAAAAAATGCATGTTTCAGCCATGTTTGAAAAGAGAGAGAAGTCTACAGACTCTAATATGCAGAGAACTTTTATGTTACTCTTGTCTCTCAACAGCATCATTCATATTTATAGATATTCCTGAAGACTTATTTTGGCAGGGTCTTTTTTTCTAGCTTTACAGTAAATGCTGAGGGTTTCTTTAAATATTGAGATGCTCTCTTTGGAGGAAAAGCTTGTGGTGGGTTGACCCTGGCTGGAGGCCAGGTGCCCACCAGAGCCGCTCTCTCACTCCCCTCATTCACTAGACAGAGGGGAAAAGGTATAACGAAACGCTTGTGGGTCGAGATAAGGACAGGGAGAGATCACTCACTAATTATTGTCACGAGCAAAACAGACCGAACTTAGAGAGGGAATTCATCTAATTTATTACTAGGCAAAACAGAGTAGAGGAATGAGAAAATGAAATCAACTCTTAAAACACTTCCCCCCACCCCTCCCATCTTCCCAGGCTCAACTTCACTCCCGGCTTCAACCTCCTCCCCCCTCAGTGGCACAGGGGGATGGGGAATGGGGGTTACGGTCAGTTCATCACACAGTGTTTCTGCCGCTTCTTCATCCTCAGGGGGAGGACTCCTCTCATCGTTCCCCTGCTCCAGCATGGAGTCCCTCTCACGGGGTGCAGACCTTCAGGAGCAAACTGCTCCAGCGTGGGGTGCCCCACGGGGTCACAAGTCCTGCCAGCAAACCTGCCCTGGCGTGGGCTCCCCTCTTCACGGGTCCACTGGTCCAGCCTGGAACTTGCTCTAAGTGTGGGCTTCCCACGGGTCACAGCCTCCTTCAGGTGCCTCCACCTGCTCCAGCGTGGGGTCCTCCACGGGATGCAGGTGGAATCTCTACACCCCCTCATCCTTCCTCCATGGGCTGCAGGGGGACAGCCTGCTTCACCATGGCCTTCACCACGGGCTGCAGGGGGATCTCTGCTCCGGCGCCTGGAGCACCTCCTGCCCCTCCTTCTGCACTGACCTTGGTGTCTGCAGAGTTTCTTACATCTTCTCACTCCTCTCTCCAGCTGCAAAAGCTCTCTCTCTCTAAGTGTTTTTCTTCTTCTTAACTATGTTATCACAGAGGCGCTGATTGGCTTGGCCTTGGCCAGCGGCGGGCCCGTCTTAGAGCTGGCTGGCATTGGCTCTATCAGACACAGGGGGAGCTTCTAGCAGCTTCTCACAGAAGCCACCCCTGTAGCCCCCCCACTACCAAAACCTTGCCACGCAAACCCAACACAAAGCTGCAAAAAGAAATAGATGTATTCCCTCGTAATCTTTTTAGTGAAACACTTGATTTGCTTTGACTTAAGGCTTTTTCACGACATTACTGCAAGTAACACACACAAGGAACACTGGTTACAGCAGAGTCATTTACAACTTACCTGTATAATGAGAAGCTTCCATTGACTGAATAATTTAATGTGGGTTTCATTCTCTGTAATAAAATGAATGAAAACTTTACCCATAACTTCTCCAGAAGCAGAACCATAGCAGCAGCCTGGGTAGTTTCAGGGTTTTTCTAGAAAGTCATGTCATCTTGATATTATCAGTGGGATAAATGAACCTCAATGAAATGACCCCAGGTTTTTTTCTTTTCTCTGATGAGTAAGGCGCGGTAGACTAGATTCCCATTAGATATGTCTCTCTCAGTCTATAGTAACTGATAGTATCAATATGCCATTGATACATTCTTTTTTTCCTCCCCAAGAACCTACTAATACTGAATTATTTTGTAACAGGGTTTATAACAGTTAAATGTATTTTAGACTTTACAGTAAATGGGGCGTTTTCTGCAATTTGCCCTTTTTAGTTCTTTTGATCCCCAAACTAAAACTGATACTAGGACTACAGAAAAGAGTGTCAGCTCCTATCTCTGTCTTCTTTCTTTGTTACTGTGTAAAATAATAATTTCAAATTGCTGAGGGAGGTGCTGCTTCTGTAAAAATAGGGCTGTAATCTCAGCTGAATTGATAAAAGCATTAAAGTTAATAATGCTTTTCCCCAGGCAAAATAATTATGACCATAAGAGAAATAAGAATGTAATAGTCATTAATAAACATCAGTAGCTTGATTACCACCTACCTCAGCAGTAGTATTTTCGATGGACTTTTTATTTTCTTCCCTTTGGTATAAATGTACGCACAGTACAATAGGAGGAAAGAGTGGGGGGGGGGAAGTCAGTAACAGATGGCAGAACGCTGTGTGAGATTTTCCCCTTTAGATCAGTGGCTCAAGCCACTTTTCATGGAAAAACAGCAATTTTAGAAACTGAGTGTGTTTTTCATTTACCTTCTTGCACTAGACCAAGAAATGGAGGAAAGTACTGTGTTGGCCGCAGGATGAAATTTCGATCGTGTAATACTGATTCATGTCCGAAAGGCAAAAAAGATTTCCGGGAGCAACAGTGCTCTGAATTTGATGGCAAACACTTTAATATCAACGGTCTTACATCTGCTGTTCGCTGGCTTCCAAAATACAGTGGTAGTAAGTAATTATAATTTTTTTCAATTAATGAAATAAAAATGTTTCTTTAATTAAAGTTTTAAAACAGACAAGAAACCTGTTGGATTTTCTTTCCAGTTTCTATGAAAGATCGCTGTAAACTTTTTTGCCGAGTTTCTGGAACAACTTCCTACTATCAGCTGAAGGACAGAGTTGCTGATGGTACTCCCTGTGGAGCAGAAACCAATGACCTTTGTGTTCAAGGCTTATGCAGGGTATTTAAATCTAAACTTATTAATTATTAAAATAAATTTTAACAGATGGTAAAGTAGATATTAAATATTAATCCAAATAACCATTACTGAAAATATGTAAAGCAAGATGTTTTTAATTTACTTAAGTTAATTTTAATCCCTACCAAATTAAAGATTTGGAAATGGAGGCAATTAAATGAAGAACGTAGAGTTGAATCTGAAGACCCACAGTCTTTCCTCATTAAGCCTCATATGCGAAAGAGTTAATATTGTCCAAGTGAGCAGACAGAAACTAATACAAAATTGGAATAAAGGGAGGAAAGAAGCATGCTGTGTGTTTATTGCTGTCATGTTTCTGCTATCAAAGAAGTAAAAACGTAGAAAATCCAAGGATAGACAGATTATGTATTTATTATTTCCTTGCAAAATCAGGAGGAACTGACCCTTGAAAGGGATCGTTTCAGCATTCTTTGCTTAATAGCAATTATGGAAGTGCCACAAGATTTTGTGAGGAGAAGCAAGGTTATAACAACTCAAGACTTTTTTGTCAAGCTCAGGTTGTTTTGCTGATTGCAGTGAAACTGAATGAATTCAGGATGAGGAGAAAATATAGCCTTTTTTATAGTGATGAATCAAGAGGAAAGAGGAAATGCCAGACAATTATCCTGTATATCATAATTTAAAAAAAGGAAGTTTAAGTAAAGATACATAAACAAAAACTGTGCTTATCCTAGTTTAACCAGCATAGTCTACGTGTATTCCTTTGCTTCTTTTGCAGTAATGACAGACTTTAAAAGATTTGATGACCGTGTACACATGCATACTGCTTTTAGGATTCCAAGGCTTTTTAATGTAAATATAACTTAAAATTTATACACTATGTTGATTTTTTTAATACAAAGTCTTTACATACTGTTATGTATTCTTATACAGTTCTTGACATACTAAGTGTATTTGGATTGTACATTCTTAGTACAACAGCACTATTGTGTTTTGCCCTTACATCACAGCTCCCAAAAACATAAAAGGCTTTTCATGAATTCCCAAGGAAGACCAGATATATACAGTGAATAAGAATATTTTTGGGGAGTGGGAAGCTTGCATTGTTTGTTTTCGTTGTTTTCCATTGGGCTGAGTGACACAGGGGTATTGTATTCTTTTGTAGCAAGCAGGCTGTGATCACGTTTTGAATTCCAAGGCAAGGAGAGACAAATGTGGAATCTGTGGTGGTGATAATTCTTCATGTAAGACTCTTGCAGGTACTTTCAACAGTGCTCATTATGGTATGTTTGGGTTTTTTTTTAAATCTTAATGCACATGTCAGTATGGCTTAGAAATTATGTTTTACATTTGAGGAAGTGGGATTTCAGTGTATGTTCTTTAGGGCCTCTGTCAACAAAAAAGATATCTGATTTTCAGTCATGCGTGCCCTTTGAAGGATGCAGAGGCAAACACTGTGACATGCTAACCCATTCAAGGATGAAAAAATCAACCTACTCTAAGGTCAAAGCAAAAGACACAAATAAAAGATACAATGAGGGTAAAAGTACTTTTAAAGGAAGAATGCTTCCTGCTTTGCACTTTGCATTCCCTCCTCTGAAACTATGCAGCTGAAGGACTTACTCCAACATCTCCTTTTGGTTGTGTAAAGAGATAGCAAGAAGTCTGTGGTGTGAGCAGCTGATGAGGTTCCTTTTTTCCTGTAGTGAAAAAGATAGTCTGCGAAACGTGAGCCTTCTCTTCCAGAGAATATGGGCAGCAACATTTATGTTTTTTCCTCTTCATTGGCATGTAGTGAATGAGAAACTTCTGAATAATCTTGGTAATTTCTATGTCTTTGATTTAGTTTCTCTAATAGAGCTATTGATAGTTCTATACTTTCTGGGAAGTATGGAGAGACTATTCTATGTGTGTAGCAGTGCAGTGAAGTAGTTAGAGTGTAGAACATAGGGACAGAAGTCTCCAGGTTAATATCAGATTCCTAAAGGCTCCTTCATGCCACTTCACTGGTTGAAAGAGACCACAGGCGAAGTGAAAATGATACCTGGAGAGCTGCCAAATAGGATCTTCGTAGAACAAAGGAATTGCTGGTTGAAGAGGAGTGTATGCCCCATATCCTGTTGGATATTTTTTTTTCCTGGCAGAGGGCTTGCGCCAAGTAAAAGTACCAAAAAACTTAAAGGTGGGATACAGCTACCCTTCCAATACAAATACATGTAACTTTTCTTGTGTCCTGAGAAGTTGGAAGAAGACACAATCAGCTATTAGAGACTGGCTTTCTGAACATGTGGTCACAACACTGAAGGAAAAGAATGTATTATTTTGATAATTCTGAGTAAAGGACTGTTTTTGTTTTCCACCAGTATGAAAGATCTCTTTGCTTATAGGTAGCACATGAATTCTGTCACAAATACGTTTGATACAAGTGACCTGAAGCTGCCATTTATACAAGTATGATTGAGACTGTTGTTCTCTGCTGGTTATCAGCTTTGCATTGTCACAGACCTATTTGCTTCTAAGTAAAGCTGGAGGGAAAAAAACCCAATACATTTTGGGATGGGGATAACCTTGATTTATTATTTCAGTTTTATACTTAGTTGAATGTTTTAAATTATGTTTGAATTCTCAGAATTACAGCATGTAAAAGATGATACTGAATTATACTGCTGGACATTATGCCAAACATTTGGGATTATCACTCAGGTGTGCTCAAGTAGGAATGCAGCAATGCAAACAAGAGGTTGTAGCTAGCTGATCACTAAAACTTCAGTGCCTATGGGAGACCTATAGCATCTGTAGGCTAATGGCTGAAAACATTGTCTGAGGAAATGTTCTTTTCCAAAAAACTTGTGAGTTAGGATCACAAGATAAGTACGCCAAAGTTGGTGCACTGAATCTTTTTCTTTTAATTTCACCTGATCTCCTTCCATACTGACACGGGTCATTGTACTAAGGCAGAATTTGAAATTAGACAAAAGCAGCCTGTGGAGTGTGCCTCTATTCATGCAGTGATAGTGGTGTCACCAAGTGTTTAAACAGTAGTGAAACAACCATCAGAAATTCATTACAGTGAAATACTAATTTATTTAGCTCCCAATGTAGGAAATGGTAATGTAATTATGTACACATAATAATTATGTGGGCTATTATTATTGCATCAAATTAGAGTGTCTGAGGATTTCCTGGAAAATGGTCATTTTCAGTGTGTTAGTACATGATCTATTCTCCTGTGTATCCTTGACAACGTGCTCTGCAGTTTTGTTTATAGTTTCCTTTCATATTTTGTCTTCTGTCATTCTATTACCACAAGGTCTTCAGTATGTGAGATGAAGGGCTTTTCTGAGTGTGCTTTGCTTTTCTTCCCAATATGTTGGAAGATTGCAGTGTATTTTTATCCAGAGCATGCAGCGTGTCAATTTGCAATTGCAGTGCTGCCCCCAGCTGGTAAATGTGATGGACCTGTGATTAGATTAAATCTTTATTTAAATGCATGGCATAGTTTTGATAGATTAAAAGCACTGGGAAGTTAATGAATTATGAAATTGAAAAGGATATTGCCATTTAAATGTTTATCCATAGAGGTGAGTCAACTAACTAAAGTTAAATCACAGCAAGACTGTTAAACACAGCAAAATCAGTGGAAAAGTTAGCAAAGATTTTATTAATGATTCGGATTACGTGTTTGTGTTTATTATTTGTTTCCAATGTTTACCATACTCAGCTTTTCTTAGACATAAGAATCCCTTTGAATTTGTGATTAGCATCTGTGAGAAACAGCTTTTTTTTTTTTTTTTTTGTTAACCTAAGCATAGGTGCAGAGCGACAGTTCTAAAAAGTAGATCTTGATGCACCTTATTTTGCTACCTTATGACAAGGTGTGGTGGGTTGACCCTGGCTGGAGGCCAGGTGCCCACCAGAGCCGCTCTCTCACTCCCCTCATTCACTAGACAGAGGAGAAAAGGTATAACGAAATGCTTGTAGGTCGAGATAAGGACAGGGAGAGATCACTCACTAATTGTTGTCACGAGCAAAACAGACCGAACTGAGAGAGGGAATTCATCTAATTTATTACTAGGCAAAACAGAGTAGAGGAATAAGAAATGAAATCAACTCTTAAAACACCTCCCCCCACCCCTCCCATCTTCCCAGGCTCAACTTCACTCCCGGCTTCAACCTTCCCCCCCTCAGTGGCACAGGGGGACGGGGAATGGGGGTTACGGTCAGTTCATCACACAGTGTTTCTGCCGCTTCTTCATCCTCAGGGGGAGGACTCCTCTCATCGTTCCCCTGCTCCAGCATGGAGTCCCTCTCACGGGGTGCAGACCTTCAGGAGCAAACTGCTCCAGCGTGGGGTGCCCCACGGGGTCACAAGTCCTGCCAGCAAACCTGCCCTGGCGTGGGCTCCCCTCTTCACAGGTCCACTGGTCCAGCCTGGAACTTGCTCCAGCGTGGGCTTCCCATGGGGCCACAGCCTCCTTCAGGTGTCTCCACCTGCTCTGGCGTGGGGTCTTCCACAGGCTGCAGGTGGAATCTCTACACCCCCTCATCCTTCCACCATGGGGCTGCAGGGGGACAGCCTGCCTCACCATGGTCTTCACCACGGGCTGCAGGGGGATCTGTGCTCTGGCGCCTGGAGCACCTCCTGCCCCTCCATCTGCACTGACCTTGGTGTCTGCAGAGTTTCTTACATCTTCTCACTCCTCTCTCCAGCTGCAAAAGCTCTCTCTCTCTAAGTGTTTTTCTTCTTCTTAACTATGTTATCACAGAGGCGCTGATTGGCTTGGCCTTGGCCAGCGGCGGGTCCGTCTTGGAGCCGGCTGGCATTGGCTCTATCAGACACAGGGGGAGCTTCTAGCAGCTTCTCACAGAAGCCACCCCTGTAGCCCCCCCACTACCAAAACCTTGCCATGCAAACTCAACACACAAGGCTACCGTAATAGTAGTTGGAGGTATTACAGGAAACAGTGACTCATTTGTGAAGCATTTGTATTTTGAAGGGAGCACGGTAGGGTAAGAGTTTAAGTAGCAGAATGTGGATCAAGCATGGCTCGTTAATCTGATACATCTAGCTATGTATATAGCAACACTGCAATATTTGGGTATTTAGGACTTGTTCTTCAGAGTGCTGTTGTGCAATACTCTTGTGAGATAGAGAAAAGCTCACCCAATTGTATAAACAGGGAGTGGAGCTATTTCATGTTATTCAGACTAGCATAAAAGTTTTGTGGTTAAATTGTGAGGAGCCACAGTGATTCCTGAGTCCCACTTGGTATACTTGACTGCTTTCTAGAGTGCTGCTCTCTCGAGATTTTTCTGAGCAGGTTGAACTCATGCTGTTGGTAAAGAATTGAATTCACATTTCTGAACACAGGAATGAATTTTAATGAGTTACGAAAGTAAAAGTTCAGTTCAACTGGTTAAAAAACAAAACGAAACCCAACAACAAAGAAAGTTAATATGCATGAAGATATTCACATTTCCTTCCTAAAACATGAGGGCATTCAGCAGTGATTGTCACTTGTGCACTGTGTGGTTTTGTGAATAAATCTACTTAAACATATGCTCACATTTACTAGTATTTGACTGGTTTTGTTTATAATTAATTTGTGAATAATTACATTGCAGGTTACAATGTTGTAGTAAATATTCCCAAAGGAGCAACAAACATTGATATTCAGCAGCACAGCTACTCAGGGAAACCAGAAGATGACAACTACCTTGGTAAAATCCTTCTGCGTATAACAGTGATGGATAGTTTTTGTGCTCTTGCCAGAGGTCCACTCTAGACCTATATTATCAGAAATCTGATAAAGTCTTTAGAGCAAATATATAATTACATTGTATCATCGTTTGCCTGAGTCTTTCTGTAGATAGTAGTTTTCATAAAAATGAGTGAGACATTGTTAGGTTTCTAATTCTTAAATGTGTGTGTTCATTTGTCAGAGTATAGGAATTATAGCACATTGCATCATTTTGTCAAATTTTACTTTGTTGTGGCAATGTTAATTAAAGCTCCACAAGTGAATTCAGGAATAATGCAGGTATTTGTGGTTTTAAATCTTGGAAGCATACACTTTGTTTACAAACAAAGCAATCTGATCTTCAGCAAACTCATCAGTTGTCTCACATTTCACTTTTTCTGTCATGTCTGAGTATAAAGATCACATGTTGATAGATTTCCAAGTGTGTGAGAGGAATGAAGAATTCATAAGCACATTGTACTTTTCACAGTACTTACGTTATAGCTGAAGTGCCTGAGAGAATATTGGTGCATGTTTTCTTTCCGTCTTTTCTACCATTACCATCCTACTCAACAAACTTCAGAGTTTTCAAAATGTTTTCCTTGCCACCCGTTGCCCTGTTGTTGCACATGCATCTCACAGGACACAGAAACAACCCTAACCCCCGACACCAGCTACCATCCGAAATGTAGGAATGCCTGAATAGCATGACTTTTTACTAAAAATTTTACTTTATTTTTAAATTTAATTTTAATGTGTTATTCATCTTTGCTATTGTAATTTGGTTGTAATATTAAATTATTGTTATAAATGCTTAATAATTTACTTTTATTTTAAAGTTTACTTTTAAAAGCCATTTCACTAGAAGTAGCTCTAGCAAATACAAGAATGTGGGCTGTAGAATAGGCCAGAAATACAGATAATTATTGTTTCCTTCTACAGTAGCAGAACCTAACCAAATTTAAGTGACGACTGCAGTCAACCCTTCAGCAGAACAAATATTATTAAAGTTGTGTTGTAATGCAGAGAAAAACCCATGACAACTGCTCAGGTGAAAGTTACTGATGGTTAGGATTGAATTAATGTATCCAACAGTTTCTAATGCAACTTTAAAGTATTACACGTGGACTAAAGTAGAGCTAAGTGTTGATGAGAAGATATATTATTAAGAGTTTTTATTGATAGAACCTTTTAATTAAATACATGCTTTATTTCCAATATTTTATTTTACTTATAGCTTTATCTGATATTCATGGAAATTTTATCTTGAATGGAAATTTTGTTGTAAGCATGTCAAAAAGAGAAATCAATATACAAGGAGCCATTTTTGAGTACAGTGGTTCAAACAATACGATAGAACGAATTAACAGCACTGATAGAATCGAAGAAGAGCTAACTTTACAGGTGCATGTTTACTTTTTTCATAAGTTTGAAAATTTGCTACGTGATCATTATGTTCATAATTTTATGTTCAAATTCACTGAAAAACAGCTATCATTTTATCTCAATTAAGGTTTTGTGTGTAGGGAATTTATACAACCCTGATGTGCGTTATTCATTCAATATCCCAATAGAAGACAGAAGTGATCTATTTACATGGGATCCTTATGGACCCTGGCAAGACTGCAGCAGGATGTGCCAAGGTACTGTAAATTCTTTTGTCACCACAACCAAACACCTGATGGCATTTAGGAAGGGACTGGTCTTAAGCACTCAGATTTTTTACCCCTACTTGTAAGGCAGAAACTCAGCACTCTCAGTAAACTTTAGGTGTACAAAGCCTTTAAGGGCAGAATGGCTTCTGATTTTGTTTTGCTCTTTACAGTATTATGCAATGCAATTCTATATTCAAAACTGCATTTGTGTTCCTTTCTTTTGTAGCCATAGGAGCAGTTTATAAAAAATAAAAAGTTGAATCAAGTCTAATGCATCCTTAGAAAGCAGTATTGTATATCTACTACTATGTATTAGGCTTCCATTATCCTATTTCCAGATGGTCACTGATTTGTCTTGTTTCTTTCATATATATTTATTTGTCTCTTTTGGTTATCTGCTACATGGGGTGAAGCTATTTAACAATTGTTATTTATTTTACAGTTTTTTAACTGTTCTTCTATAGGCCATTCCAGTGTAAAAATAAAACCACAATACGTATGAAGTGTATATCAAAAGTGTACATACACAGATTTTTGATAGGTACTCCTATTAGCAGGTGCTAGAAATGCCTGTAGATACATGATGGTGAGATTCTTCTGGTTTTGAGTCAGGCTGTAGACATGCTTATATGCTAGAGAAGCAAAGTATCTGTCAGCTGTGGTACTTCTCCTAGCACTCCAGATCTTTTACATTCCCTGTGATCAAATTTTCTGCTGCTTTAAAGAAAAGGATCACAACCTCTGAGTTAACATGGTGATGTGAAAATTTGGTAATCAGCGAAGGACAGGTGTGATGCATTTGGAATACTTAACCTGATGAGTAAATGAACTATTGGACTATAGAAATTTTGTAGTTTTCTGGAAGTTCATACCCTCATGAGACCACTGTAGTACAGCTGGGAGATGGCAGGGGTGACTGGAACAAGGTTGTTCTCCACCTGGAATGTAGTCAGCTGCACAAAGCAGCATGTTTGTGCAGAATCTGCTGTGTACAACTAGTGTTAAGGCAGTATCTCAGTTAAATTCCTAAATGACGAATGGAATCCATTTGTGTAAAAAGGCACTCCTATTTTAGCCCTTTGGTCACTTTTTTTTGGTTCCTTTTCAAGGTATTCGAAGAAGAAGAATGACATGCATACATAAAAGTGATCGTGTGGTGGTGTCCGATCAAAGATGTGAACTTATACCCACAGTACCAGAAGTGTTTGAGGAGTGTAATACAGAGTGTGAATTAAGGTGAAAAGAGGTTCCTAACTGATGGAGCTATTGTGCTTTTACATATTTTTGTTGATAGAGATTGAAACAATGTAATTCAGATTGATTTATCCTCTGTCCCTCCACCCCTCTATACTTCCCTCATCCCTCCTGTCTCTCCCTCCTTTCCTCAAATCTACTGGTATAAATGTACATTATGTTCACACCTCTGAATCCAAGTAGAACTAGCGTATTTTTCTAATTTTTATTGGTAAAGTACCGAGTCTTTTGTTAGGATTTGAATCTGTTCTATATATCCTGGTGCAAAAACTTGTATTGCTGGGCAGAATTATACCCACAACTGGAACTAATTTGAAACAGACTTTTGTGTTTGCACTCCAAGAAAGCCCACGCTGAAGTGTTCAGAGGATGAACAGTTAGAATTATAGCTTACATTTTTCAAAGTCACCTAGGAGATTAAGACAAAGATCCTTTCAATTTAAAAAGATGTTTTTAAGCCTATGAGTCAAATTCTTTTATATTGCTTTGAAAATTCCAGTGATAACATAGATTTTACAGGGTTTTTTTTTCCCTGTAATGCTATCTGTATTTACATGACAATTCCTGGTACATTCTCTGAGTGCTTTATTCACCGTGGTCTTATTTTTTAACACCTAGTTAGCTTTCTATAACAGTTTATCCTTGTAGGTGGCACCATGTTGGCAAAAGCGACTGCACGGCGAAGTGTGGCCCAGGGTATCGGTCTGTAGAGATCCACTGCATGAAGTACTCTATTTCGAAAGGACTCAGTGCTCCAGTGGATGATAAGTACTGTGCTGATCAGCAGAAACCACCAACCAGAGAGCCCTGCCATGGTGACTGTATGTTAACGAGTTGGCACTACACAGAATGGTCAGAGGTACAAATAATTCAAAACCTTATAATTGTACCATTATAGTTCTGGTTAGTGTTCATATCAAATTTTTATTTCTATATCTTTTTTTTTTAGTTTAACTAAAAGAAAATAATGTTTGACAAATACAGAGTTGTAGGGGAGCTACTACCAATCTTTATATTTCAACAGCTTCCTCATATTTTTGGGAGAAACTGTAGCTAAATTGTTTGAAGCTTGGTTTTAGAAGTCAGCAGAGAAGATCTGATGGTTAAAGGTGTATATTTTATATACAGTCTTAGTAATTTAGTTCTGAGAGTATTTTGGAGAAAAGGAATAAGTACAATTTCAGCTTTAATCTTCATTAAAGAGTTTTATCTTGGAACCACTAAACACAGTGCCAGATTTATCTCACGTGAACATATTAGCAGCCTGTGGATTAAATGTAGGATACATTTGTCTAACACAATCATTAATGTCTTTCACCTTTAAGACCGACAGTGTATTTTGACCTGGTTTTATCATGTTGTGTTTCCTGTTTATTATATTGTCTGTACACTGCAGTGTTCCAGGAGCTGTGAAAGAGGTGTCAGAACCAGAGAAGCTTTTTGTATGAACAATTTGGGTCGTCATCTTCCTGACAGAGAATGCCAGGAACTTCCAAGAGTTGTAACCCAGAGTTGCAATGAATTCTTATGTCCAAGCTGGTTTGTTAGTGAGTGGAGCGAGGTAATGAACCATGTAAAACTTAAGATGCCTTTGATCCTGGTCATGGATGTTAAGCTAAGCTGCTTTAAGTGTTTGGGTTTTTTTTGTTCTGGCTTTTTTGGGGCACATGATAATAAAAATTCTGAAGTCCTAGGATTTGGCTGATATACATCCCATATGTACAAATTGTGTGAGAACTTCTGAAAAACACACTTAGAATTTGTTTTTCTCTGAAATTTCATTACCTTAAAATGAGGTAGTGTAGTTAATCTGTCTACGGTAATATGCATGCCTTCCTTTTTTATGAAGCAATGAGAACCATCTAGCCAACTGAAGAACAGAACTATATCTGTTTTATTATAGATTGTGTGGGTATAAAAGAATCATGGAGAGTTTAAACATTTTTCCTGTGAAGGCTGTGATATGTGCACTCATTTTAAACAAGTATTCTTTATTCTAATGGAAATAAATTATCTATACATTGTTCTCAAGTTTTTGTAGCTTTAGAAACTTAATAGTGATTCCTTTGTTTTAGCATTTGGGTGGATGTTTACGGGAAATGGAGAGTTCATAAAAGTGAACTAGTTTTGTTGGACTTCCATTCATAGAATATTTTTGTTATTTATGTGATCCTTAAAATCCAACAGATTACTAAAAGAAAGTGAAGCCATTAGTGCAGATTCATGTCTTTACAGACTGATGACCCTGATAATTTTACAGTGTCCAGTGACATGTGGCAAAGGAACGAAGCATCGTCAAGTGTGGTGCCAACTTAATGATGAACAACTGAGAGATGATTTCTGTAATCCAAATGATAGACCAGAATCAATAATGCTGTGTGAACTTCATGAATGTGCATCTTGGCAAGTAGGGCCTTGGGGATCAGTGAGTATATTAACAATTCCTTACTTCTTGTTTTCTAGTTCAGACTATGAGTGATCACAAAACAATGTCTTTTAAACATTTTAATTGGATCTTAAGCAGTTACTGTAGTTGAATTGATTCACGTGTGTGTTTGCTCCTATTGGCTATCCACCCTGTAATTTAGGAACACCAACATATAACTTAAATGCCTAAAATAGGCATCGACCCTGAGCCTTAATATCAAAGATACTTTTACACATGAATGTGTTACATCTCCAGAATAATGAAAATGTAGATAGCAAACTGTTCAGATGAACGTGACAAGTAAAAGACCAATTATTTGTAGGTGCATGGGCATATTTAAGTGTTAGCTTTAATTAAGATCATAGAAGTGTATATGCTAATAATAGGAGGCAAAAGGACTTAGTATTTTATTGTTATGTTTTGTTTTGACCTTCAGTGATAAAAGACCTGCTATCTCTTTATGTGAAAGTACTGTTGAAAAATATGACCCTGTGTGTAATGATGCTCAGCTACTGTATACCAGAGTGGCTTCAAAATTCTGGAGAAAGTGAATTAATTTGTGAAGGAAATTTTTGTCACCAAATAGATGAGAATTAATTAAAAAATAAGAAGGAACTCAATTTCATTCAGCTTTCATAAGATCAGGTTACTCAAACCAACAGAAGTGTTGGATTATTCATTGTTTCTTGGATGTTATTGAGAATTTATAACTGAATAGCAGCTGATATTTATTTTTTTATATATAATCTGTTAGTAAAATACAGAATAAATATACTTTTGGAAATTAAGTATATTTTTTAACTTAAACATTTCTTTAGTATGCAACTTTCCTCATGCAATATTTTTTCACATTAGAGATAACTGCACTGTTGTCTAATATAATGTTGAATTTGTTTTGAGTAATCTTTTGATCACAAGGTGCTGGCTTTCCATTCCTACAAGCTAAATGCAAAAACAAAATAAAAAAATAACTCCGTCCCATGATATAATTCTTCCGAATAAAAAAAATCACTGCATATGGCCTTGTTGGAATAGCTTGTACAAGCAATTTACTACTCCATGTCACTGGAGCAGAGCTTTCCATTGCAGTTTTTCCACTATACCATCTGGTAATAGCTATTCACGATCTGGGTTTTTACCAGTATTTGTGCTTGAACCACAACATTTATAGGCTGTTGTTTATGTCATAATATTTTCAGCCATCTAACATTTTAGGTACCTTCTTTGAGCGTGCTCTTGTCAAACTCTGTAGTGAAGGGGAAGACATTTAACAGCTGCAGCTAGTGATTCATTTGGAAGCCACCTCTTACTCTCTCCCCCTACACTTCCTCTACCCCAGTTTTTATTGGTGAGCATGACATTATATAGCATGGATTGTCCCTTTGATCAGTTCAGGTCAGCTGTCCTGGCTGTGTTCCCTCCCAATCTCCTGCCCACCTCCAGCCTACTCACTGCAGGGAGTAGAGGGGGAAAAAGAGAAAGCCTTTATCCTGCACAAGCACTGTTCAGCAATAGCCAAAATAGTGGTGTATTATGGACACTGTTTAAACACCATATAGTCTACCATGAAGAAAATTAACACCATCCCAGTAGTCATTCCTATTCATTCTAGGAAGAGTTTTAAAATAGAAAATGTAATTAAAAATTAGATTTGATTATAAACAGTGCTATTTCAAGTGTTTGAAATTATTGACTTTAACAGTGTGCTGTAACGTGTGGACGTGGATACCAGATGCGTGCAGTCAAATGTGTTACTGGGACTTACAGAGTTATTTTGGATGATGACAGCAAATGTAATGCTGCTACTCGTCCTAGAGATAACCAAGTAAGTTAAAAAATACCTTTCAGTTGATTGTACTTTTTAGTTAGAAGCGTATAATTACAAGTGTTGTCTCCTGACTCTCTGAGGGAACTTGCAGGAAACGAGTTCTAAAATGAGAAAAAAATACTGAAATCTGCTTTTTCCTAAAATTCAAATTCAGGCTAGGGAATTAAGTAAAAGAAGACTAATTTGGAGATTAGAGATTTGAAAATTTGCTATATGACCAAAGGGGTCCAAAGGCCTTTGATTATTTGAGGGGGTGGGAGCTCCAACTTGTTGAATATTATAAGGAGATTGCTTGCCTTGATGCTTAATAACAGCACCTAACTGGCTTGGTATTCTCTAAAATTGTGCTTGTATGTAGTTCTTAAAAGAACAACATGGTTACCTGAAGAAAGCTTCATTTTTTGGAATCTTGTCTCCGTTTACTTATTTCATCACTTCCCTTAATTTAAATCTATCATTTTTCAGAAGAAATGTTTTTAATATAGTCAGTGGGTTTACTTTTAACTAAAAGCAATTGGTATCTTAGGTGCTATGTATTAATCTGTTGATCTGGCCACCAGATTGATTCATTGCATTTATATCCAGCTAAGCTGTTAACCACATACCTCTGCGAGGGCACAGTCTGCTTCTTGTCTCAAGAAGAGGAAAAAAAGGATTCTGTGGTCCAGAGTAAACCAGTCACAAGTTACCACTCCACTGATGGCTTCTTATATAAGATTTCAAAATAAAAAAGCCAAGTAATTACCTGCGAAAACACTGGGTTTGGGCATGCTTTGTATTTGGAATTGTGGTATCTATTCGGCTGTTGACTGAAACTGGGCGATTTTGTGTTCTCTGTAGCTGAAGGTATAACGGACAGGACAGCACAGCTACTCTCTTCACTCAGTTCTTTTGTACGGCACGTGGCTGTGAAACAGGACGCAGGAATGTCCATGTCCCTTGTCTCCAGCAAGTTGCCCAACACAGTTCTTTCTCAAAATGCAACTATTATTAGTTATTACTAATACAGTTTTAACATCAAATAAATTTTCTTTGCCTCTCAATTTGAAACAAAACAATTCAATGAAAAGCCTTTGAATAACGCCAGGGAAAAGTTAGAAGATGGTATTTACTTGTTAACTAATGCTGGCTTATTGTAATGGTAGGAACCATTTGCTTTACATTTGGATCTTACAACATGTATATTTTGAAAGCTTTTTTTTCTCACCCTCACAGGAGTGTGAATTACCCTCTTGTCCAGAAAGTACAAAATTATGGACTACATCGCTTCCTCTAGTTCATGTGGGGAAGATGACCCAGTGGAGATATGGATCATGGACCCCAGTATGTAATGTAATGGTGGTCACATCTTGCAGAGCAGTCCTTCATTCCTTTACCCATTTTTCCATAAAGCTCCTATTAATATATTTTTCAGACTGAAATCTGCTTGGGATAAATTTTAAAGGAATTCTAATTTATTTTTTTTTAAGAACCTGTTTCTTAAGGAGGAGATAGACACTCCCAGCAAATTCTGTGTGCTTCAAATCTAGCCAGGGAAAAAAAGGAAGGGGAAAAAAACCAGGATTCTAGGAGCTGGGATTCTGAGCAAAATAGCTTTCATATGATTGAGAGCATGCAAGAAAGTGTGTTTTTAAAATAATTGCTCAGTTTCTGAGTATGGAGAACATCTTTCACTCTAAAATATGATTTAAATATTTTATGTAAATAGCAAGATGAAACAGTTTGGGTCTTTAAAGGTCTAATTTTACATAGTTTGTAAAATAAGCACTATAAAAATGTTTTCTACACAAACTTTGCTTAATGCAAGAGTTTTTGATTTTGATAGTGTTGAAAATTAGTTTTACTTGACAGTGATGTGAAAACTTAAAATTATCGCTAAAAATATGGGTGTGTCTGTTAATCCCTTGAGGTTCTTAACAAAGCATATAACACAATTATATCTTTGCACAACTATTTTAAGTAAATAGCAGTAAAGAGCGCATAGACTGAGACTACTCAGAAACTCTTCACTAGATCCACCTTGAACTTCTTAGCTATAAAAGCATCAGAAGGGGCTCAGTGGAATATGCTAATATAAACTAGAATGGCCAATGGATTGTGAATATCAGTCATATTATGTCAGTTGATGTAAATATTCCATCACTGTGTAATAACTAAAATGTTCTGGAAGTTACTCTCTAATGTTTCTCCTGTTAATAAATAAAAACACAGTTTTGCCTTTGCAACTGTATAATGATTACATGTTATAGTTGAAATGTTACCTGTTCAGATACGCTGAATTGCTTCACAAGAATTAAGGCCATGCAAATCAGTTCCAAGCCAATGGGAATTCTTAAGGCCTAAACCATCCAACAATATTTCACTTTCCTTCCTGAGTGCATGGCTCTGTCAATGTGAGATGGAAATCTGGTTCTCACTGTTTAATTCTAAAGTCAAGCTGATACTAAGATATGTTAGTATTTTAGATGCTTGCATGATCTTGTTTTGGTCTTCTCAAGTGCAATGAGCTTGGATTGTTCTCTGACAGTGCTCTGCATCCTGTGGGAAGGGTGATCGTGCTCGCTATGTGAGTTGTAGAGATGCTCATGGAGGAGTAGCAGATGAATCTTTGTGTGCTCATTTGCCACGGCCAGCTGAAATTTCAAGCTGCTTTAGCCCATGTGGAGAGTGGCAAGTTGGAAATTGGTCCCCTGTAAGTATTAATTGTAATTTTTTTTTTTTAATGTGTCTATTTGGATTATAGACCAAAATGTCTGGTTAGAAATTGTGACTTCATATGCTATACAAGTGTGATTCAAATTGCATCCCTTGTAAAAGCAAAGTATACATTTCTTATTGTCAATATTAAATATAAATGTCTTTGATTATTAATTATCAGTGTTCTGTCACAAATGTTGGGTTAATTTTTGGTCAGTGCACAGTTACGTGTGATAGTGGAATAGTAACAAGACAAGTTATTTGTGTCAACTATCATCAACAAATCAACGAGAATTACTGTGATCCTGAAGGCCGACCTTCCAAAGAACAAGAATGTAACATGCCACCATGTCCACCAGTTTATCATCATATTCCGAAAATACATGACCAGCCAAGCCATTTTCCAGAAATAGGTTACCTTCCAATACACCATCCACAAGATAATATCAACCAGTGGAACCGTCCCTCTGCAGGAGGATATCAATGGAGAACTGGACCCTGGGGAGCAGTAAGAGTTTTCTTTTTAATATATTAATTTTTTGTCTCTCACATGTGTGTTAACATCTCTAGAAATGTTATTACAGTACAGATTTGATCAAAAGAGAAGCACATTCCTTTTAAAAAATGTTGTTGTTGTTATTATGAAGAATATATTCAGTTAAAAATAAAATTTTTCTGTGATCTCAGCTTTAAAATACTTCTACATAGTAGTAGTAATTTTTATTTGCAAATTTCAGTTTTGAAAGTTAACATTAAAAAATGATAATTCTAAGTTGTTTTAACCTACATATTTTGCATTTTTCTGATTATGCAATGGCGATACATATGTTTACATGTTTTGGTAGTGCTCTAGTACTTGTGCAGGTGGATTTCACCATCGAGTTGTAGTATGTCAAGATGAGGAAGGAAGAAGTGCTAGTTATTGTGAGGAGGCAACAAAACCTCCAGAGTCAAGACACTGTGATTCTGGACCCTGCCCACGATGGAACTATGGGAACTGGGGAGAAGTAAGATCTTTTCACTTTCAAAGGGAAATATTATTTACCACATAAGCGTAGAAATAGTAACATAATTATTTGACTGTGAATGGAACTGAATACCATTTCAAACTGTTTATCTAAAGTTCATTCTTTGATCAAATCCAGAACTGTAGTGTGAATATGAGTAGTGTAAATATACATCCAAATGGAGTAAGTATTGTGTGAGGCTAAGGATGTATAACGTAAAATTGAGCGCTGCAGTAGTGTCTTGATTCTTGAGAAATACAAAATTATTATCTGTTACAAAAAGATGAATTATATGCAGAAAACCTCAGTGTAATAGCTAGTCTAAGAAAAAAATGAGCACACAAAGCTATAAAGAAACTTTATTACTTCAAATTTTATAGGTACTGACTAGAATAACTGCAAGTAGTAGTATCTACTCATTTGTAGTTACAAATAAGAAGTATGAAGATAGGATTATGCATCTAAAAGATGTGCCTGAGTTAGAATGCTTTGATGAAACATTGTACGTTATTGCACAAAGAATGGTTTCTCCACGCCATATAATGTCATATCTTGACCATGCATTCTTGCTCAAACACTACAGAAAGAGTTAAAGCTGGTTAGTTTGGCATTCATTCTGATCTAACCTCTTGTGGATTCCTGCCCTCTTTTCTTATTCTTGATACATCAATGGGAAAAGAAGAAAAATTGAGTGACTTTTTTATTTTTTGGGTGTTTTCCCTCATTTTGGCCAGATCTAACCATTTAGTTCTCAAGGCCAGCCTAAATGCCTGTTTTTTCTGTCCATAGCTGCAGACTTGGGATCCAGTTAATGCAGATGCTGCAGTTTTTGTCTAATTGAGAATCCTCTGAATTACAGTAAAAAGCTATAAAGTATTGGAATATGCTCACTTTTGATCAGATTGTTTTTAATAGCTCATTAGAAATGAGAATTAGTATTTTTGTCTGGTATTGAAAAATTACAGGAAAACTGAAAACCAGAAAACACATCCTAAAAGTATTTTACACTTGGTCTGCTTAATTATAGACTATGAGAAAGTGTGCCCGGTGTCTGAGTTTTCTCTTTTCTGGAAGGGAAAATTAGTTTTAGGACCAATTTCTGTCTTTTCCTCCTATCAAAGAGAGATATATGTGCACATTTATTCTCACAAATGGTTACTTCCCCTTGATAGAGTAGATTCTCTGTAACTGAGACTTTTTGTAGAAAATCACTTGATAAACTATAAAAATATAGTTTGGCAAATGTTTTGGTGAGATAATTGTTTTTTCATTATGTGAGATGAGACTGTAAGACCTGATTAATGAATTGACTGTCCAGGGAATATGAAAACAGACATAGTAAATAATAACGTGTACTAATTACTGCTGTATCTTTTTGGTTTAATGGTATGTGATGACTCTCTTAAAAATATTGCATATAAAATTCTTTATTTCAGTGTACTCAAACTTGTGGAGATGGAATAAAGACAAGACTGGTGATTTGTCAGCTTCCTACTGGCCAAATGCTGGGTGATCAAAACTGTGAAATTCTAGACAAGCCACCTAATATGGCACAATGTAACGTGCATTCTTGCCCTGGTGATGTTTCATGGCATCGGGGACCGTGGAAATCGGTACGATAGCATTCACTAATATTTTTTCACTTTCTTGGTCTTTCTGTCACTCTATTTCCCCTTGCCTTTTAAAAATTATATAATTATTTTATTTGATAACAGTGAAATAATAATGCATGTGGAATATAGTCTATGTAGTTTTATTAAGCAATTGTTCCTGTAGTCATTGAATTAAATGGGAAACAGCCATTTACTTCAGTGGGAACAGTATCATGCTCTGTAAAACATCATAGAGAATATTTTGAAGATTATCAGAAATCATCATAGCCAATAGCAATACCTAATAGGTTGTTCTATTTTGAAAGGTTATGATTTGATCTGTGTTTAAATTTAAAATTATATGCTGTAATTTATACTGTAGTATTATCTATATATTTATATTTGTAAAAAAAAAAAAAGCTTTTTAGTGCACAACTTTTTTCTAATACTACATTTAAGTATAAAATAACTCACACACATGTATATTACACTCTGTCATCAAACATTTTACTCCATATTACATGTACATTTGTGTATAAAAGTTTATATTTGTGGTTTTAAAACAGTGACTAATTAAAGCTGTCTATGTATAATTATGTATGTAACTATAATATGTTATTGTCCACATGTCACTGTCTATTAATGTGTAAAAATGCCTACAGTAATAATCACCATTAATCTTTCAAATTGCCACTAGCAGATTATTAACATACTGAAATAATCATAGCAAGCTCTACAACATAGACTACATTATATTTCCCAAGCTGTGAATTTGACAACTATATTTATTATTGTGCTCAATTTTAAGGAGAGTAATAGCAATCAAAGGAGGTTGGATCCAGTTCTGGTTCCATTGAAATCAGTTAAAAACCTGTCATTAACATCCCTGGGAAATGGGCTAGGACAACAGTTCTGTTCCTTTTTTTTTTTTTTTTTTAAGTAAACTTATGTAATTTGGTTCTTGACTTAACATGGAAACATTGTTAAAATATTGTTCAATTTCAACTGTAGGTAATTTATTAGTGTTTATATAATCTATTCTAATTTATTGCAAATAGACTTTAAAATGAAAGTTTGAATTTATAATTTACCACAGTTATCTCTTTCTTCCACTGTGCAAAACAGAGTTTTGGGTTTGTGTTTGACAGACACCAGAGTATCTTTTTTAGCCACTAGCCAAATAATTGGTGGTGACTTGCTAATGCTTAATTAATATATGTACTTCAGGTGCTGAGAAGATGAGCAGGGCATTCAGCACACAGTTGCCTTTGAACTCAATGTTTGTTTTCCTTTTAGATCGAAAGTTATTCACAGCCTGTTCCTTCCCTGAGTGATGCAGTTTGTCCTGCATTAATAGGTTACCTGTAAGCTATTGTAATACATTGTGAATGTTACATATGGCTTAGTTTTACAAAGATTTTCATGTTGGTTTTTATTTCAATTGACATAAAAAGCCATTTTAATCCTTCAAAAACTAAGTTTAGAATAGAATATAGTTATTAGAGTTTGTGGCCTCTGTTTTGTATATGATTGCAGGCTCTATGGTTATTCAGTCATAGTTTTAATTTCATCACACTGTCACATGGTGTGCAGAAACAAATGCAGCAGGTTCAGGAAATAAAAACAGGCTCCCATATTAAAATATGCTGTCACTTTTTAGTAATTTAGCTAGTTTGAACTCTGCCAACACACAAACTTCAGTTAATTTTTGTTGCTGTTTAAACTGAGCAAAATTTACTCATCAAGGACGGCTTTTATGAAAGAGCAGTAAAAGCTTTAGTTACAGAAACCCTGTTGTAGCCTACCACAAATGGCTTTCTTTAGCCTTCACCTATGGGTGGTTGACTAGTGATGTGATAGTTTGGCAATAGATCATGGCTCTGCCTATCTTATGCCTTTCTGGTATACAATATGCTCTAATATAGGGGATTGTTAATGACTGGATACTCTTTGGAGCCTGGGGTCATCAAGCATGTCACATCTACACTTACCCCCTTCTCTATAAGACAGCAAGAACCAGATAAAACACTATATTTTTGAAAAAAATATTGAGTAATATTCATGTGTCTGGGCAGCAGTGCATTACACTTTTATATCTACCAGTGAGATTCCGATGTCAAAACTTAAGTGGAATCTGAAATGTGAGACTTCCCACATGTAGTGTAATTTGCTGTAATAGATTCTGCTGTCTTTCACTTCTGGCATGCATGGCACAAATGTAATACACGGAGAGGGTGAGTAGAAGGAAGGGAATTTCTGAGCAATTGCTTTGCCTGGAACAACAACTTGACCTCCTTGAATATTGGCCCTATCTCTGGTCCAGCCAGTTCAGAAATGGGTATCAAAATTGCTTTAAAACCCTTTTTCGGATTCTGATGTAGCTTTGTCTAAACTAAAAGCTTCGCTCACAGGTTATTCCAGCTTTTACATAACCAGATAGTTTCCTCTTGGATTTTAGATTCCAGCAGAAATAGATTCACAAAATGTCAAATTAGCTAAGACTAATTCAGAATCCTCAGAGTCAAGAACCTGATCCACCATGTAGAAGGGTTGTTCTAGTTTATCAGTTGTCAGTGTCTCTTGTGCTCTCTTCCATACTGGGACATTCCAGTTTCTTCCAGTAGCTATTGGTATGTGTTTGAGGATAGAAGCCTTTTAGCAATATGCCTTGTACGTACATTTTTTTCAGTTTTTGATTCATTTTACACAACGTAATTAAAATAAAACATATCTTGTAAATGCACGATAGGGCAGTTTCAAGGAAGGCTCTGTTTATGATTTGAAGCCAGAATTCTGGTTGATGCTTTCTGCAGCTCAGCAGCTATGGGCTCTTTATAGCATCTGTCTGTGGCTACTGGAGTTGACCATTACAAAGCTTAAAGGCTACGTACTCCTTTCTTGCTGGTTTCTGCAGTTGCCCAAAGGGATGTGAGGCAAGTGAATCTCAAATTCTAAAGGCTCATAGCACTCCAGGACACTTTCTCAGAAATATTATGCATATTCAGAAACTTTGATTCTTTGAATCTTTAAAACTTTAATTCAGTCCAGAATTTTCATAGCATGATATCCAGGCCAGAAAGAGGCTCTGAAGTTTGACAGAGAGGATGGCTAGAAAATGCATCCTTTTGCCTGCAACTTGAATTAATTTGATCTGCAGGTCATTGAGATACTCTGACAATGATCTTTTTAGAATGTAGCTTACATCTTCCACCCTCTTAGTTTTGTGCAGGCTTCTAAGGGAATTTTCTTCAGTAAGAACTGAATCATGCTAATCTTTATCTTTGTTTTTCTTTTCTTTTCTGCCTTTGTATCAAAACCCAAGGGAAGTGGAGTGGGTTTGCGCCTAGTCTGTGCACCTTGAAGGGACTCTGCTGATTTCAAAGAATATCGGTGACAATTCTTACTGTAAATTAGGTTGATAAATATTATACAAAGATTCCTAAATTCAAGTGTTTCAAAATTTGAAACATTTGATTTCAAGATTTCATTGCCTAATTTGCATGTATCTAAGTACACTACCTCTTTTTTATATACAAAAATTACAATACAGATGTATGTATTTTGATATATACATATTAATAATGCATGTATAAGTTAAATAATACTTGAGGTAAATATAGCTACTTATTTTAATGGAGTTACACCACCAGAAAATGTGGCCCATGTATCTTGGATATTTTTTCTTTTAGACTACTCTAGTTTCATTGGAAAAGAGATTGAGGCAATGATCCAAAACTTCATGAAAGAATGAATAAATTACAAGCTAAAATGTGTGGAAACCATATGTCACATTATATAATGTAAAGAAAAATTCCGTAGCATTCTGACAGCTGGCTAAGAGTACTTTGTTCTAGTATAGATTTTTATTGTATCCCTTCTTTCCACAGTGCATTATTGGGTTTTTGTGTTTAGTCCATGCAGTAAGACTTCTGGTTTATTGTATTAATTTTCATCAGAGCGATTCAGGTTTTCTGACCCTAAAACAAGAAGTTGTTTTTTACTTAAAGCATGAAAAGACAGAGTATTACAAATTTGCAAAAATACAAGGTTTTAAAACTGAACCATAATGACTAGATTTGACAATTTTCTGCCAGAAGAGTTGCAGAATAATCAATCTTAATTGAGGTGAGAATGCTGCTTTATTATTTGCAATACTAAGCTTTTTTCCTTTGAACAGCATTTCCCATATCCATATGCTTTAGTTTTCTTTGCAAAACAATCATCTGTTACCTGACAAAAAGTTAGGTGGGAATATAATCAAATAAACAACTGCTAGTTGGATCTACAGTTATGTTTAGCTACAACAAATCTTCAGATATATAGTGCATGTACATGTACATAGTGCATGTACAATCTTGCAAAGCTTTCATGAATAGCACCAATGTAAAGCAGCTATACTAGAGAATAAAATATTAGCGTATAATACACAATAATTTAAACTATCATTTTACTTTTGAATCCAGTAGCTCTAACATATTTATCACTGCAGTAGTTTTCAGGACTAAGGAAGTGGTAAATGCATCGCAGTGGTAGCTGACAGCTTCAGCTGGTCCCCTGAAGACCTTAACTGTAGCAGTAGGTTTCAAGATTTCCCAGCTGTTGGCTGCTTCCTCCCAGGTGAAATGCAGTACCTGGCTCAGAAATAATTTGACACACCATAGCAAGTTAGGACATTTTCAGTGCCAAACCCATCACCTGGTACCTGGGCGAAACGTGTAATGTGAACATGTTTTGTTTTACTCTTCCTTCTGCTGTTCAACCAGTGGTAACTGGTTTACCCATCTAGTATGCTCTTCTTAATGGAGGTTTTTTTATGGTGCCTTCTCTTCAAGGATTGTATTTGACTACTAGTGGAAGCTTCCCTTTTTTATCTCAGTTTCTTCAAAAATTTTTTTGTTATTTATCTCTTGGTTAAATTGCCATATCTTCCCTTCTTGTTTCTTTTTCTATGGCTCCTAGGTTGTTGCTGCACAGTGGAAAACAAGTGTAAGTTTCTCAAAATTGCTGATACATATATGCTTTTACTGTGCTATGTACTTTTCATTTTATATATTTTATTATTTTACGGAGCATGAGGAGGAATTACACTGAAGGAATAAAATAGGCTATTCATATATGGGAACACAATACCTTCCAGCTTCACATAGTTAGGAAAGTTTGTTTGCATTTTTAGATGACAAAAATTTTGACATATTTAGGAGATTTATTTTATTTTTGGTGTCCCCTAGTTTTTCAGTGCTTACCAAAACCCTTGGAGAAACAGGTAGCCAAACAGCAAGCTTCCTTCTTAGGCAGTTGATGGTAACTGTTCTTGGTACCTTGGAAGCTTTCTATTTCATTAAGACTTTCATTCTTGTATGAGTGTGGATAGCAACCTAAATTTTATCAGAGGCATTTTAACCAGGTGTGTCACAACTTGAAATACGTGTTTGCTTCTCATCCTTTCTTGTTCCTTTAGAAGGAATACATAGCTGGATTACTGAATACAGATTGTAACTAAGTGTTACCTAAAGGCTGTTGCAGTAGTCTATTATCAGTAAATCTTGACGGCTCATTTGAAACCAGGTAACTTACTGTGTGCATGTCTTATCTGAGCAGATGCAGCACAGGAAGCTGCTGTAACTTGAAGGTATCGAGTGTTGCCACAGAAGCAAAGAGTTACGCCTTTGCTCTGTACTGTCCTCAGTTTTACCTCAGACAGTTTTTTCAAGGTGTTCTAGTTTCCTCATCTGAACAGTTTCACATATAGTCAGTGTACAGCTTTGTTGCCAAGCACTGCCACTTATGGTTCAGAGCATCGCAAAGTTAAGGTTCATCATGAGGTTTTTTCTGTTTGATTTTCTTGAAAACATCTACATTTGGAATGTTATTTGAATGCTAATGGGAGAGGATTTATATTCTCTAGTGTGAGTTAATTGTAGTGCAGTCATTAGCACTTTGTTTTCTTACATTTGTTTTCTTAGCATGTTAGACTTCATGCTCTCTTACTTCACATTTATATTGTGAATTGAGATATGATACATCCAGTTCTTTTCAAAGTTAAGACTTAGGAAGAGTTTGTCCTAAAATATTACCATATACCAGATGTGAAGTCAGATAATAACTGTAGAATTCTCTTCTTAATTGCTTTAAAGTATTTAAAAATACTTTCTGTAATTAAAGGAACCTTAAATTAAAAGTGGACAGACACAACTTTCCCAGGAGTAGTACTTGTGCAGAGTGCTTTTACACTATTCTAAAACTATTAAAAGAACAAAACACTGACAACAAACTAGTCATGTCAATTGTACATTGTTGTTAGGCAAGAAACTGAACAGCACAGACAAGTGTTTCACTAACTGTTCAAATTATATTAAAAAAGAAGTCCCACAAAACTACAGTTTAAAAATGTTATTTTTTCTGAGTTCTTTGGGAACAATCTATATCTATTTGTGCTTGAGATGTCTTTATGGTCAGTGATACAGGCAAGATTTGACCCTTGTAGAAGATAATTATATTTGGTTTGTCTGAAATGTTGATAAAATAAAGATTTATTTTTTTTCCTTTTCCTCATTCTTAGGATTTTTATGTAATTTCCTAAGTATCACTTGCGATTTCAGAGAAAATAGGCATAAAAAGAGTGGATCAGCTCATCTTCAAGTGTCAGAAATATCTTAATGCTATTACTTACTGCCCTTCAGACACTTAATGTGATATTCTTTAAAGTAACTGTTTTTCTACTTCTTCAGTTTTCTTTTTAGCTGCTCCAGAATAATTTCAATGCAATTCTGTCTTTGCACTAGTGGAAGAAATCTATTATTACTTTTAATGAATATAAATTTGTTTTTTAAGAATTGACATCCCAGTCCCCTTCCAGTGTTGTTACTGCCAGGCATCGCATTGACTTCTGCAGGAGCAGAAGTGGCCCAAACTTGCAAAAGTAAAATATTTATTTGTTTTCATTTTAATGCAAAAAATCTTGCTATGTATAAGTGCCTTCATTCACTTTTTCTAATGTGTAAAAAGTATTTATATCTTTAAAGATAATCTTTTATATTAAAAGGGAATTCAGGATCAGTGAACTTGGTTTTCAAAACCAGCTTCAGCCTTTTACCTCTACTTCTGCTGCTGCCTAATGTCGAACTTCAGAATACCTCATTACCAATACAGCACATTTATTTAATATCCCACTGGCTGAAATCTTAATGTTAGCATATGCTATTCATTTTTGAAAACTTTGGAAATGGGAGGGGTACCTTTACAGAGATAACTGATAACATATGTCACTACCCAAATAATGTCATAAAACAGACTTGGGATAGTGGATTTCATTTAGGGTAGTTCTGATAAAAATGAAAGAAAATACTTGTTTCCAAAATTCAAAATGAAATATCTGTGTACTGTTCATCAAGATTAGAGGAAATTTCTCCATTTTGGTGCTATGTTGCCTGTATAGCTTGAAATAATAAATAAGTTATAATGTATGTGTGATAATTTAATTTAATGACTGTGACTTGTGTCTGTGAAATACAGTTGCATTTTAACCCTTCTTTTTTATGCATGTTGTGTGGCTTTGTGTTTATATTTAATGTCTCCTTTATTAAGGAATGCTAATGTTTAAAGTCCTTAAAAAATAAAAAAAAAGGGAGGGGAACTAACCAGTTTTGCTGAAAGCGAGTTTTTTTACTATTCGGTAATCTTTGCGTTGCAATGAATTTCATATGATATTTTAGTGCCATTGTTTTCATGGGGGAAGCTCTTGAACAGAAAAAAATAGGTAAAAATTGGTACTGATAAAAGCAGATATTTATGCCATTGGACAACTGGATTGGAATAGGTAGTTGGCACATGATCTTTGATGGTAAAGCTTAAAGATAGTAGCTGTTGAACCTCTTGCTGGAGCTATAATTTTATGGCCCAGTCCTGCTCCCACTTAGTCAGTAACAAAAGACAAAAAGCTGAGGATCATAACATAATGCTCAACTCTTAATCTCAATGATATGACATAATTTTTTACATTCCTAGAATGCTTTTGCGTGAGGAGGTTTGCAGAACTTTCAGACCCTCCATTTAGAAAGAGGACAAGTAAGAGGGGAACATAGTCAAAGTAAAAAAAAAACCAACCCAGAATATCATGGAAGGGGAAAAAAAGGAGGTGTTCCTTAATACTATTCCTAAATATGTGTAGCCATTTAATGAAAATGAAAGGAATATGAAGCTACTGATGTATTTATTTCTTTTTTGCAGAGTTAGAACTTTCAGAAAAGCTGAAGGGTTCTGGGTGGTCAGATCCATGTGAAAATCGTTCTGAGCTGCCTGTATATGTGTGGCAGTTTTGAGAACCCCAATCAAAACTCATAAATACCGGTTCAAAGTGGTTTTGAGACCCAAATTTTAAAGTTATTAAACATATATTAAAGTGTTACCATTTCCTAACATTTATGAAGGTTAATATACACATATTTTGGTTACCTGGCATGGGTTAGGAAATGAAAAAAATGGTCCGTAGTTCTCTATTTTGGGAGTTCCTAGTCCTTCCTTTGAAAACTGGTAATTCTGGGAGACTGGCGACTCCCCTAAGATGGGCCGCTGTATTGAGTGGTGTATGTTCTGGCATGCATCTCCGTAGGGCCCTTTCACTTCAGTTCTCTTCAGTGAGAGCAGGATCGGGCACTTAGATTTCCTGCTGAATCAGTCCTTCAGAAGCTTGCATGCATGCTCACATTTATGCACGTGACTGTAATGTGGGAAAGACTGATCTGTAAGTAAAGTGAAAATATACAGGAGGAGTGGCTTAGGTGGAAATCAAACTGGAATTCAACATGTGAAGGTAGGTAAAATGTCTTATTTCTTATTATCTAAAATATAAACATATTTTTGTGCCCAATTAATTTTAAAATATTTTCTTTTGTTATTTTTCTTAATTCTTTAGCTGATACTTAGTTAAGTGCCATAGGAAGAGTTGTGTTTTTGTATGCTTCTGAAAACTTGGGAAAATTGCTGACAATACTGTATCACTCCAGTATATATATTGCTTTGTATTTGCAGTTTTCTTTAAAGTTCAAATATAAAACCTTAGTTTTTAATCAAATGAAAAAAGTGAATTGATACTTTTTGTTAGAGCTGACAGACACACAGAGCTCATATGTTTGTTATTCCTTTAATTTCTGAGCTACTGTTTTGCTGCTGCTCACATGATTCAAAATGATAAATCAGAGATTGCAGTTGCTGGGATCTAGTGTTTCTTCTGGTCATGTTCAGGTTTTTGCAAACTCAGGTAAAATTAATTGGTCTGCCATTGTAAGACTGTATTATCTCTAACTACTTTTGTAACTGGTTAATTGAAAGGACACTATGAAGATAAAAAAGAAGAATTCATAACATGAAGTTTTAAATTGTGAAAAGTATATAAACGAATTATTTTTTCTGTGCAACCCCTTTGATTGTGCAAAGGGCAGCTACATAGTTTCCACACCAGAGATCCTCTATCATGTTAAAAATGTGGTCCAACTTTTATTGTGAAGAACTATAAATAAAATGTCACTCTCAAGGGGTGAACATTACTTTTCAGTGAGAATGCAGATTATGTCATTCCCATGCACTTGTTCAGTTTTCCCAAGCTTCACAAGAGGGGAGACTGTCCTCCTTGTGAGGTGTGTGTTAAACTGGGTCCTGTTGGTTAAAGCAACAACTGATTCACTTTGGGTTGCTGGTTGCTTTTTGTGGAGGTTTGTGAGCCCAGCTGCTGGCTGGACACAGGTACATCTGTTGTTCTCCATTTGGAAAATGTATCCAGAAATCTATCTGTTTATTTGAAATAGAAAAAAACCTGCATATCTTTTGCTCACACTGGATTTCCCTGAGGTGTCCTATCTCCATTTCTGCCGCCCTTCTTTCTTGATGCTTGCGCTTTACTCACTGTTTGTCTCCAGTGCTGCTGCCTTCGTGTAATTGCTTAAAGGTATTACTAGTGTTACATCGCTGTGGAATAAAGAGAGATGAGACTTGCTGAAGTCTGGCCAAGTCAGCAATTTGACATCTGCAATGGTGTAATGGTAAAAGTGCCTATACCAAATGCTTTCTAGGAAGAACAGGATTGCTATTCAGTCTTACAAATCTGAAACAAATTTCTACTAGTAGATTAAGATTTTCAGAAAGTCCTAGTAAGGGTCTAACTCTATTCCTGTTTGCCACTCATTTCAGAAGGAGAGGTAAGGCAGAATTGTCTGTTGTTTTTTTGTTTGGGCTTTTTTTGTTTGTTTTGGGGTTTTTGTTTGGTTTTGTTTTGTTTAATTTACTACTGTTCCTGTATTTTTAATTGTAATTTGCCTCAGCCATCTGTCTGTAGTATATATAATTCGTCTGAAAGATGATAAGAATTAGCTACATTTACCAGATATATTGTTGCAGGAATGCTGACTGAGGAATGTAGTTTATCCGTTCCCTCCCTCCCAGCAATTAATAATCTGATCAAACTTCTCATTGTTTTAATATATACTGTAATTAATTGTAGTGATAATGTTGCTTGAATGAAGGCCGATGGTGAAGTTCTTAACAGAGGTACATGCAGACCCTTCAGTGACACTTAAGACCAAATGGCTGCTGAAAGGAGTCAGAAATACCTATTGTTTTTCTGATTCTTAGGTGGTACCCAGATCCAATGGATTCAAATCAAGAGCAAGTAAGGCAGGAAGAGTAACTATACAATTCAATTTTCACTGTAATTGAGAGATGAAGTGGAACCTGTAAAGGAAGTGTTAAATGAGATACTAAATGTGATATGTCAGTAGTGTTGAAGGAGCACATGTTAATTGTCAAATCATGAAATTGTGATTATTATTTTTAAATTTTCAAAAGTATCAAGCAGACATTAACAGAAACACAAAATATCTTCAGTTAGCACAAGGCTTGGGTTTGCATTTCACTGATGCTGTGATGTAGCAGTGTTAGCATGCCTGGCGCTGGTAGATGGTTCTCTTGTTGGTTACTGTTGTGTCTAATAGTGAGCTCTTCTTCCAGGGAAGCTGAAATCTGAAAGTAAGTAATATCTGGGGGACAGGTCATGAGTCTGATTTTGGACTTTGACTCAATTATTCATGTTTGAGACCAATAAAGTATGATATTAATTTTCTGTGAAGAATTTCCATCTTTTTCTAGCCTTTATTTTTGCCACTGTTCGGTTCACCTTGTTTTATTTTCCTCCTCTTCCACTGTGCCACACAAACGTCTGTCAACACCCACACTAATTTCTCCATAATCCCTGTGAAGTGGCTTTGCCACTACATGGAATATAACATAATTGTTCTCTGATGCCTTGGATTGTACTCTTAGGGAAAATGGGAAGATGGTAGTTTCCTCCCTGTATGCCATGTTGACTAATTCTTGTCCAAAATTTGAGTCAAATTTGGTTCCTTGTAATGAAACTTGGACTTAAATATTGCTTGGGCCCAGATTTTCCTTTCTGAATTACGTGATTAGTATTTTTTAGGCTTTACAGTGAACTTTTATGAGAGGATTTTTTTAATTATTATTTATGAGTTTTCAGCCCCCTCCCCCCCCAAAGCTTGAGATTTTTACCTAGCATCAGGAATTTTCACTTTGTAGCAGCAGAGCACTGGAGTCATCTCCCAACAACTTAGACAATACTTCTCTTTTGAAAAGAAAAGGATAGAACTTTGTCTAGAAGCAAAATCCCCGCCTCCTTTGTAAATGAATTTATTTCTTAAAGTGAAGAGTGATAAGAGTTTTAAATTTTTAGAAAAAAAATGCAGGAAGAATAGTTATATCATATGTAAAGTATGATCGGTCATTTACAGAAAATAGTTTCTGAAAGTTTCTTTAATGAGGACACCTGAAGTAGCACCTGTGAAATGCAGTTCTTTGGGCACTGAATTATTATTTGAGCATGCCCTTGAAAAGGACATGGGTACAACTGAATATCCACCAAGATACAGGTAGTGTGAAAGCAAATCCTACAATTTCTAAAATAATGTTGCAGCTGTTTTGGCAGTTCTGTTCTTGTGTTTTGTAGTAGCTAAAAGTTTGTTTGAAGATTTCATTGTGCTGTGTAGGTAAAACAAAGAGAAGGTTGCGGACCGGAAAAGCTTACAGTCTTGTTATGAGATGTATGTAGACAGGTTGGGAATACACAGCGCAGTGAAGCCTGGCTGAGTATCACGGTAGGTGGGGAGCTGGGCATGGTAACAGCCTGGTTTTCACATGCTCTGGTATCAAAAAGGATGCCAGGCTTTAGGCAGTGATGAGCAGAATGGTGGCGTTCATCATGAGGGGAAAGATATGACGGGGCTTTCAAAGGAGGACTTGGTCATCTGTTTTAGTTGTGCTAAGCTTGAGGTAATGGATAGTGCTTTGAGATGTCAGAGACATAGGCCAAATTAAAAGACTTACTCACAAATCTAACTAGAATGAATAAATTAAATTCTGTGGATGATCATTAAGTGGAATTTCAAGAGTTCTGGTTTTGATTTTTCCAACAGCTGCAAAGAGTATGGTTGTTCATCTGCCATCCAGGCAGATTGCTCTTTTGCTGAGAAGTCTCACTTACTAAGGCTGCTGCCAGCTGCACAGGACAAAAAAAATTCAGACCATGTGGTAGCAACTTTAAATACTGTCTAAAATTCCTCTGTAGCCTCATCAGTAGAGTTTGACTCCTGCAGACATGAAATCAACTTACCTTCAAGATCTCTCCTGATGGTTCTGACTTTAATATAATGGAAGGGTTTGTTTGGGTTTTTTTAACCAGGATGTCTTTATTTTTAAGAGGAATACATTAACACTTTCCTAGTAGATTCCATATATATACACTGTCATAGCAGTTTTACCTTCCTGTTATCCACATCAATTCTAAAATGCCTGTAATCCTCTTTATTCCTTCTTCATTCCTACTTTTTCTACATATGTATGCATGTGTATGTAGTTTCTCATTTATGTCCACCTATTAAATAGATAAGCTTCAGCATGCTTGGAAAATAGTTATTCAGGAGTTCTCTGTTATCCTTCAGATGAAAGTTGAAACAAACTTCTTATCTTAAAAAGAATCCAATGAAGGCCGCCTTTTTATGGAGCACGCAGTAGTCAGTCTTGTTAGAAGAGGCATGGCTGTGGACAGTGGACAGGTTAGATGACCTCATGAGTTGCTAGAGTCTCTCACTGTTCTCAGCTGCCGCATGCAGACTGCTGTTAGCTCATGCTGCAGCGCACTCCAGAGTCTCCTACACCCACACTGGGATCGGTTTGGAGAGCGCTGGTGTTCACATCCATGATACATACCTGGAAGCCCTGGAAACCAGCATATGGATGGTGGAAACTTGGTGTGTGCCTGCTTCTCACCCTGTTATACAGCCAGGGTATGTAGCCAAACCAAAAATGTGGAAGTGCTTCTTGGGCTGACCTTAGAGAAAATTATTACTGCTGCCTCCTGTTCCTGAGAGGAGTGAAGTTAAGAAATTCCAATATTAGATGGTGATACGGGCTGCAGATGACGATACTTGGAGCAAATTGTTCTCTGGTTTTCATGCCATGAGAGCAGTAGGTAATTGCAGTTACTTGGCATGAGGGCCATCCTTCCTGAACTTCTGTGCTGAAGAGAATGGCTTCTGAAAGGCAAATTTGTAAATTTCCCTCATGAAAAATAATGAGGGAATGACCTTTAACACTTCTTTACAAAAACCTATCATGTATTCTACTCCAAATTTACCAAATTTTTATTTTAGTAATTGAGGTGAAATTATTGGGGCGGAAAAATGGTCTTCAAATCAAAAATTTTGAAGTAATGCTGTAAATAAGTTTAAGTCGGTACTTTTACTTGAAAGATATCAGAATACAGAAGAAGTGTTCTCATAAGTACTGTAATTTTGATGATATATGTATAAAAATTTTAGCAAATGTTACTTTCTGGATGAAGTTTAGCTCAATGTTAACTAGAAAAACGTGATTGTTATCTGGAGAATGTAGCTATAAATAACTCAGGTGTTAAGTATTGCAATTGAAATACTAGGATAATTTTGGAGGACCCAGTCACAGAGGAAGGAGAACGGCTTTCTTCATGTGTTAGAATAATGAGGCTTTAAGACTCTTGAGCCTACCTACATGTCTACTCATAAAAATATCCCTACAAGTCATGGGAGTATTGTTGCTTGTATTGGATGGAGAAGAATTTGGGGATAAAATTTAATTTCAGCGGCTGTAATAAATTTTCTCAATAATTTAGGTGAGGGAAGGTGGTTGTGGAATCATGGGCCATCCAGGCTTAGCAAGGAATCAGAAAGGACTTCAGGCAGCTCTAACAAGTTCATGGAGGATTCGGTCTTGGACAGCTAATCTAAATTTGTATTTTTATAGGTGGTAGTAGTTGCAACAGCTAAAAATTGGGGCTTTTATCATGACATAGAACTGGCAACTGGACTGTGAAGTCTCACTGTAGCGCTTGAACAGAAGAACATCCATATTCTTGACTTCTCTCTGCCTAAAGCCTGGGAAAGAACAGTTAAACATCACGATTACCTGTTTGGTTTAGAGAGATGTGATTGGAGCGTGCATTGCTGGGTTATCTACACCTAGTTTGGTTTTCAGATGTGCTACAGTACCTCATGGAATGCTTTGCAAATGGTTTTGACAAGTCCAGCAGTAGGAACATGGAGATTTACCCTGTGTCACTGACCTCGGGGGACCATCTGCCAGTGCCATGGGAGCCAAAGATGTGCTGTGGACTGAACTTTGCAAAGTTTTTGGGGGGATGATGCTTGTGTTGCATCTTACGGAAACATGGGGGGTGCCAGTTTCTCACTTTTCACATTTTGATACGCAAGAGTCAATCAGATTCAAGGGGTGCTGTATTGCCTCATGCACAGGCAACAGACAGGGAGGAATTTGCAGTAACTGCAGAGGCTATTTGGAGTGTTCTACAAGTAGACATCGCTCATTCATCAGCTTGAGAGAAAGGGACCTGTTGGAACTCATTGGGCTCAGCTGGCTGTGCATTTGGTCATTAGAAATATAGTCTTGTTTGATTTTTAAAAAAATATATTACTGAGCTTAGAGATCCAGTCAAATTGTGTGGTAGGAATGGCATCCTGGTAGTGTTTGGATCAGAGGGCTGCATTGCAGTCCTAGTGGGAATACGGTTCACGCTTACAGGAGGAAAGTGTGTTTATTATTAATTTACATCAAAGATCCCGTGACGTTTGCAGTATGATTGCAAGTGTTACTGCAGAAAGTAGTTTTTGCTCTAGATCTTCTCCTCCAAATGGCATCTAGAACTCTGCAAAGTGGGAAGACCACAAAGAGCTTGAACAAAGAATACTAATACTGGGTATACACTTTGTTGTGGCATATTTGAACTCTGGTGCTTTAGTTGATACACAGCATGCAGTCTTGGATACCTCCTTGTAAAAAGCATGCAGGCAGTTGGAGTGTTCAGAGGACAGCCACATGAATGTAAGAGACTTGGACAAAGTGACAAGTGAGGAAAGGCTGGGGGAACTGTGCATTTTTAAGATCAAATCAATAGAAAGATGAGGTATTCATCCAACACATAATCAGTGGTTATAAAGAGGTGAGTGTTCCTGAGTCTGCTAAGGGTAGAATGAGAAGTGTATCCATCTTCTTTAACAGTAAGAGAGACTGTCATTAAATCATACTTTTTAGACTATAAGGATGGTTATACAGTGAAAAAATGCATGCAAGGGAGGCTGTAGCATCCCTGTCATTGAAGACAAGACTGATAAACAGCTGTCAGGAATGGCCCAGCTGATCCAAACTCTGAGCAGTATGATGGATTGGATGAAGTCTTTGAGTCCCTCTTAGCCTAGCCTTCCTCCCTTCCATGGCTATAGCTGCAAAAGTGCATTGAGAAATGTGGCAAAGCAGACTTACAGACTGCAGCTGCAAGGAGGATTTAATCAAATCAAGATATTTTCTGAACACCAGAGGAATGTGATATAACACTGAACTTTTGAAATGAAGCTATACTCAATGAAGTGACTTAAAAATATCTTCAGTGTAACTTCTGTAGTTAACATAGGTGTAACTGAGATGTAACAGTAAATTGTTCACATACCTCTTGGTGTTCAATCCACTCTCTCAGGAGTTTTGGAATGTTTGGTCTTTTGTAACCACGGTCCTTTCTGAATGCTTGAGCTAATGGCACAAGAGTTTGTACTTGTTTTAGTGAAGAATCACTGACTCTGAATTAGAGAATTCAGTAGGACCAAATTACAGAGTCTGTGTTGCTTCTTGACAGTAGTCTACATACTTAAAGAAAGAACAACTTTTTGAATATTACTGGAAGTGTTGAAGGCCAGATTGGATGGGGCTTTGGGCAACCTGGTCTAGTGGAGGGTGTCCCTGCCCATGGCAGGGGGTTGGAACTAGATGATCTTTGAGGTCCCTTCCAACCCAAACCGTTCTATGATTCTGTGAATACTCTTAGCTGACAAATGCCTATTTTGTGCTAAAGCATTGCAAGGACCCCTGGGGAGATGCAGCTAACGGGGGAGGCAGGCACAAGAAGACCGAGTTCTAATATGGCAAATGAAAAGTTGAAATAAGTCTCAACTAGGTGATGCTCAAAGTAATGTTTTACTAGTGTCTTGTGTACTAGTAGTCCCAGTCTACTTCTAGCATAGTCTTAGAAGAGCCCAAACAGACTTTTGGGCCAATCAGAGATCATCAAAATGCAGTTGGTCAGACAACTCAAGCAACTACTGTGTATAACCCTGTGGATTTGTAATTATTCTGATCCATTATATAAAATTGTCCTTTTTTTTTTTTTTTTAAACTGGACAGCAAGATCAGTCACAGAAGTGCCCGACCAAAAAAAAAAAAAAAACCCCCCCAAAAAACCCAAAACAAACCACAGGAAGAAAATACCTTTTAACATTTGTAATATGTTTTATCCTTTCTCAGTGCTACTGTTGTGGTTTAAGCCCAGCTGGCAACTAAGCCCTGTGCGGCCACTCACTCACTGCCCCCCAGTGGAAAGGGGGAGAGAATCAGAAGCATAAAAGTGAGAAAACTCGTGGGTTAAGATAAAGACAGTTCAATAGGTAAAGCAAAAGCCACATGCACAAGCAAGGCAAAACAAGGAATTCATTCACCACTTCCCATGGGCAGGCAGGTGTTCAGCCATCTCCAGGAAAGCAGGGCTCCATCACGCGTAACAGTTACCTGGGAAGACAAACATCATCATTCCGAACATCCCCCCCCCTTCCTCCTTCTTCCCCCAGCGGTATTATGTCATCTACGGTACGTAATACCCCTTTGTTCGGTTGGGGTCAGCTGTCCCGGCTGTGTCCCCTCCCAACTCCTCGTGCACCCCCAGCCTCCTCGCTGGTGGGGTGGGGTGAGAAGCAGAAAAGGCCTTGGCTCTGTGTCAGCACTGTTCAAAAATAAATATCCCTGTGTTGTCAACACCATTTTGGTCACAGATCCAAAACCCTGCGCCATACTAGCTCCTATGAAGAAAAGTAAATCTATCCCAGCCCAGACCAGTACAGTTACAGTACCACTTCATTTATATTTTAAATCCCTTTACAGCCAATATAAATACAAGGAGAAATGGCTATATGCTTGGCATTTACTGGTCTGTTTTTCAGTGTTCAGAAGCCCACTGAGCTACCAGTGAAGCTACACAAAATGCTCCCTTGAAAGAAAATTTAGAACAAAATCCACCAAATAATCCAAAGTCAACTTTTCAATGAAATAACAACAATAGCAAAAGAATCAGAAAGCTTTTAGTGAAACTCTGCATGTCAGCTGCAGAAAGAGCCTTAATTTGGTAGGAACTGGTGATGGCATGCCTGTCCGAGAGTCTGTCTGTGCCACAGAGAGCACCAGGAGTTCTGTCAGGCTGATCCTCACAGCACTTTATTACTATGAAAAAAACCAAACAGATGAATCCTAGTTACCAGCGTTATGGAATGACTTTGAACAATAGTAATCGAGTCCAGCTTTTTACTGTAGTTTTATGTTTTAAAAAGAACCTGACATATGGGAAATATTACTTTAGCCAATGTTGAGACGAGTGCTAGAATTTCTGTGTAAAATGGTTACAGGATGGGGTTTTTTCAACTTTTTAAAGAAATGTTCACTTTTCTTTTGAGATTTAACGTTCTTCTAGAATTTTTTTTTCCTACGTATGCAATCTGCAGAAAATGTATGGAAAATGTACTCTCCATAAACCTCCAATTCTGTGGAATGTCACAGAAGTGAAGCCACATTATAGACATGTTGAGCCATAAGGACTACGTTCTTCTTAACCACGTTGAAGTTTGAATGGAAGGAGGTCAAGCAGCAAGAGAGTTAAGTGCAGTTGTACTTTCCCCAGTCAGGAGAGTTAAGCCTTGGGAAGATGACTACCAGAGCATCTCACAGAACAGAGTGGGCACCAAGCGGTGAGAGAGAGGACCATAATCCACAGACAGCATGTAGTAACGTGTTAGGAGCTCCAAGAAGGAACACAGGCTTATGAAGGGCAAAATTCAGCCTTGTTAAAAAAAAAAAAAAAAAAAAAAAAAAAACAAAAAAACACTGTAGGCTAGATGCTCTGAAAGGACATGAGTGGGTTCCAGAGCACAGAACAAGCCTTGCTCCTGTACAGGTGAGAATTTGACTGTTCTGAATGATGATACACAGCTGAAAGGCAGCTAGTCAGGCAAGTGTCTTGGGTCAGTGTGGACAATATGCAGCTCTCCAAGGAAAACACTGATGGTGGATGTGGAGCTCAATGCAAGACACCTCCCTGTAAGTTGTATTTAGATGCCTTTAGCCACTTGTGAGTCCCACTCTTCTATGGAACCTGTATTTTTCATTCAAAGCAGGAGCTATGCTCTGCCCTTACAGAAAAGTTAAAAGAGGCATCCCCACTTTATATTGATTAAAGCTTTGGCATCAGCATTTGAGACCTGGTTTCCTTTCTTCGGTATTCATTCTCTGTGCTGGAGGACAGGCAACCTTTACCTACTTGTCAGGAGTCTCCAATGAGAAGCTGTATTGGACAGGAGTAGTCTTCATTTCTCTTGCTCAAGGTGGGTCACTATCCAGTAAAGAACACAGCTGAGCCTGCCTGCCGCTGATGCTGAGGTATTCTGGGAGGAAACAGTCCCGTTAAGAACTATCTTCATATATTATCTAAGGAATAAAGCCAGAATATGTCCAATTTCAGGAGAATACCTACAGAATAATACACCCTCTTGAACTTTCCATTGATCATCTTGGATCATCTATGCCCAGGCTGAGTGCATTAGCTTTTTCAGGTGTTAAGGAAAAAAAAAAATTAGGTGTGTTTCTTTCTCTTTGGTTGCACTAAATATCATCTATCACTGTGTTTTGTATTGTGCCTCGTTCCCCTGCTGTGCACTCAGCGTACTTTCACAGCAATTGCTTTCTTTTTTTAACTCATTAATAAAAACAGAGAAAAACCCATTTTCGGGATGCTGGTCATCCTTACAGGCATGTAAAGCTCTGATGAGCTGGTCAGCCTGTTAAAGATTGTGCATGTTTGTAGATTTAGACTGTTCAGCACCAAAGGAACTGTTAAAGGTCTTTGTGGCTCAGGGCAGCCTGGGTGCTTCTGTAGCTGATACGTGTGTAAGAATTTAAGAATGACAATCCTGGAATTAGTTGCCTAACTTTTATCAGGATCCCATTGAAATTGTAAAGGGTCTGATCTGTACAGATACTTGGGATTCTCTTCCTCACACTGATGAGGTTGGTGGGAGATGGTCACTGCAGCAGAAGAAAGAACCTGCCCTGTGGAGCCGTGCTGAAGCGGGCAGGAGCTGCTCCATGAAATTCCAGGACACACAGCACCCCAAAGCTGCTTGGAGACACTTCTTAGTCTGGTGATTTACTTGTTTTAAAATTTGGGCAATCGTATTTAAGCAGAGGTTTACAGCACCAACAAAACAACGAAAAACCCCTCAACAACTTCAAAAGCTCTTAAGTCGAAGCCCATAATGTTAGGACACTAATGGATTACCTCGTGCACAATTCAGTTTCTTTTTCAGTGTAACATGTATTCAACAGGAGGTTTGTATACATGGAAACACAGGATCAGATCTGTAACTCGATGAATATGTGAAAGAAAATATTTGTAAAATAATTGAAAATAATATCTCCCTACAGATTTTAAGTATCTTTCATTTGTGTTTCTGCATTTAACATTAAGATAACAATAGGTTTCAGCTAGCTCGAGTCATGAAAGCTAAACAGTATTTGAGTGAAAGAAAGTTTTAAGTAGTATTGGAAATAACCATTCATAAAGCTTCTGTTATTCTTAACATCCAAACTGGTATTTTCCTTTCTGAACTCAGCTTCCCATCTAATATGACTGAAAACAAATGTGGATTATCTTAATTCCTGTATAATTGTACTCTAATTATAAATTTCAGTACAACATCTTTATGAAAGAGAATCTCTTTATACAGGCATTGCTCTGTAACTACTAAAAATATCTTATAATAGGCTAACCTAACACACAAATCTTCAATTGCTTTCTTTAGAAGAAATTATAAAGATTAAATTAAGCCATTTAAATATAAAAGAGATGTAGCTCAGTTGAGTTTGGACCAATGAAAAGGAGAAAACCCACAAACCACACACCAAAAAAAACCCCCAAAGCAAAAAACAAACCACCCCAACAACAAAAAGCCCACCCCGAAACCAAAAATAAAACCAACCCCCCCCACCCCAAGCCAGACCCAATTCTAACCTGTATAGAAGTAAACATGTAATGTTCTGTCTAGTGGGTAGAGATATTATCAGAAGATCTTTAGAAGACTGAGACACAAGGTAAAAGATTTCTTTGCATATTCTATTGCTATTAGCAGCCATTAGCTCTGTACAATAAATCCCATTTTTGTTGAATTAAAGGTACCTGCACAGGTTGTATAGACAAATATGTATAAATATATTGAAAAGCGTTGTCTTAATAAATTATTTCATGGGCAATGAGGAGTTGAAGAGTGAGATCATTCCGTGCTGTGGTAGCCTCACCTGCTGAGGTGGAGACTGCTTAGGACACCTCCCGTGGTTGCAGTTCTGGCTGGACCACCATCCCCACGAGGGCTGGCAGGGCTCCGCCTGGGAGCCCTCTGGACCGTAAGTTATGTTTCACAGGTGAAAGGCGCTGAGGAAAGAGGGACATGTGGGGTTTTCCTCACACATCACAGGAGGAGGTTAAGTAATTCTGTGCTGCACCTCACTTGTGTACTACTGAAGAAAAAAAAGGAAGAATCTTCAGAGTTTAGGCATCCTTTATGTCTACGTTTTGTGATTGAATCTCCTGAAAAAAAGCTTTATGGGAGAGTAGAATCAATTATCAAGATAATATCAGTATTTTAGTTTTCATGCATACATGTTATCTTGCCTGCTTTGATAATTAAATCCACTGAGTCCAGAGCTGAGTTTTCTGAAAGGGTTTTATAATGATATGGTTTGCAGAGTTTTAAATTTTCTGACCTACATTACTCAGAGATAAAAGGTTTGGGTGGGTTTTTTTCTTTTTTTTCATCTTCCTATCTTAAAGTAGTTTCTAAGTTAGTGAAACATAAATTGTAAACCTACAAGAACAGTATTTTAAAATGATAAATTGAAAGGTTTTGCTGAGAGTGCAAAATGATTGAATTGAGAACTAAGCATTTTTATTTACTGGAATTGTGTAGCAGACATGTAAAAGGCAAGTTGCGGCCAAACCAGTACTCTTATCTTTTTGCAAATATAATTACAGTTGCATAAGAGAAACATGCTATCCATTGTATTGTGTGATAAATCAAACGTATTGCTTTATTCTGCAAAGATTTAATTTTAAACACGTTGGCAGCTTCAATTAAACCTTTAAGATTACAGATATAAATGTTTAAGGACACATAGGAATCCCTGTGGTGTTGAGGACAAGTGAGTCAGCTGAGATTCTGTTTAACAGTGTAGTTATTGTTATTGTGAAAAATGTTTCTTACCTAGCAGGTTAATTCATTATACTTGCTTGGTTTATATTTTAAAAACTTTTCTCCAGCTGTTGTTCTCAGGCAAATATTTGCCAGGTTTTGTACTGAAAGCTGTATCATCTGAACTTCGTTTTCTGAAAATAAGAGACACGTATATTTAAAAGTGCTTGGTTAAGTTAGTGCGTAGCGCTAGTCACATTGACGATGTAACATACGAGGAAGAGAAATATCTCTGGTGCTTTTAAAGAAAGTCTATATTTAAATCCTTTTTTTCACATCCACTTAGAAATTAAATTTTGGTTTGAATATTACTTCTCTACCTGATTGTGTAGGTAATGTTTATCCAAGTGTAAAATAAAGTACGGAGGAAATCCTAGAACAAAGCATGTTCTCTTTCCAGACAGAAAAGGAATTGCCTCCATTGATCAAAACTTTTTGACAGGATGATGTAAAATAGGAAGATTAATTACAAGATTTTAAAAAAACCCCAAAACTTAAGTGCTTACATTCACAATGCTCATGGTCCAAGATAAGTCAGCTGAGTAGCCATCTAATTTGGAAGTGCTTCAGATGTTCCTTGTTAGACTGACAGCTCCCTAGTACCTGCAGCTCTGCTCTGCAGGTGAATAGGACAGCCCTGCTTTGAAGAATTAAATTCAAACCTCACTAAAATCTCGCAGCAGTCCAGAAATTTAGCAGAGGAATGGCCCTTTCTCCAGCAGAGACCGATCTGTCAGACACGCTCTGATCACAGAAGTGCGTACTGCCAGGGTGGGTTTCGCAAAAGGTGTCTGTGGCCCCGTTGGTTTTACGTTGGAGGGAGGGAGGGAGGGAAGGAGGTCCTAGAGCCAGTCGTGCATGTTGTAGCAACTTTCTGGAGGAAACTGAATACCGGGGTGATGGGGCAAGGCCATGTCTCCAAGGACTGAACCATAACCTACAGTGTCTACTCTGTATGTCTTCTCTTGCCTCTTTGCCACGTACAACAAGATACCCATAGCTCATGGAAGGGAGGTGCCAGAGCAAGCATGACTTCATAGCCTGATAGCTGGAAACATGCATACCCATGATTTTGCATTTTTCTTTCTTTAATGGTTATGATATTACATAAAAATAGCAATCTATATACTGGAAACAGAAGGCTGCTAGAGCACATTCTTGTGAGATCATAATACCAAGTTGTCTCCTGCATGGATACAGATGGCTGAGCTCTGGTATTTGTCAGTGATGACATCAATGAATGAACAAGACGTCAGAGATGTTTGGCATCTGATCAGTAACGCTCAGTATGAAAAAGCTTACACAGAAATTTCAGATACGTACAGTAGATGTTGTATCATAATACAGAAACTTATTCCTATAATCATCGAGTCCATTTTAGGCGAAGCCACAGATTCTTCTTCTGGTTTTCTTTTCCTTTTTTTTTTTCTTTTGAGATTTTTAGTAATGAAATACACTTCTCTTTTCAGTGTTCTGTTTCCTGTGGAAAAGGTTTGAAGTTTCGTGATGTGCATTGTTTTAATAGCTTCCAAGCCAAAATAGAAGAAGAAAACTGCAGACATTTGAAAAAACCACGGACGCACAAAATATGTAGAGCTGGAAGATGTCCTGCTTGGAAGGCCAGCAGATGGAAAGAGGTATGTAAAATCTGCTATAATTTTCTTTTCTATGAGAGTAGAAGACAAGATCATATGCATGACACACTACTTCAATGGAAATAATTGCCAGAAAGTTTTTTTTGTATGCACATGGCAATGAAATCTACAAATTACAAGTAGTTAATTATATTATATTTTTCTTTCTTTCAAGAGTAATTAAAAGTATGTATCTGTGAAAACTGAAAGTTTTTGGTAATCTGAACCTGGGACTGGACATGTACTTAGGACTTCCCTCAACTTACCTTGTAAATTCAAAATAACAGTAAATTTTTTAAGTTTACTTCTTACCTTCAGTGATGAATTCAGTAGTATCACTGTAATTGCTATCATAGCCTGAGTATTGAATTGAAGCCAGGTTTTGGGGGGAAGGACAAGAAAAAGGGATTGTGGAAACAAATACTGGCTTTTCCCCTGGTTTGGTCTTGTAAAACATCTCTCTTTTTGTGAAATTCTGTGTAACTGAGCACATGGCAATATTTTGAATTTCACTCACTCTTTCAAAATATAGTTCCCCACATTGCTAAAGACACATTGCTACTCTCCACAGTTTGGCCACGGTTGATAGAGCAATATCTAATTTATGATTAGGCTTGAGTTTTTAGGCAGGCTTTGGGACTTAATCGTGCTTCTGACTGGAGTAAAAGGGGGCTGTCTATCTCAGCAAGCCTTAGTGTTGTAGTGAAATAATTTTGGCCAGGAAGGAGGAAAAGAGGCTTGTGGCAGGAAGGATTTGAACCTTTTTAAGCTCCTCAGGATTCAAAATCCTTAGTACTACCTGCAAAAGAAAGAGAAGTATCGTCAAAATACCGCACCATTTGTAAGATTTTTCTAAGCTGAAATACTGGGATTTTTTTTTTCTTGCATTTTAATATTTGCATTTTAAAAAACAGATAAGACTGTCAGTCTCTAATAGACGAATTATGTAAACTCAGAACTCGAATGGTTTGATCTTGCAAAAATGTAAACTTTTGCTTTGCGTATGCATATAGTGAGTGTTCCAACTGTGAAGACGCGGAAAGATCGGTCTGGGTAACTCAGATGCATTTATTTTCCGTATTTCTTACAAATTTTGCATTTCAATTGTAGTTTTACATTTTCAACATAAATTTCTTCAGATACAATGAAACACTAGTACAGCAGGGGTCATGAAGTATATTTTAAATAATATCCTAATAAGTTCTAATAATAGCAACTGTACCACCTTCTGCGGACTGTCTCATTTCACACTGACATAACTAATTTTGATCAATTTTAGTGTTCTGTATCCTGTGGAGTGGGGATTCAGCAAAGGGACATCTACTGTCAGCTGAAGGGCCTGGGTCAAGTGAGTGAAGCAATGTGTAATCGTGGTACCCGGCCCGCTAGCAAGCGGCATTGCTGGCTGCCTGCCTGCACCCCGTACCGGTGGTTGGCAGGTGAATGGGAAGATGTAAGTAAGGCTTTCAACTTGTATGAAGTAACTGAGTGATGTCATAAGGGTTTTTTTTGTTTCGGGTTTTTTTTTTCCCCACATTTGGATACATTTCCAATAGCTGTCATGTTGCAGAATAACAAGTGACCATGCTGGATATTTTGGAGGTCAAGCTTGCAAAACTAAAGAGAGTGACAAAAAGTGTGAGAGGCTTTGTTTACTCTCTTACATGGGATTTGCTTGTCTACTGTTGTAGACAAAAGCTCTGGTGGAGCTCTGAGCAGGTCCCTATTGATAGAACTGTGCAATTTGAATACAAAGTTCTTCACAAAGTGCATAAAATATTTAATAAAACCTCATTATGAAATATCATTTTTAAAAAATAACTTTTTAAGAATAGAAATGCAAATGAAATGGCAGCTGGAAGTAAAAACCTCAGAGGTGAGACCTTTGGACAACAGTGTTTTCAAGGAGATCTGTATGGAAGACTTACCAGAAAAGATAAGAAGCAAAATAAAACTCAGCATTCCCCTACCAAATATGCATTTTCATATTTAAGAAAATCTAAAGATACCTTCAGGAGAGAGCTGTCATTTTAAAGATGTGATGATTATTTTCTACATGCTAAAAGTTTAGTAACTTTTCCATGTATGAAAACATATGAACATATAAGGAGAGAGGGAGAGAGAAAACCAAAAATTATGTATAATACCTGAAATGGTGTACAGAAGAGTCTGTCTCTTACTGTATCATTAAACCAAAACTCAGTTTGTGCAGTCATGGCATCTTAATAATCTGCACTGCTAAATTTCCTAGGGCAACCCCCCCTGAAACTTTGAATATGAAGACTCAAAAGTCTCAGGGATGCAATGCTGTAGAAGTGACTACTGTTAATAGATAAATCATTTGTTGATGCTCTGCAAAACCTGGACTATATTCATGCAGTTTGGACATATATATTCCTCTGTTAAACTATATTGAGGGAAAGCTGACAATATATGTTTCTTCCAAGTGTTCTTTTCTCATATGAAGCTGTAAAAATCAGGAATTAGTGGAAGTGGCTCAGAATGTCCTTTTAGCATACACACTTTCAGAGAATGAGGGTGAATTTTTCCTTTCCCATCAAACATTTGTATATTCCAGGTGGATATTCGGAGCTCTTCACTAGAAATGCATTGTGTTTCACTACGTCTTCCAACTAGTTCATAACTTCTTCCACATGAATATTTCTGTTTGCTTGAAATTCTTGTGTTCAGTTCCCTTCTCTCACCAGATTCCTATATAGCCCCGTACATCTAGTATTAATAGTAGTTCAAGTGTTTGTCCACTCCCGGTGCAGTACGTCCTCCACCGAACACGCAATATTTTGCCCAGCTGTCTCGGCTCTGACTTCTCGCGTGTCATTTCCTCACCTCACCAGTCACAGCATAGCAGAACAATTTCCAGATCTCGCATTTCTCCAGCTCACAGCTGCAGCCACCATTCTCCTACCAAATACGCATTTTCATATGAAAGAGAAGAATGTCTACAAGACTAATGTATAAAGCATAATGAAAAAGATTCTTCTGCCTATCCCCACTACTGCATGACTGGGTTATTCGTTATGTATCTAATAATCTGAGTTGCTCCATGCCATTAAAAGAGCAGGTGTTTCTGAAGTTACACCAGCCAACTGTATCCACACAGATTCACAGATTGGTAGGGGTTGGAAGGGACCTCTGGAAATCATCTAGTCCAACCCCCTGCTAAAGCAGGATCACCTGAAGCACGTTGCACAGCATCGTGTCCAGGCGGGCTTTGAATATCTCCAGAGAAGGAGACTCCACAACCTCTCTGGACAGCCTGTTCCAGTGCTCAGTCACCCTCAAAGTGAAGAAATTTTTTCTCATGTTGACATGGAACTTCCTGTGTTCCAGCTTGTGCCCGTTGTCCCTTGTCCTGTCACTGGGCACAATTGAGAAGAGTCTGGCCCCTTCCTCTAGACTTCCGCCCTTTAGATATTTACAAGCGTTGATGAGATCCCCTCTCAGTCTTCTCTTCTCCAGGCTAAACAGACCCAGCTCTCAGCCTTTTCTCACAAGAGAGATGCTCCAGTCCCCTAATCATCCTCGCAGCCCTCCGCTGGACTCTCCCCAGTAGTTCCCCGTCTTTCTTGACCTGGGGAGCCCAGAACTGGACACAGTACTCCAGATGTGGCCTCACCAGGGCAGAGTAGATGGGGAGGATAACCTCCCTTGACCTGCTGGCCATGCTCTTCTTAAGGCACCCTAGGATACCACACACCATCCCCTGATACAAGTCCACACATTTTCATTCTCTGAGTAGTTTTCTTAGAGGCTTAATGCATGTATGACTTCCATTGCTGGGCCACAGTCTCTTGTGGATCTTCTGAATGGATAGGTAAGCCTCTCGCTGATTTATTTCCATTGCGCTCTCTGATTTCCTGCCATCCTCTTTCTCACCTCACCTTTTCAAGAAAGAAGGTAATCACTCAGCAAGACTGGGGGATTACAAGCACTTAATACTCTAATCATAAGTCAATGCTTTAGTTTCTCCTTCAGGTTTTAGGACCTCACTTCTACCTAATGCAAGTGAATTTTTGTCAGATTTTTTTTCCTTCAAAAAACCCCTACTACAAAGAGTGATGCCAGGCTGTTCCTCAGAGGTAATAAGGCTGTTGCTTTTCCACATCAATAATGTGATATTACTGACTGATTTGCCTATTAATTTTTTGCTCATGTGAAGAGAATAAAAGGCTGAAGTTTTTTGTCTGAATGATTGCTTATCTGAGTCTCTGCATGTTCAGAGCTTTCAGGTCAGATGAAGTTTGTAAGCCCAGGCGTATATTTTGTAGCTTCTTTCAACAGCGTACTTGTGTCAGTGAAATTTGTAGAGCAATTCCGTGGGGCTCAGTGCTTTCTCCTCCAGTTTGCTGATGATGTCAAACTGGGGAGACTGTTTAGTGTGCTGGAGGGCAGGGCTGCTATCCGGGGGACATGGACGTGCTATAGAAATAGGCCCACAGGAGCTTCATGAGATGCAGCGAGGACAAATGCAAAGTGCTACCCCAGGGAAGGAAGCCCTCCTGCAGCAGCCCAGGCCCTGGGATGCTGGTGGGCATCTGAGCGTGGGCCAGCTGTGTGTCCTGGCAGCAAGGATGGCCAGCAGCCTCCTGGGCTGTACAAACAGGGGCGCAGCCAGTAGATCAAGGGAAGTGGTCATCGTCTTCTGTTTCTCAGCACTTGTTAGACCATTTTGGTTGCCCAGTGCAAGAAAGAGATTGACAAGCTAGAGCACACTCAGCAGAGGGCCCCCAAGCAGGTTGGGGGCTGAAGCACGTGCCCCGTGAGGAGAAGCTGAAGGAACTGGGTCTGTTCAGCCTGGAGACGAGACAGCTTTGGACAGATCTAGCAGCAGCCTTCCAGTATCAACATGGAAGTTACCAAGAAGATGGAGCCAGGCTCTCTGCAGTGTCGTATGGTGGGAAGGCAAGAGGCAACAGGAGTAAGGTGAAGCCAGAGAGGTTCAAATTGGATATTATGAAAACCTTTTTCCACATGAGGACAATTCAGGCAGTGAAATAGGCTGCCCAGGGAGTTTGCACAGTCTCCATCCTCTGAGGCTTTCAAGATCCAACTTGATAAAGTTAGAGGTTTCCTCTGGAAAAGCTGTTTTACTGTACAACACCTGGGTTTTGTACTTCAAGTTGCTTCTTTGGGTTAATAATAATAATAATATATGAACAATAGGCTTGATCTATGTGTCAGACCCTGATGAGTCTTCTAATTGACTGTTATTGGGTCCAAATTACTATTAGGTTAGGTTGAGGTCTGACTATAGTAGGTGGTGTTATTGATTATTGCCTCTGCTGAGACTGGAGTTTGTGTATTTGAGCCTTCCTTCTTTATCACAGCAAGTTCGAACAGGTGCGTTGAGGCACCCGTAGCTGGGGACGTGCTGTTGAGATGTATCACTTAGCCTGTACCCCCACTTTTCTGGATTCTGGTGGCAGCAAGGTTCTCATCCTGTCCTGACAGAACTGGTGACTCTCCATCCCAGCAGCGTGCCATGGGGAGAGGTCTGAGGACACTCAGGGCAAAGGCACAGGCTCAACAGATAATGCTGCCCAAAGCTGCCACTGGCTTCATTAACAGGCAGGTTTGTTTTCTGTTACCACTGTAACATCATGCACATGGTTCCAGGGATTCTTTCTGTTTTGTTTTCAAGACCAACTTATTCCTTTCATATTTCACCAAAATCATTTTTTGGCTCTTCTCTTTTCATACAGAAGGACTTTTACACTCAACCTATCATCCCGGCCTGATGTTTTCATTTGCTCCTCTGTCTCACCTAAGATTTACAGTGTCATGTCAATATATGCTATTGTTTTTCAGCTGACTAGAGGCACCTGAACTTTGAAAACAAAGTAAAGGATTTTGATTCAGTGAGTAATTCAGCCTGACACTGATAGCAGATGTCATAAAAGGTGTTGCTGTCTGGGTTTTACTGGTGTGTGGCAATCAGCAAATAACTTTGTTCTGTAAATGGCTAGTTTAAGTACAAAAACTATGACTGTTTTTCTCAGTCTCGGTGCTTGGCATCATATAGAAGAAAGGAAATATACCGGAGAGTTAAGTGTGTGGATGAAAACCAGCTCCAAGTGGATGAAAGCTTCTGTGATCCTGCCACAAAGCCTCCATCAAGCAAAACCTGCAGGATAGCTCCCTCTGAATACGTTGTGCTTACAGGAGAACTGTCACAGGTAAACAAACTACTCATACTGCTCGCACATCCTTTATATAACCTTACATTTAAGAATGTTATATTGCTGTAAAATGTACATTATATGTGCAGAGCAGGAAAAAAAAAAAGGTATATTTTCATCTGAAGATGGGCGTCTAAACGTTTTCCACATTGAACCTTCCAATCAACCATGATTTATTGTAGTGACTGTTACCAGTCTTCTGGTAGCCCCCCTGGGACCTGTGAACACCAGCTAGAGGACAGCTGCCCCTGCCACAAGATTCCTTTGCTGGTTCCCAGGAAACTCTCTTGCATAGCTGATCTCACTGAAGTAAACAAAAAAATCTTTTCCTTAATTTCAGTGAAGTGATGGATCAGTGCCTTGTTTCCCTTGCACATCTGCACTGCCTACGTGTGCGTGTCTGTGTGCGTACTGCTGCTGAGAGGGAACTGCTCTGGAACCTCTGTGAGCTCAGAAAAGGGCAGCATGGGACTTTCCATCTCCTCGCATGCGTAACTATTGTAGATCTTCACTTCTGCACACTGATGTACCATCCCCGAGGTGGCACAGGTTGCATTACAGGCTTTTGCCAAAGCGAGGATCAGAGGTGATTTATCTGTAATTGCGATGCTGCAGAAAGGTTGTTTCACAGAAATAATGCCTGTGCTTGGGGATTTCATTTTAGTGCTCAGCCAGCTGTGGGTTTGGTTACCAGCAGAGGATCACGTACTGTGTTGGAATCCATCATGTTCAAAATCAGCACAGCCATGGCCTTCGAACTGTAGCCTACCGAGAATGCCCGGTAGAGCCATCCCCATACATTTATAAATGTAATATCAAAAGATGTTCACAAGCAGCTACCTGGAGAGTGGGGAAGTGGACCAAAGTGAGTACAGATGTGCAAGCTCATTTTTGATAGCTGCCCCAAGCCTAAATGCATGCAATGACATTACTATGTTAATTATTTACTACCTTCTAAACTAACTCTTGATGGCTATCCACGTCTAGTGCTCAGTGTCTTGTGGAGTCGGGGTGAAGGAGAGAACCGTAGAATGTCTGACTGAAAATGGCTTATCCAGTGACTTGTGCCTGCCACGTTTCAAACCAGATGCCAGAAAGATCTGCCGTGAGGAAGAATGTAAGTGACAGCTGTAATTTTCAGCTGATGTCAATGTTTTCCCAGGTTACTTATATAAAAGCTATAAATATATTTGGAGCACAATTATGCAAAAGTAAGTCCTAAAACTAAGCTCTATTCATGAAATATTAATATGATTTAATCATTCATTTTGAAGGTGAAATTCTTACTACCTGCAAAGATATCCAGATTAAAAAAGGGATTAGAAAGGATGGTGAATACCTACTTAACGTTAAGGGAAGGATGATAAAGGTACTCAATATTTATGAGGCTTTATGAGCATATATTTTTATGAAATAATACTTTTCTAGTAAAGATTTTGCTAAAGGGTTGTATTTTCTCTTCCAGATTTATTGCTCAGGCATGCACTTAGAGGATCCCAAAGAATATTTGACATTGGTAAAAGGTGAAGCAGACAACTTTTCTGAAGTATATGGATTGAGGTACAAAAGTGGTTTTATAACTTTATGAAGTGCATTTATTCCTTCCAACATAAAATAATAAAATAATACTTAACTCTTGTGAGAACAGATTAATAGATTTTTTTTTCCTTGATTTTCTGTTTTGAAAGTCCAGGCATATGAACACACATGCGGAAATGTGGATACCTCCAGGCTGAAATTGTGTTAATCACACTAAAGGATTATAAAAATATTCTATCTTGACTTTAGTAGAAATGGCTTCAATTTACATTAGTGTTTCAGCTGAGCCAAGATCAATAGCTGAGCTTCTTGTTCAGTAACTGTTCTTTAGTATTTTTTATGTGGCATACTGCAATGCAAGTATTTTTCACTATATTATGTTATGGAAAAATGTCAGAGAAAACTAAATCTTTGCTGTTCTCTAGGCTGCAGAATCCATATGAATGTCCTTTCAATGGAAGCAGAAGGCAAGACTGTGCCTGTCGACATGATTACCTTGCAGCTGGCTTCACGGTTTTTAGCAAAATAAGATTTGATGTAGCGTCCATGCAAATTAAAAGTAAGCTTTTGGGCAGTTTTAGCCAATGTGAGAATTCTATTGAAATTGCATGTGCTCGTGATTACCAAATTACCATTTTGACCCACTTAGAGATCCAGTTGTGCCATTTTTGGGCAAACCAAATTCTTCTTTCCTTTAGGAATTCAATGGGAATTTCGAAGAAGAAAAAAAAAAAGAAAAAGAGAAACCACCACTACTTTCTTTGGTAGTTTGTCCTAAGTGGTCAAGTGGCATAGATCTTACAGATTCATATTTTATTTCCATTATTCCATTTCCTTTTAGTCCTTGGCACGTTTTTCTTGGGAAAGTCTTCCTATGCTGTAGTTAGACCGTTCAGACCTTGGCAGACGTACTAAATGGACAGGGCTTGTAGGGCTTTCAAGCCCCTGCCTGGAGGTGGCAAGGTGGCCCACAATCAGCTCACTTGGAGCTGCATCCAAGCACACATCCATCCTCCTGCTAGCCCCCTCTGGTCTCAGAAAGAAAACTGGGCTTGTAGGTTGGACTGATGCATTAACCAAAATGGACTATTTAAAATATAGTTTCTAAAAAACCAAACCAAAACACTCAAAAAAGCCCCTCCAAACAAGCAACAAACCAAAAAACCCCAACCAAACCAAACACAAACACCCCCACGTTAATGCCTTTTTGCACTGTTTTCACCTGAACTTCTAATGCAGCAGTTTCAAAGTTGAGTAATTTTCTGTTTTCTAGCCACAGATTTTCTTTTTGCTCAGACTATACTTGGGAGAGCAGTTCCGTTTGCTACAGCTGGAGATTGCTACAGTGCTGCCAGATGTCCACAGGTATTTATGATTTCTTATCTGCTTGAAATGTGCACAAAAGTGTGTGTGTGTGGGGGGGAAATCTGTGTGACTGGTTTAGAGCTGTAAGGTTCTAAACCAATCTCCTATCCTATTATGTCTAGTCTGTGTACTACACTAATAAGTATTTTTTCTTACTCTTTTCTCTCCTCTTCCACCATCTTCCTCCCACCCCATTTCTCCCTCAAATTGTTTACTCCACACTTTTCCTCTAGGATCCATGTATATATATCCAGCTTTCTACGTATTTCATGTATTGCTCTCCCTCCCTCTGGACGTGATGTATCCTTTGTTTTGTCTAATCCCTTCTCAGTCTTTGTTCCCCTCCAGTGACTTTGCTTTTCTATAATCCTGCAGATTTTTTTTTCATCTTTTCTCTGTTTCTCTCCTGATGCTTCACATCTTTGAAGATTACCAGAGGAAATCAATCCTATTTAGCAGTATAATTTAAAATTTATACATCCATTGGGTGTCTGCCTTAGTGTTTTAGTTTGGATTGGATGGTGCTTTTTAAATTAATCTCTGTATTGTCCCAGTTTACTGTTTGTTGGTTCACATCACGGAGCAGTCTTGAAAGACATGAACAGGATGCCTTCTGGATGAAACTAAACCAAACAATGAGCTCCAGAAGAAGGATCTTAATGTACTCTAACTGCTAATGAGGATTCAGTCCATGGGACTAGATGAGAGTTAGTCCAAAGTAACCCCCCGATCTGTGTAGTGTATACAGACCTGGGGCTCTCTGACCCAACATTTTCACTCTACAGATCTGCTCATACTGCAAGCTCCTTCTTGCTAATGCAGACGTAGCTCTAGTCTGAACTTGTCAACCTAGGCTGCCTTTGGAGTGCATTGGCAGAAATGGGATTCCCTAGGAAACAGTTCAGCTAATCTTACCCTATTAGACACCTTAGGATGAGGTCAACCGTCCTTTGGAAGTGCATATTTCTTTTCACTGATTATAAAGGGAGTTATGATTGACTAGCTCAGACTTGCATGGAGGTGAATCCCTGTTGTCCATCTATCCTAGATGCTTAAACTTAATGTGGGTGGATGCATTCAAGGGCAGCTAGAGGCAATTTTATGTACAATTTAAGTACAAATGAAGGGCCTAAGTTACGCAGATTTAACACCTGACAAGAAAACAGTTGGAGTTCATTACAGTATTGGATACCTTCAACCTGCAAACTCTTTGGGCTTAGTACAATACACATCTATTTACAACCTGTAACTTCTGTTGGGAAGTCATTCTGCTTACATGGCTTTGCACCAACGCATTTCCACCTATAAGATCTGCACTGAAACTAACACTTCTAATGCAGTAAAAAAGCCTCAGTTCCTGAACTCCCAGTCCTTGAAATCTGTTCTTGGCCTTGAGAATGCCACATGACACGTCAGACAGCCGTTAAGCCGTCAGTATAATTGTACGTAGCACTTCTCATTCATTTTTGCGAAATGGTATCACTGTGAATGAAGTTACTTTGGGCCTGTTAACTGTGGAAAGCATTCCACACCATTTGCATGAACTTCCTCCAGATGCTTTATTCATTAAATGGAAATCTTCCACTTTTGGGGCACCTGAAGAGCAACCTACCCTATCCATATAAGCTTATGTTAGCTCATCCTGAGTATACGAGTGCTACAAACACAGCAACTTTACATAGAAGTACTCTCAAGACAAATCTGCCATATCGGACAATATAAGACTGATTTTCTACAAAGGAATTTCAGTGAATCACAAGAATAAAGGCTGAATGTTGTCTTCTTATACATGCATACATACATATACCCACACAAATATTTGTATATGTATAAAAAATATATCTGACTATGACGATATTAAGCAATAAAATACAGAAGCTGTCATACGTAATAAATGTTATCTTTGCTAAAGCTTTGATCTCAGGATTTAGGCAATTTTAACTAGGTTTGAATACAGATATTCAGGCCTTCAGAGAATTGTATGGAGGTGTGCAGGAGTTTTCCGATTGTAGCGCTGCCTATACTGACCTTTAGGCTCTTTGTGAAAGTAGTACTTCTTTCCAACATATTGCTTCTGTGTGAATGCAATTTAATAATTTTCTGTGCCCCAGTTTGTTTACCAGGGCAGTGCAGTTTGTTGCTTTTAATGTTTGCTTATTCTCATATGAACTGACTCTCTGATTCTCTTTCAAAGCTTGTTTTCAGAGTATGTATTTGAGTAGGCAAATATTTTAGAATCAATAAACTGTTTTGAATGGTTTGTATTGCAAAACATTCCATTTAGCAATACGTTTATTTATTTTAACCTCCACTTATGTTCATGTTCAATTATGTTATTTGTTATACTGAAAAAGGAATGGAAGATAAGATGATGATGCTTGGACAGTGTGCTTGCAAAAATTTGAGAATTAGATGGCTAAGAAGTGATTTGTCTGTGATTTCCAGATAGCAATAGGTCCAGACCATGTTATTTCCAAAAAGTTCAGGCACTTTAAAAAAAAAAAAATTGAATTGTCTGAGGTTAGTTCTGTATTCAGACTCTGTAGACAGATGCTACTTACTGCAGAATAACTTGTTGGTGTGCCTGTGTCCCAAGTGTCCAAAAAAAAAGGGTAACATGCAGCATAACTAACCCCTGTTAAGTACACACCTTTGAGTGCTTAATGTCTAGATATACCCTAAATTATATGTGCAGATATGCCAATGTAAAGTGTTTCAGTGTTTTGAACTCTTTTTATCAGCTCTGATTTTAACTTGTTTTATTTTGGTTTTTGTTAGGGACAGTTCAGCATTAATTTGGCTGGTACAGGTCTGACATTATCCAGCACGGTTAGGTGGATTGCTCAGGGCAACTATGCAACTGCTGACATACACAGATCCCACGTAAGTCAATGTTGTTTTCTTTTACCTGCTCTTATAACTTGGAATATTACGCCTCCAGAGGTGCAAGTGATGCCTCTCTAGTGAATGCTAGTTGCGAATCAAAAATAGTGCTCAAGGTCTCTGACCCATCTAAGTCGTCTTCTACGTGTAATGCGAAAACTACGTTTAATCACACTGCCCAGAATTTAAACCAGACCAACACTGCCTGCCTACCCCTCTTACTGATTTTAAGAGCCTATTGTTCTATTAATCAGGTTTATAAAAAAGTTGTTAAGATACCTAATAATACTTTAGAAAAAAAATAAACACAGCACCCAAAACCCCCATTTTATTAAAGGTATCCTACTACAGAGGATCCTTACAGATTTCTTACCTCCAGCTTGATTCATGTGGGAAACTAAAAGACCGGTTGAACAAGAACAGTAAGCACGCGTGGTTTAAGACAATGTTGGATGGTAAGCCAGGAAAGAAGGTATATGGCGATACTGAGAAAGGATCTCTGTGCCCGTTTTGCTAATTTGATGCTGTCTCTTGATTTAGTGTTTGTAGGTACAATTTGTCGAAAGGTCAGTTGTGTGCAAACCTCAAGAGCTTTTTGTACAACTGTGATTTTAACCACTTTTCTCGATTGACGGTTCTCTTTGTCTAATTCCCAGGATGGTACTAAAATATATGGAAGATGTGGAGGATTTTGTGGAAAATGTGTTCCTAACACCATTATTGGTCTCCAACTTCAAATACAGTGAGAGCTCTGATGTGGTAAGATCATCAAAGCGGGAACATCTGCTATTTAGGTGCAAATTGTAGGTGCTGTGTGTGTATATAGATATATATTTTAATGCTTTCATCTCTGTAATGCTCATTACTGTAATGCTTACTACTAAGAATTCCTGTTTTCTTCAGGAATACATTCAGGGATGTATTACCTGTTTGTGGGCTAGCAAGTGCATAAATCACAATCATAAACCTTAAGGTTTTAATGGAGAGGCATTCATTCAATGTACAGTATATATTAGCAAGTAAATTGCACTGAGGTTACTACCATGGGTAACACTCTAAATTGTACTGTAATTGCAATACTTCACCTGCAACTAATCAGTGCAATTCTTTATACAGTATTCAGTAAAATTTATACGCTACTGGTTTGCTTGATCAACTGTACTAAAATATAGAAAGGAAAGAGTTATTGCGATATAAAGAAGATAGGTAATATTTTCAAATACTTCCAATTTTGTGAAACCTTTTAGGAATTATCTGTCACAACTTACAGCAGAAAAGTATATAACCAGCAGACTTGAGATGGTTTCTATAGATCCCTGTGTTTCTCTGTCAGTAAAAGCATTTTTCCCCCATCCCTTTCATTATATTCTTTGTGGTGCTCAAATACTAGCAGTGATCCTGAGAAGTGTGGTTTAACCTCTGTAGTCTCTATAGCACATGTTAAACACCTAGGCTTAGTTTTGTTGTGGTTACAGGAAAAGAAAATAAGGAAACAAATTGCTTGAAAATCTGGTTTTTCAGTCCCTGCCTCTCATCCAAGTGTACTGTAAAAGCAGTGTATTCTGTTTACCATAGCATCTTGTATGTGATTGTATGAATATGTATTTACTTAAACACTGCCCATCTACACCTTACTCCTTTATACTGGCCAATGGCATATTAGTCAAGGCTGTAGTGTGTGTCCCTCTGAGCTTCCAATTCAACATCATTTTCAATAACCGTAGTGAAAACCCTGGGCAGAGGCAGCATCAAGCCCCACAGTGTTTTTGGCATCCATCTTCGACTCAGTTTAATTTTTCAATGTTTGTAAATACAGATCTAACATCTGCTAGTTAAAACTATTTCTTCCAGAAAAGTATGTATATGAAAGAGTCACAAGGTTTAAAAAATGATCTAGCTCTTTGATTTATTGTTTTGTATTACTTTACAATCCAGAACTGTAGAAATACATGCATATAAAGATAATGCATTTCAGGGCCAACTCTCAGGTACTCAGAATAAAATTTTCTACATGCATAATAACAGCCATTATGTACCAGATACAACTATACATGCTTCTTCTGACAATATGCATTCTGTAAACCAAATATCTGTTTTGCATGCCAATACCAATGGTAGATCAAATGGCAGCTATATCATATTTTTACCCACAAAGACTTAGCCATGAATTAGCAATACGCATTAATTAGAACAATACTGTACCACAGAAGTGTAAGCAGCTACTTTTTAGATAGCACATGTAGGTAATTATTTTGTGATCTCTGCATCAGAAATGTATTTTTGCACTATGTGCCTTATATTAGTTGTAAACATTAATAAGAATATAAAACATTATTTTCCTAGAAATGTTTACATTTATAATTAAAGTCTTGTAATTTATAAAATATTTATATAATAAATATGCTTGTGTGAATGGTACCAGAGTAGTTTCACTTTGTTGTTGTTGCTGTATCCAACGCTTAGTGCAAAATGTTGCAAAAACATTTCAACACATTTATGCACAGAATAACTACATTCTTAATACCTCTTCACAGTAATATACATTGTCTTATACTGGAATAACTGCCACACAAGCAGGTTATAGTCATAGGAATATTTTCCATGGAAGCAAATCCTACTTCAGAAGTACAAACTCCACATCTGTGAGGGGAAACCTTATTGCTCTCTACAGCTACCTGAAAGGGGGTTGTAGCCAGGTGGGTGTTGGTCTCTTCTCCCAAGTAACAAGCGATAGGACAAGAGGAAATGGCCTCAAGTTGCACCAGGGGAGGTTTAGATTGGATATTAGGAAAAATTTCTTCACTGAAAGAGTGGTCGAGCATTGAAACAGGCTGCCCAGGGAAGTGGTTGAGTCACCATCCCTGGAGGTGTTCAAAAAATGTGTAGACGTGGCGGTTCAGGACATGGTTTAGTAAGCATGGTGGTGTTGGGTTAACGATTGGACTTGATCATCTCAGAGGTCTTTTCCAACCTTAATGATTCTATGATTCTTTCTAGTCATCCCCTCATATTCGCCTATACCTTTGTTTGGGGGGTGCCCTGTAAATTGTTCACTGAAATAATGTAGAAATCTGAAATAATCTTCCTCCTCATTGCGCTAAACTCGGACCAATGCCTTTATAGCATGGTCCCTCGACAACTGCTTTGGCAGAAGGGAAACTGCAATCCGCCTCCATCCCCAGGAGGACCATGTTCTTTTCAGCCCTGAAACTCCAGTTAGGGGTTAGGAAGCGCTCAGCTCTGCTGCCACAGAATCACTCTGAAAATCCACTACCAAAGTGACTTTTAGCCCAATATTCAACATGGCATGGTTTTATGTAGTAGTGATTTTTGAGTAAAAAGGTATTTTCTATAATTAGAGCAAACCCTGTGGCCCAGCATCAACTTCTGCATAAACCAGCACTGAATTGTATTGTAGTTTTTTGCATATTTCCTTTCTTTTATCCTTACTTTGGAGTTTCAGCCCTAGTCTAGGGAGAAAGTACTTGTGTGTTCTGGTGTTTTGTGAATTCCTTGTGTTAGGATTTTTATTTTCTTGAGAAAAAGGGCTTGATCAATCACCCCTTTTCAATCTACTAACTTTTCACCCCACGGGCAACTTAAGGGAAACATGAGTCTGATGGTCAGCTCTGAAGAATTTGGAGACTCGATGATGCTGACATGTTAGAAGGTCCATGCAATAAAACGAGAATCGTGGGTTGTACTTGCAGTATGGTGTTTCTATCTCCTTTAATTGACATTGCTGTGGATTTCTGACTCACTGGGCAGCCCAGATGCCTGCCGGAGTAGTGGGGTGCTCCATGAGAGTGCTGCGAGCTCCACCTCATGGGTCTGTGTGTGCCAAGCTGCCCATGGCCAGTCACAGTCACACAGCTCTCCAGCTTTGGTCGATGCTTAGGAAATGAAACGCTGGCCTGTCCCATCACTATTCCATACAGAAAACATAATAATTAAGGAATGGTGATAGTTAAAGATGACTGTAACAATACTTTGTAAGGTGTCTTCTAGGACATTTTCAATCTCATCAATGACAGCATCAAATTTTAGGTGACACAACTGCACTTACTTGCCTGTGTGTACGCATGCACACACATATAGTGCTTATCTGAATATTCAATGCCAGAGATGGACTACATGTGAAAAAAACCTTGTGGCTCACATTTACTTAACAGAATGTCACTTGGTGTGCTATGAAACAGTGTGTTGCCATGTGGCAGTACCTGTGACAGCTCTTGATGAGATCATCTAGGTGTATTCTACCTGTATTTCCCCAAAGGCTATATCTGGGAGGTCGCAGAAGCGCTGGAAACCCTGGCTGTGGGTTCATTAACTCCATCCTAGCTGAATTCATCCCGGTGTGCTCTGTTGTGTAGAGAGGAGCAGAATACACCCAGGCGTTTGATCCAGGACACGCGTAAGTGTGTTGTACAATCAGCCAATCCCACGTTCATGGGAAGAGTTGCGACTCTGTGATTTCAGCATATGTAGGCATTGTGGTGGGTTGACCCTGGCTGGAGGCCAGGTGCCCACCAGAGCCGCTCTCTCACTCCCCTCATTCACTAAACAGGGGAGAAAAGGTATAACGAAATGCTTGTAGGTCGAGATAAGGACAGGGAGAGATCACTCACTAGTTGTTGTCACAAGCAAAACAGACCAAACTTAGAGAGGGAATTCATCTAATTTATTACTAGGCAAAACAGAGTAGAGGAATGAGAAAATAAAATCAACTCTTAAAACACCTCCCCCCACCCCTCCCATCTTCCCAGGCTCAACTTCACTCCCGGCTTCAACCTCCTCCCCCTCAGCGGCACAGGGGGATGGGGAATGGGGGTTACGGTCAGTTCATCACACGGTGTTTCTGCCGCTTCTTCATCCTCAGGGGGAGGACTCCTCTCATCGTTCCCCTGCTCCAGCATGGAGTCCCTCTCATGGGGTGCAGACCTTCAGGAGCAAACTGCTCCAGCGTGGGCTCCCCCACAGGGTCACAAATCCTGCCAGCAAACCTGCCCTGGCGTGGGCTCCCCTCTTCACGGGTCCACCGGTCTGGCCTGGAACTTGCTCCAGCATGGGCTTCCCACGGGCCGCAGCCTCCTTCAGGTGCCTCCACCTGCTCCGGCATGGGGTCCTCCACGGGCTGCAGGTGGAATCTCTACACCCCCTCATCCTTCCTCCATGGGCTGCAGGGGGACAGCCTGCTTCACCATGGTCTTCACCACGGGCTGCAGGGGGATCTCTGCTCCGGCACCTGGAGCACCTCCTGCCCCTCCTTCTGCACTGACCTTGGTGTCTGCAGAGTTTCTTACATCTTCTCACTCCTCTCTCCGGCTGCAAAAGCTCTCTCTCTCTAAGTGTTTTTCTTCTTCTTAACTATGTTATCACAGAGGCGCTGATTGGCTTGGCCTTGGCCAGCGGCGGGCCCGTCTTGGAGCCGGCTGGCATTGGCTCTATCAGACACAGGGGGAGCTTCTAGCAGCTTCTCACAGAAGCCACCCCTGTAGCCCCCCCGCTACCAAAACCTTGCCACGCAAACCCAGCACAGGCGTCTATGCAGGTTTCTGATGGATGGTCATGTATTTTTCTTATCTAACTGAAAGGTGATAATATCCAAGACATATTTGAAAAGATAAGAGAAAGCTTTGGGGTTTTTCTTCCACTCCTGTAACCTGGAATATGTTTAGCATAACATCTCAGGTTTTTGGCCTATTTGTAATGAAAGTTACCCAGAACAAGGAGGGGGTTTATATCTTTGCAGTTTTATTGTAATAACACATGAGATCCCTGAGAAATTCAGAATCTGAATAAAATATTACTATCTGGCAAATGCTTTCTATATCTTGCAGGGCTTTAAGTAAGATTAGTGAGGAGTGTGAGGGGTTGGGTTTTATTGTTTCCATAAAGAAACAAATAGATTCCTGAAAACTGATGATCTGCGGCTACCGAAACTGAACTTGAATTAACAACGTAACAGAAATATGCTGTAATATTTTAACCTTAACTTAAAAAATAGAGAACAGGAAAACTATGTACAAAAACAGTTCGGAAGCAAGATAATTGAATATTTAAATAGGAAATTAATATTAAAATGAGCACTATATATAAACATTGCAGTTGCGATTTCATAGTAATCCATGTTGCCTTTATTTATAGGTTAAAAAAAATTTCCAGCTGCACTCCAAAGCAGCCCACCAGAACCTTTCCCAAAAATTAACTTTCATGATACAATACACTTCCATATTTCTAGTTTCATAGATGTGGTACTTGAGCCATGAAATGCCAAAGGCTGCACTTAAAATGCCTTTATATTTACTCATGTATTGAACAGCTACGTGGTATCTTACTCAAGGTAGGACTGGAGGTCAGCGTGGCAGAACCGCTACGAGATACCATCCTCCAGGCTAGAGAGTGGCAGCCCCAGGGAAGCATTTCTATCCTCTGGACCAGCTCACGGGCTCTCTCGTACGGCCTGCCTTGCTCTCCTGTAGTACCCAGCCACCTTTCCTGAGCATTTATGATTCTTCAAGATGGTCTCCTTGTATCTCTGCATTAAAAAGAAACTCGGGGGGGGATGCATCATCAGCCTCTCTCTCTCTGGTGTGCTTTGGAAACAGGCTAAACAGATCACAGAAAAAGTAAGGTATTGCTTTTAGAGTGCATTCCTGCTTCACAATACTGGCTTTCCTTCAGACAGAGCAGTAACTGCGATGATAGCAGGGGAAAATTACCTGTGTTTTATTCAAACAGAAGAACAAGCTATCTGTCTTGGAGTTGAATCTGACGTTTAATCTTCTCATCCACAGAAGGTGGTTTTCCTTTGCACAATTAAGTTTATTTTGCAATACCATAGCTTGAGAGGCTTTTCTGGGCTTTGCTTATCCTGGCTTTAGAGAAGCAATCTGTGCTCTGTTTCTGATAAATTTCTTCTTGTGTTCAGTTATGACAGATATTCCTTTGAATCGACTGTATTTATGTCTATATTCTGCCTTTAAACATGAACAGCTGTGCATACATTCATCTGTCTCATGTCTGACTCTGTGCTGCCATCCAGAACCTTTTCCTTTTTAATAAACAAATGTTTCCTTCTTTAATCTGTGTGTGTGTTTTATCTCCGTCCCTGCAACAAAATCTTCTTGTCCACATATGTTTTTCAAATCTTATTTGTGTAATTAAACAAAGCATGCAACAGGGAGAATCCATGCTGTAAATGGTAGAGAACTACTCTCTCTCCGAGCAGCCGAAATAAAACAAGCTATTTCTGTCTTGCACACCATTACTATTTTGTTTTGGAAAGCAAAACCCCGCATTTATGAATACTGAAAGACTCTTTTTGAAATCACTCTATGGTCTTCTTTTACAGTCTGATTTACAGAAGCAAGGAACATTCAAGGAGAGCTCATGAATTTTCTATATGTAAAAGGTTAGAGTGATTCATAGCAGCAGCATATATTTATGCCTGGTGGGATGAAATCCTTTTTTGCACTTTAGTTGTCTCTGGCAGTCATTCATTGATTGTGGCAGTGACATTCATGGTCAGTTCATCATTCTCCATGAGATTCGGGGTTTTTTATGTTCCTTTGGAAGCTGGAATAATTAAAAATGTAGTTGCACAGAACACAGATTGAAATTTGTGCTTGTAAAATCAGAGGGCAGAAAGTTTCCTTTTAACGCTTTGTATTTAAAATGTCTTGCAGAAAAAGCTGGTTGTAAAAACATTTATTTAACACCTCAGTAAACAGCAGCCCTGCTAGTATTTGTGCTCCTGGAAGGTCTGCAACTCAGGGCTAAGCAAGCTGCCACCAGTAGCCCCTTTCATCAGGGTTTACAAGGTATTTAGCTAAGAATCCTTTTGCCCTTCAATTATTGTTTTCTGTCTTAAGTTTATTACTGCTCTTGCCAGAAAAGTAACACTCCCCAGTTCCTCAACTAAATTCCTGCTCGCAACTTCTGAGAGAGAAGGGAAGAAGAGGAGTAAATTTGTGGTTGTACCTCAAAGGGAAAACACACAACCTGTATGCTAACATAAAAGCCGTGCTAGAAAGTGCACAGTAAAAAAGAGACAATTTTACTTCTAAACCCTCCTCTTCCATACCAGGATTGGAGATCCATTGCTGCTCTTTCTTATGTGGCCCGGTATATTTTTCATATTATGCCACCAAACATTTACTCAGAGGGATTATTTTGAGAATGATCTATGGAGAATGCAGATAGGCAGGCATAAAAGATGGAGATTTTCTTTGGATGGGAGGTATGCTCTCCTGCAATGTGTTTGCCTGGCCAGCTGTCGACAGCATTGCTTCATCTGAAATTCAACATTCAGAACATTTTCAAAGCAGCAAAGGAAGTGAACGCTGGAGCGCTGTTTCCAGCTGTAACTTACACCCCTGTTTAAGCAGAGGGACAGGGAGGGCTTTCTCTCTAAAATGGAAACAAGCTTCTGGCTACCTGAAAAACTTACCTAGCCCATAATCAAACAAAACCCCCACCATTGTTATCAGTGCCATGTTGTTACTGCCGTAATAAATTAAATATAAGCTGTAAGAATAATAAAATTTTAATAAAAATATATCTACAGGCAATTCCGTGCTGTGCAGTGTCTTTTTCTTTCTGTGTGTTTTGTTCCACGCACCACAAATATTGTTTCGTATCTTTTGGATGAGCCTGACTTTTCTAACTGAAACAACCTTCTTTCGGAGAAATTAGTTCTTCAAAATTTTTCCTCTCTGCTTTACTCACTGAAAAAAGTGAGGTAGCATATTTTAATGTTATTGCCCTAGAAAGACACATTCAAACATTTGTGTATTTAAATACTTCTGTCCCCCCCACATACACACTCCTCATCAAGCCTGTGGCATTTTCCATGTCAGAAAGCAGAAGCTGGCTCAAGCATAAGAAGCATCTTGGCAAAGCTGTTTGTTTTTTGTAATGTGGTACATTACAAAAAATTCTGTGTGACTTGGTGTGACCACTGTTCAGTACAATAAAAGACTTCTGGCTCTGATCCCACAAGTCACCGTACCAGGGTGTATTTCTAGCCCTTCACTGAATCCCAGTAATACGCGTGTAATTCTGCGCTGCTGCATGGATCTAGTGTGGGGATCCAGTTCCCCATGTCTGAGACCTCAAGCTGTGGGGGGGGGTTGACATTTGTTCCTGGCCTTGTGTCTTCCTCTAGTGTTTTGTCCAGGACGAAGCACATGGTTATTTTTCAAAATATGCTATTGCTAATTGGAAAACAGGAGAAATGGTGTAACACAGTAACTTGTGGGGTTTTTAATTGGGAGGTGCTATTTAAAATTTCTGTCTAAATAGAAAAGTTGCCAGTTAAATTCCCCATTGCTACACAAGAATTACTCACTCTGGAAGCAGAATTTTCATGCACATCTGAGGGTGTATTTTGCTTTAAAGATCTATCTAGTTGTATGCTGTTCTGCTAATTCACACTGCCTTTCCATATGAACCCAAGCTAAATGATGTGATCAGTGCCACACCAAATATGAGCTAAAAGTATCAGCATATTCGAGGACATTGAAAAGTGATCTATCGGCATGCAGGAGACAGGCTGCCATCCCTACACAGCTGCCATGAGCAGACAAGAGTCTCAAATCTAGGTCTTCTTCCTAAGAAGAGCGTGCTCCTAATTGCTGTATTACAGAGCGTGTCAAAGAATCTCCCTTGCTTATATAAACCCCCTGCTTGTTCGGCTGGGAAGTGATTTAGTTTTCTGCACTCACCTGTTTGACCCAGCCCTTGCTCCAGTGATACCGTGTTGATCCTTTCTCATCAGGAAAGGGCTCGTCCACGAGCTGCGAAGGAGGGAGCTGCTTCCATCCAGCATGGACTTCAGTGGTCAGCGCAGAGCTCGTTCCTTAGCATCATCTAGAGGCAATGTGGCAGCCAGTTCCCCAGAAGTACCTTCTGCCAATCTCGTAACTGAGCCCTATTTCTTTCTACAGGTGCTATCAAGGAGCCTGGGTGTCCTGTGTGCAGCTGTGGCTCACACGGCATGGCAGGGCACCTCTGAGGCTCAGCACTGGGCTATCTGCTGTGTCCTGCTCAGGACAGATCTCCCTCTGTCCTGCTGAACTTCAGGAGCCACCTCTCTTTCAGACTATTGGAAATAGTAAGCCAAACCAAACATGAAAGGTGTCTTCTTCAAATCTCTGGTTTAGGGTTCTTGACTGTTCTTAGCATTTATTGCCTGTAACAAATGTCACAAGTTCACTACCGTAATAACAAGAGGCTCCAGCTGACACCAGCGGTCTACTTTACAACGTCCTATACACCCAGAGGCCTCAGGGCAGGAGGAATGTGACACGCGGAACAATGAAAGACATAAGGTGACATATGCTGTTAAAAACTGGGAAATAATCTACCTGATGATTTCACATCCAGCTCCCTTCGTATCTTCTTTAGAGTCAAAGGTACTTCTTAACAAGAAAATGTGACTATCAATCCAGACAAGAAATAATAAGCATGTCTTGCCAGGCATCAGATAAAAATCTTGCCTTCATGGCTACATCTACCCTACTAAGTAGTGGCACAAAATAGTTCATCTCCATGCATCTATAGGTATAAATCCCTCCACCGAGGCAGAGGTTCCTGCTTGCTGCAGGGAGCCTCTGGCATGTGCTGCTCCGAAGCGTGCCCACACGACATCTGGAGAGTGGTGCAGGCCAAAACAGCACCAAGAAACGTGGTGACAATTTAATGCCACAGCCAGCGAGGCAGAGGCCATCCCATGCCCCAGCCCTGTTTAATTTACCGGCCCCAGAGCAGCCCTGAGGCTGTGAGTGAAGAAAACCTCCTCGTCCCTCTCACACATAGCTTATGCTCTTCACCTTGGCCGCAGAGCATCATTCCTATCGATATTTGCTGCAAAAACCTTTCACACCCCCAGGCAGGAGAGATGCAGGGATGAAACACTTGCTAATGTATTCCCATGCACGGGGCTGTCGTGCTGGTTCACTATTACCCTTCCCTCTCTTCATTAACAGCAATGCTAAATCGGATCACTAATTTTCCCTGGGTGCATTTTGAAGGAGGGGGATGCTCACTTGAGGAAAACATCTTGAATTTTTAAGAAGTTGCAAAAGAGTCTGTAATTCTGGCAGATTGCGAGGGAGAGGAAATTTGTGGTTTTGAAAAACATAAAGTGGTGCCAGCTCCTCTACTTTTATTCCAGGGGAAATTTTATTAACAGTTGGGAAATACAATCTGACTCCAGATTTCTCTATCACAGATCTCTCGATACGACGTCCTCGGCTAACACGGCAGCAGCAGGAGGGCTGGCTGCAAGGCGTCCCCGGGCAGAGCTGGCACAGAGGGATTGCCGTAACGAGCCCGTGTAGGCTTGGCACCTCTCTCAGAAATCCACAGCGCAACGTCTTTGTTCGCTACAAATCTGTTTTGCTGCGCTAGGTGCTGTACAGCAGCCCTGGAAAGGTCGTGCTCCGTGTTTCGGTGGACGTGGGCAGCGAGGGAGGAGCGCTGCGACAGCTCTGCCAATGGGGGTCTGGAGCGGCGCTTACCCAGACAGCCCCCTGTCCTGCGCAGCTCTCCGACCGACTCGCACTGACCGAGGCTAGAAACCCGGGACAGAAGTTCACAAATTAGGATTGGGGAACATCTGGTTCACATTTACCCAGAAAAGTTTGCATCAGACACCGACTGCTTGGACCGATGGAGAGAGGGAGTGTATTTCTCAAGCATCTTCAGGCTAGGCACAGTTTCTGAACTTGAAGTAATAAATGAGGGCTTAAGGAAACCATTTGAAATCAGATGGCTGAAACAGAGACACTGTCTGAGAAGACATAACTGTTTATGTTAGCAATCTGATTTCTTTTCCCCCTTTATTGTGCCAACTTTTATAAGAATCTGCATACAGCCTTTGGGAGAAATATTGGGTCTGTGAACGGGAAAGTTTGCTCAGCAGCACAGTAAAATTGCAGGAGCTCTAAAATGCTCATTTTACAGTATTGTGTGCACTGACACCAGTGTAATGTTTAGGGCAATCACTTCCTCACCGTTTTCTTCAGCGCATATTGCACCCACAAGCTAAAATCAGGAGTACACCAGATGTTACCCTAATGTCCCACAAGATGGTGACAAAATAATTCTAATTAAACAACACTTTGATTTGTGGTACATACAGACTTAGTGACTCCAAATATTTTCTTACCATGCAGTTGCATTAAACTCTGCTTATATAACATACTTTGGGCATATTTTAATGTCTTACTCATTTGGCAGAGGTTCATTCTCTTTGTTGATTATATTTTAAATTAACTTCAGGACTACATAGTGAGTTTCAGTCCTCCCACATCAACAGTCACAAGTTCCCTAGATGCTGGAGAAGGAAAAGCACTTTTATTGCTTCTGATCCATCCCTTTGCCAGATTGCTTCATCTCCCTCCCTCTGTGATTTTTTTTGTGTGAGGTCTTCTGGTCCATGCTTTCCTTTCTGAATTAAACATGAAAAAAATGGCTTGGTAAATTAGGCATCAGAAAGACATCCACTGTAGAGCAGGTACATGCTCTCCAGAGGCAAGGCCAGGAACAAACATGGTAGGGAAGAACTGAGGCTCCAGAAGCGCAGGAGGGCTGAAACCATCTCCTCTAGCCTTAGTCCCTAAATAGTTTATTACACTTTTTTTGTTGTTGTTGTTTTTGTTTTTTAAATCTATGATCAGTTTGGGCTAGTTGCTTCTTTGGGCAACCAAGTTGAGAAACCTTGAAAGGGTCCTGAACTGCATAACTTGCCTCTTGGGAATTGTGCCCTCAAACTGGGCACTGGAGATGGAGCAGGCATCCCGCATTATAAACTGCTTGTCTTTGAACAGTAAATGTACTGTCCAATATTAGGAACAGTTGCTTCCCTGCGTCCTATTGTTTTAGAAACAATAAAAGGGACAAAACCTTTTTTTAGCCTGTCAAGGGATAATAGAAATACCCTGTAAATACTAGCTCTTCATTTTGGTGAAGGCAGGAGCTGCTGCTTTTCATAGACTGAATGGCTCAGGCCCTTCAGGTGCCTGAAAAAGATTGTAAAGAAAATCCATTCCCAGCTGTAGCTGTGGGTTTTTGTCAATAGATGGCAAGATCAGACGAGTCCTTTGGCTAAGACCTACAGATGCGTTTCAGTGACTTTAAAACCATAGGACCAGATTTTCAAAGGTGTTTAGACATCTAATTCCTAGTCACTGAAATATGAATTTGGTGTCTAAATGTGTTCCATTTCTGGCCAGAAGTACCACTTAAAAATTACTTATGCATTCAAGAGCCAATGTTAAATGCAAAGCTTGTGTGATAAAGCAGGGCTGTGCAGAGACACCCAGCTTGTTCTGAACAAGCTTGTTTGGCTATCAGACATGATGCACCCACGTGAGCTCGGCAGCCCGCCCAGGAAAATCAGCCCTGCTGAGGCATGTACTTAGATCATCTTTACAATCTCATCTCCCACCTTCAGCACTGCAACGACGTTTGCTGTGAATTTCTTTCTTATGGATTTTGGCCACAACAAACACAGGCTGATTGTGATGCACTTATCATTTTTAATACTACATATGAGATTCAGTTGGATTTATTGTAGCAATGTTTAGCTCCTGCCCTGGGAGATGGGATGTAGCCAGTTAGAAAAGCACACTTTGATGGCAGCGTAAGCAGCAGCAAGTGAAATGGTTTGAACTCAGGGACAGCCCTGTGCTCAGCAGCAGTAGCTTAGTAGGACTCAGCAGGACTTACCATTTTCCCACTTGAATTCTACTTTTAAGGGTTATTCTCCCCCTCTCCATCTCTCCCTCCCCCTCTGTGTCCCTTTCTTCAAATGCCATGTAACCTCTATCCCAGACCTGTTCCATGGCAAATTCCCACCCAGGTGCATCTTCATGCTGTACAGTTCCACACCTACAGTGTTGCCTGATGCTGCGTTTTGACACCCGGCAGTGGAGAAGCCCTGCCCTCCCCTGCCAGCACCGCCACGCTGAACGAGTTCCTGCTGTCTGCACCCACTTTTAGCAGGTTTTTACATATAAGCAAAACGAATGATCACAAACACAACCATGCTTGTCTGGAAGTGGGCTGTTCACACTTGCATAATTTTCAAATAAGAAGCTAGATGCCTAAACCCATGTTCAACATATAAATAAACATGACCTAATTTTAAGCATCTGCCATTCCCATGGCCTTTGCAGACATTATTTAAATGTGCAATCTTTGGCACCCAACTGGGAAAGTTTTGGCTTATGTTTCCAGAGGCCTGTAAGAAAGCTCATTTGAGTTCTCTTTGCAGAAGAATGCTATAAGCAATGCCAGTTGATATGGTTTATGGAAAACAGCTCTTGTCAGACACAACTGGTATAATTTTTCAAGCTATTTTAACAGGGATGTTTTAACAAAATAAGGTTGGTTGATATGGTTTTAAGACTGATAAAATTTATTTAGGCTTCTGCAGGGCATTTAGTATAATCATCGTGGTTTTTTCATTAGCAGAAGCAACAAAAATGTAACTGTAGAAGAGAAAACATGCTCATATGACTGTTTTTTCTAGTCAGGCTCCACCGGGACTGGTTCTTGTCCCCATACAGCAATGAGGAGGAAAAATCATTAAGCTATGAATGAAAAATGCCACAGAAAATGCAGACCTCTGCCTCTCCATTCTTAGTTGGCTTTCCAACTAGAAGGCAAACTAGATCAGGTTGCTCAGGATCTCCTTGTATAGTTGAGTTTTGCACATCTCCAACAATGGAGATTCCACAGTCTCTGGGCACCCTCTTCCAGTGTTTGATTACACTCATAGTGGGGAAAAAATTATATCTTACTATCTAATTGGAATTTTCTGTGTTGTAATTTGTGTCTGCTGCCTTATGCACTTCCAAAAAGAGTATGGTTTCTTCTTCTCTATAACCCTATTAAATTTTTGTAGACAGCAAAAAGGTCACCCCAAAGCCATCTCTTCTCTAGATTGAAGAAGCCCAGCTCTCCCAGCTTCTTCTTACACATCTTGTGCTCCAGCCCCAGACCAGCTTGGTGGCCCTCTGCTGCACTTGCTCCACTTTGTCAATGTCTTTCTTGTACTTGAGAAGACTAAAACTGGACATCAAATCTCATTTCACAAGTGCTGAATATTAGGGCATTTGATATCTGCAAAACCACTGAGAGTCCACTTCGTCCTGTTGTCCAGATTTTTAATCAAGATGTTGAACTCTGTTGGCTTTGGTGTTGATCCCTGAGGATGCCACTGTTAACCAGACACCGGATGGACTTTGCCCTGGTGCTCACCATCCTTAGTCTTGCTGGTCACAATCCATCTAGCCGATTTCCACCTATCCTGTAGTCCAAGTCTCTTGCCCATGTCTCACCAGTTTGCCTATAAGGATACTGTAGAAAGCCTTGCTAAAATCAAAGTAAATGATATGTCCTGCTCTCCCCTTGTCTGACTACCAGTCATCTCATCACAGAGGGCTATCAGGTTGGTTATCGCCTCTGGGAAACCCACTCTGGCTGTTCCCAAGCACTTTCCCATCTTTTATGTCTTTGACAATGGCTTTCAGGAGGATCTTCTCCATAAACTTCCTGGAACTGAAGCAAAATGGTTTCTTTAGTCTCAGAATAAAATGAAAGTCCAAATATTTCTCTACATTGGAAACAACTCCTAGTACTCCTGTTCAACCTCTTCATAAATGATCTGGATGATGGGATTGAAAGCACTCTCATCAAGTTTGCTGATGACACTAAACTGGGTGGTGAGGTGGACATGTCAGAAGGGAGAACCACCTTACAGAGAGACCTGGACAGTCTGGAAGAGTGGGCTAGCAAGAACAGTGTGATGTTTAACAAGATGAATACAAGGTCCTGCACCTGGGACGAAAAAACAAGTCCAGTACAGACTAGGATCTGTGTGGCTTGGGAGCAGCCTTCCTGAAAAGGACCTGGAGGTCCTGGTGGACAGCAAGCAGTGTTGGATCCTGGGCTGCATCCACTGGGGCATTACTAGCAGAGATAGAGACATGATCACCCCACTCTACTTAGTGCTTATCAGGCCACACCTGGAGTGCTGTGTCCAGTTCTGTTCCCCACAATTCAAAAGAGATGCATACAGACTGGACAGGGCCAAAAAGAGGGCCACAAAGATGATCAAAGGGCTGTAGAACTTGCCCTTTGAGCAAAGACTGAGGGAGTTAGGTCTCTTCTCCTTTAAGAAGAGAATACTGTGATGAGGTCCCCCTTGAGCCGTCTCTTCTCAAGTGAGCGAGGACCTCATCGCAGTATTCCAGTACTTAAAGGGCAGCTACAAAAAGGGTGGAGGCTCTCTCTTCACAAGGAGCCACATAGAGAAGACAAGGGACAATGGGTACAAGTTGCATCAGGAGAGGTTTCATCTTGATATAAGGAAGAAATTTTTTACAGTGAGAACATTGACTGGAAGAACCTTCCCAGGGTTGTGGCAGAGTCGCCATCACTGGAGGCTTTCAGAATGCAATTGGACAGGGTGCTGGATAATCTCATCTAGTCTCCCTTTCCACAAAAGGTTGGACCAGAGAATCTTTCACGGTCCCTTCCAACCTGGGATGTCCTACGATTCTATGATTCTAATTTACAGGCACTAAGAGAGTGTGTGATTTGTAATTACTCAATTTATGAGTTTTTAAGACAACTATAGAGTAAAATTGGACCAGAATCATGAAAAGACATGAATGTCCTGAGTTCTGTGTCAATGCTTTACCCAGAAATGCGGCCAAATATTTTTTGACCATTATTCCTATCCCCTTTGTGGACAGCGGGACACATAGTCTGTTCACTTCCAGCGGATGTTATTCCTGCTATTGGTTTCTATCCACACAGGTCTGCTCGAGATGGAAATTGCTAATTGGAGCAGAAGTGGAGGACAACTATAGTTGGGGTGGGGGGGCATACGAGCTGCTTTTGCAAGCCAACACGTAATTGCAGCCCCTGGGCCCTGGGGAACGGTGGCGAGGGGAGCAGGCATGGGCTGAGGAACGGCACATCTCTCCAGACCCCATGGACTCTGGGGAACATGCGGCAGTGGGAAAAGGGGTTCATATCCTTCCACTGCGCTTCACAGCCCGGTGAAGACACCAGCCTCCTTCTCACCGTCTGGCAGGCTGGGTGTGAAATGCAGCCCCCTCCGCTCCGTGGCACCCCGTATTGGGAAGGGGACCTCTGGCAGAGGAAGGGAAGTCCAGGGACAGAAAGGGAGGAAGCTGTGACCTCTCTAACTGCCTCAGCAGGGTCTGGAAGAGGTCCGCTGCCGGAGCCCTTCGGCACGCACAGGGCTCGGCGTGGTGCAGCAGTGCCATTCCCTCCATGTCTTCAAAACTGAGCTCTGTCATCACTTCTGCTGCTTCCCTCACCTCTCTTCTGAAGAAAAAAGGCTGCTTTCTGAAATTTCTGGAGCAAGATGTTCTCTAAAAGCTGCCTTTTGCTGATCCCACCCTGAAAACAAAATGCTGCAGCGTTTGGGAACATACATGAAGAAGAAAAGCTCAGTGCTGGATTAAAGCCACTTTTGGCAAAAGATAAAAGATGGTCTCTCTCTCTCTTGCGCACACACACACACAGACAAACAGGAAGACAAGCTCTCAGGGGCACAATCAATTACAGTTCATATCTCTTCTGGGCTGTCAGAGATAGTCACTGGCACAGGCCCTGCTGGAGTGCAAACCCAAAAAGGATTTATAAAAACAAATCCTCAGCTGACGTATACCTTGTATAGCAGCATAGCCCACAGCAATTTGTAGAACAGGAGGAAGACGACTAATATACGATGATACGCAAAAACAATGAATATTTTTCTCTTAATTGCATTTCCTCTGGCCTTCTGTAGTGAACTGACTGAAACAAAGGCTCTGCTGTTTCATGCTGTTCATGAAAAGTTCAAGATTTTTGGAAATTTGACTCAGTCCCAACCAAGACAGAAATAATCTTTACACATAGCTGTATGTATAAATGCAGATATGAATAGGAAATTCTGAAAATATTTAACTTGGAAAACTGAATGTCTGATATGAAATGCAGACCTACTGATTGTGTATGATCTTGTCCATTCTGCTGCTGCTGGAAGTGTCTGTAAAACTGGCCAGAGTATGGACAGCAAACTCAGAGAGAAATCCCACTGGAAGATAACCTGAAAAAAGTCACCACACCTTTCCCGACAGAAATGACAGCATGCATTTTATCAGTTACAACCGAGAAACACAGCTCAAGTGCAAATATTTGCAACCAACCCAGAATTAAATATTTGTTCTGTTATCAGGTGATCAGTGCTAGATTGTCGTAACAGCCCCATAAATCCAGACTAACACGGCTATTGTGAACGATGGGGAGCTGCGCTGCAGTCATGTAGGAAAATCCTGTGTTGACTTGATTTGGTTATACAAAACATTGGGACAAGTAGTGGGAATTTTTCTGCAGGAGTACGTGGTTTAATGTTGGAGAAGGATTGAAAACAAGCTGGGCTGAAAAGTAATGATTTGAGAGCTGTCCTCATCCAGCACATGCTTTGGGTTTGTTAGGAGCTGAGCTGAGACTGTAAAAGCCTTGTCCCTCAGGCTCCCACCACCAACAACCTCAGCCTCCTCTGGCAACAACAGATCAAAAGGTCTATAAATACTTAACAGATGCCCCAGGTCCATGGGGCAGGCTGAGAAATGTCGTGGGCTGTTGTTAGGGGGATGAGAGTCTCGGCATCCCCTGTGTGCTGCCCTACTGTCAGCCAGCAGCACATGCTCCTGGCCAGTGTCACCTCTTGGTGGTGCCAACGGAGGTGTGCAAGGGGTCCTGGGTTGGGGATGCGACCTGGGCAGGGGGTTGCTTAGACCAGACCTTCCACCGACAGGGATGTCCGAGCAGCCCCAGCCACACATGCACCTCAGAGCAAGGTGCATGGCAGATGTATCCTCAGCCCATGGTTTTGAAATTGTTTCCTCCTGCATTATGACTTCTTCTGCTAAGCGCCGGCAAGAGCTTTGAGTGAGCAGAGATCACAGTCTGCTCGCAAATGTGTCAGAAGAGGGAGAGTAAGACTAGCCAGTGATTTGTCATGAGTTAACTGATGTGAGACACAACCCAGGGTTTGTAAGGTACAAAGGAACTGACATGTCAAAGCGATATAAAACATAGTTGAAATCCTCTGGATAAGTGTTACCATCAATTACTCCTTTCTGACTTTTGGGCCAAAGTCCAAGGGCAGGCACAGTATTTCAGTCACTTCTCTGACCGCTTGCACCAGAGAAATCACAAAGACTGTGCAAGTTACACAAATTTGTTGGACCGTTACACCATAGCCCCCAAATCGCCATGCAGCTGCCTGTGAAGGTGCTTGCAAAGGACAATCTTTGGGTGTCTTTGGGGGCCCGTGGCTGCAGGGATGGTGCAGTCTGCTGATGCTAAATTCAGCTGGGGCTGTATACGCCTGAGCAGACCTGGAGAGCACTAATGTGCCGCTCATGGCTCTGCCCACCATATCCAAACCTCTGGCTTTCCCGGCGCTTTGGGCTGTAGCCAGCAGGTAGTGCAGGGCTGTGCGATATCGCTCTTCACCTCCAGCCAGTTCCCTTCCTGCCCACCCCCTTCTCAAGCCTGATGCAAATGCATTGCTTATTTATTTTGATGTTACATTCAGTTTGTCTCACATCCTTCTTAAATTTTCATTTCTGGCCTCGTTGCAGATTTTTGAGATCCAAGTGCAGAGGTGCTGTGTGTGGGTGCAGGGAGGGAAGCAGCAGAAATTGAGAGGCTGGCTCAGGGCGGGCAGCAGGGACCCCTCTCACCCAAGGGAGCCTAGGGAGCTGCTTTGGGTTTTAGGAGCCCAGGAGGCCTCAACCCGGGTGGTAGAATTGCAGTAATAAATAAAAAATTCAGTTTAAAGCTGCAATGAAGACAAGTTACGAGTGTAAATTAGAAGCCTAAATCCTACTCGACAGCTCTTAAGATCTGGGGCAATGATTTGAGCCACATGTCTGATTACAGTAATGGCATATTTTAACGCTGCTTGTAACTAAGCTTAATCTTCTCCGTACCTCGGTGTCTACAAAGGGCATTACAAGGCTGGGCAGCTGGTGCGGGCAGAGGAGCCCGAGGGCAGCGTTCATCCAGGGAATGGGGGCAGGATCAGACCTTCTGGTTCTGAGCAGGGGCCGGAGGTTATAGGGGAAGAGAGAGCCTCTAAAGAAACTAACAGCCTGGTTTCTGGTGAGCAGACCTTTCTAGGGCCAGGGAGACGTGCCTCAGCAGCCATTTCGAAAGCAGCCCAAGCTGTGCAATGCTTGGTGGGTCCTGTCACCTGCACCACCCCTGCTCTGCAGGGCAGGACCTATTTACCCAGTGCAAAGCGGGATGCTGGGGCTCCGTCAGTGGCTCCGGACACACCTCTGTCCCAAGGAAGAGCCTGCAAAACTTCATTCATTCAAATTTCCACTAATTGTTAATGATGGTTAGAATAGACATGCTTCAGACTCTGCTGGACATGGCACCTTTGTGCACCACTTTCATGTGAACACCGCAGAGCGTGGCAGAAGTTGTTGAATTCAGAGAGGTTATTGATAAAATAATTGGCTGAGGAGTATAGAGAAGAAGAATCAGGGAGGGGGGGCTAAGTTTGGCTTTTTTTTTTTTTACTGTTTTTCTAAATATTGTGGAGCATGTTATGGAAAAATTTTAGCCATCTGTCTAACGGATATTAGTAAAGTGGAGACTGTGTTAAAAATAAAGTGCCAGGTTGTCCTCTGCAGAAAGTTAATAAAAAGAAGGAAGTGAAAGACTGCTCATTATTTTTAATGACTTTGCTTTCCAGCAGAGTGCCTGTATCTCCCTGCCTTTACATTCTGCCTTATTTCAGTTCATTACGGCACATTCAACTGCTCTGGAGAATGATGGCTTTGTTCGAAAGCACTGAATTTATCAAGAGGCCCTTGGCCCAGCCTGGCCGAGCTGTTAATCACAGCCCCGCTGCCGGGAGGAGGATGCTGAGAAGAGCCCGATGCACGGCGAGTCCAGCCCGGATGGCTGGGAGCTGTTTGGCAGGGAGAGCTGCTCTGGGCACTAGTGCTGCTAAAGGCCATGCACAAAGCCGTCGTCGGAGTCGATTAAGCGGTGCTTGGCGACTGCCTGAATGTTTTCTGCGTGCACATCTCTACATTTGTCTCTCTTACTGGCTCCACCTGACATGAACCTCTCATTCCCTGTCAAGGGATATTTGCTTTATTAACTTTAAAATATAGGACATGTTCAGAAGTTCAGAAGATGATTTATGAGTGCGCAGTTCAGAGCACGGTACCGAGCAGAGCACCAAGAACGTTCAGCTAATTCTGCAGGCTCCTTGCAGGCAGCAGGCAGCAGGTAGAAAAGCTAAAAGCAGAAGCTGCATTTCCAGATTTGAGAACAAATAGCTTTCCTCAACAGCCTTGCTTGCAAAAAGCCATGCTGTGATTCTCTTAATCTAAAATTTTTCTGCTATGCTCTTTGCACAAATCGAGGCCCACATTACAGCACTACAGTTACGGTGATTTGTTTGGAAACAGGATGCGCATTTTCTAGGGCTCAGAGGAATCACCTAAAAGGGGTCTACAGCCAGGCCCCAGGATCTTTCCAGAGGTTTTTCTTACAGCTCCTCACAAACTCATTTGCCAGCAGATTTTGCTGTCATGCTCTGCCTCCTCTTCTTGCTTTTCAATGGTTGTAGCCATGCAGCAAAACCTGCATCCTGCATCTCATGTGTAGTGTGAGTGCAGAAGTCCTAAACGCCACGGAGAAGCCGTTGCATGGCTTGGGGCAGCAGCAGGGGATGCAGGGAGACCTTGCACAGCTGTGCTCACAGCTGGAGTGCCTCCCTGGCTCTTTCTGTGCTTTTCCTGTAGCTGCTGTTCCCAGTCTCAGCTGCCACTCTGGGGGGTACGGAAGCTCATGGGAAACTGCAGTCAAGCAATTCATAACCCCAAGGGCCTTCCAGCACGAATGATGCTCCATCGGTACAGCAGTCCTCGAGACCAGCCTGGCCAACAGGAGGAGGATCAGGTTTTTCTGGGGTTGGGGCAAGGGTCAGTGGGATGGCAAGGAGCTGGTGCTGATCCTTTAAAATCTAGGCACAGCATATTTTGAATTTGCTTACCTCTTAACACAGAACAAGGCCAAAATTCATTTATAGTGGCAAACCACATTTTTTTTTGCCTGTCTTAATGCAGGAAATTAAAACTGTGACCAGAAATGTAGCCCCTTTCTCTAAACACTGGCATGCCGGTGTTTTGAAAAAAGGACCCCACCATGATTCTTCCCAACTGCCTGTGGAGTGAAATGAGAGCTTCAGCCAGGGAGGAAAATGAGCCCGTTCCTGTGTGGAAACTCAGCACAGAGTCAGGCAGAGGTTTTTTTGGGAGAGGGAGGGGTTGGTTGGTTGTTTTCCAGCTCTACCAGACACCTTGACAAGATGCCACAACTCACTCTTCTGGAAATAAGTTAACAAGAGAAACGTTTGATAGATGCCTACTGGCAAGATAATTAGAAGAGAAGGGATTCACTGGATTGCAGGAAAAACGAAGGAAATCAAAATGCTCAGGCAGATCATTTAAGGTCCTCATCCTGGGAGAGAGGGAGTAACCGGTTTCACTTCCCAGAGGCTAATCCTGCTCTAATTGACTTATTATTGGAGTCCAAAGGAAAACAATCCATGTGGCCATAACAGCACCGCCAGCGAAGGCGTGATCGCGGCTGCTGGGGGAGGACACACGGGGAGACAATAGGTTGCAGGGTGTGATGTGACATGGGATAACATTCGCCAGTGTGGATCTCAGTGGCGTGAGAGCCCCAGCTGGGCACACTGGTTAGCGTTACGCTATGGACGGGGAGCACTGAGAACAGGCTCATGACTCATTTTGACTCAGTGGTTTTAAGCACGATGGTCTTCCGTGAGAAAAATCTCAATCTCTGTCTAAACCAGACAACCAGGGATCATGCCTAACAAAAAAAAGACAACTTACTCATGAACTACAAAAAACGAACTACATATTTACAAAGCAAACTCAGGACAGCGAGATCCTCGGTTTGTGACAGGTGATGCTATGCACGTGGTACTACAGAGCTTTAAGAACAAAGATGCATCGAAACACAGTATGTCTGGGAGCCAAGCAAACGCTGAGGAGATTTGCAGTTTTCAGCATTGGGAAAATCTGTTGTGCTTTCCATTAACACTGGAAAATTGTTTTGAGTCCCTAGTTTGCATAATTAAAATACATAGCTAGAAAGGAATTCAAATTTGGGGTAAATTACACTGAGGAAACTACGTTCAGTTTTGATCATTTTGCTTGACAAGGACTTTTTGGTATTAGAAATGCACTGAAGATATACTATTACTAAAATAAGAACTATTATGGAATGCCTAAGGGATACAATTCATTATCCAGATAAACTTTCAAATAAGCAGACATAAATGCATGCTAAATTATAATAAAATTCCTCTGGAATTACATATTTCTTCCATAACAGGCCAGATGATCTCATCTCATGAATGTTATTACTGTGACTACCATGGTTCTTCAGGGAAGTTCAGAAGACATGGTGAGCTTCAGGTATGGTTAGATAGTATGAGTACATAGTAAATTAAAGAAACTGAACACACAAGAGGAAAATTGAGCAAAGAGTGCAACCATGTAGAAAAATACCTTCCATCTCTTCAGACAAACTTTAATCTAAGATGTATTTTCCTGCCTGCAATTGGTGGAAATGCCTTTTCTCCAGAAGGACTTGAAGGGAATGAGCAAGTGTTCAAACAGGTGACTACGTGAAGATCCCATCAGATATTTGATTAATAGATGTGGTTTGGCAAGGAAGGTGTAAAAATCTGGTACCTTCTGTTGGACCATGTTTTCTGAGATTTTGGGCCAGGCTTTTCAAGTAGGGTTTCTGTTTGTTTCCAAGGGGAAACTGTTAAAAAAAGTAATAGCCTAAAACTAGCAGACCAGAAGTATTTTACATTGTTGGAGTGCGTGTATGTGCAGGCAACGGACATTGCTAAGTAAGGAAAAAGCTCACTGGAAAGCAAGGAGCCAAGGCACATCGCTCAAGTTTGCAGATTCGCCTGGGATACAGGTATGGGGAGACAAAAAATTAGAAATGCTCCTCTCTGAATACAGCATGTTGCAGACAGAAGACGAGATGTGTCATCCAGCTGAGCACAGGAACTCATTTCATTCCACTGGTTCAAGGTGGGAACACTTCTGCCAGCGCTTGGGGTTCTGCTTGGCAACTGGGCCAAGTGTTTGATCTGGTGTTTGTCAGGGAGGGCTTGCTATTCTCACAGCTGCTCCAATACTGCGTGTTCTTGTTATACAGACAAAGAAATACATCTGTACATTTTAGTAAAGTACTCTGAAGTTAGAAAATCTCAGAAATTCTAAAAATCCTTTTAAAACTTTGGCCTTACTACAGACTTTTTCATGCGGAAGAACCAGCTGTTGTACCACATAGTAAAGTAAAAAACAAAAATAAACACAGGTGGTAGAGGCAGGGAAAAAAGCTCTTGGAGAAATTGGTGCATTTCTCACTTATTAGGACATTTCCTTCATTTTAAGCAGAATTTATTCTGTTTCAGCCACATGGTTTCTGCACAGTTCCTTTGAAACATCTGTAATTCTTTCTGGCAGACATCCGAGGCAATACAGTGCAGTCTCATCTGGGAACGGTATCCTAGGAAAGCAAAAATATCCCAAAGCTGTAAAGAAAATAAAAATAATAACTTAGCATTGAAGGGCTTAATGAAAAACGGGACTAGATCAGAGATAAGTGAATCTCCTCACCCGGTGACTTGGACAACACGGAGGAGGAGGAGGCTGGCGTCAGCCCGCCCCGCGTGCCGGCAGCCCTGGGAGAGACGTCCCTTCTCAAGCCTCTGGGACTCATCAAACCCCATTTCTGGTGGACTCGCATTTCGTGGATGACTGACTTTTTAACTCAATCATAATAAGAGCAAGGCATGAACTCTCTCCTCAGTGGAATCTGCCCAGGAGACAGAAACTCTGACTGAGGAGTCAATTATTTGGAGATTAATAAGGCAAAGCCCTGAAATGTGCTTTCGGCAGAGCAGAGCCCACCAATTGCTACAGGATCATTCATTTCCCAAGGAGAGGACTCCAGCACGAACAAAGCACACAAGCTCCTCAGTCACTGGCCAGCTCTGGGGGTTCACCAAGGGCTGAACACTGACCAAACACCACAAGTACACCTATGCTGCAGGGTGGCATCTCAGAGACCAGCACGCTGACAGGTCCACGCGGGACAGTGTCGTGCCCTGCAGAGACGGTCGCCGAGGTCCTAAAGCAGCGTGGCCACATCAGCATAGCATCCTGCCTGGCCTAATTAAAGAAATGGAGCTAATTAAGCCAGGCACAGTGCCATATTGATTAGATGGTAGAGACACAGCCCTGACATCTAGACATGCTAGTGGGATAACATAGCCCTTGGCTTGCATGTTACGCGGATAAATCAGAGCCCTTATTCTCTGTTAACTGTCAGCGTGGCGCTGCTCACAAGCACTACCTTCGCACGGACTTTAATGCTGCACTGTGTTTTGTTTTTCCTTAATATTACCCAGAACTCAACAGTCATCTCCCTGTTTTGTGGGCACAGTTCCTGAAATAAGATTAACTTTGTCTCCAGGGGTCACTTTCCAGCCAGCAAACCAAAAGCTGTGCAGGAGAACAAAAACAAGGCAAAGAGAGGAAAAAAAAAAAATCAGGCTGTGTTGCAGACCTTCAATTTAAGATATGAAAAGCGTTCAGAGCTTTTTATGGGGAAATACATAAACCCACAGATTAGGATTTTCATGTTCAAGCCCTCTGTGATCGTCTAACTGCGAGGAGCTGGTGGTTTCCCAGCCAGGGGCTGCCCCTGAACATACAGATCATTGCATGGATCCCCTTCCCAATGGCTCCTACCCCACAGCCTTCTCTGCCCAGAGCCAGCCTGCAGCGCAGCACCCTCCAGCAGCCATGCTAGCTCTGCAGACGTCCTGAAGATGACATCACAGCTACAGTAACCATGGGTGGATCCGTCCTTCTGGTAGTTCTTTTGTGGGGCCTCCATTTGCCACTTCCATTCTCATCACCTAGGATGTTTCAAAAGGATAGACATATTTTCTTTTCCTAAATTATTCTAGAGGGTCTGTGAGAATGTTAATATTTATGGGTCTGACTAGTTGGGAAATCAGACCTCTTCATATCACAGCGTAACCATTTCGAAGATCCTCTTTCAAGGAAAAGTGAATCCCAAGGTTCAAGCAGGGCTGAGAAAAAAGAGAATATTTTATTATCTATGATCTCTCTGATCAAAGCAATACCAAAAGCATTTCTCTGTCTGCAGAGAAAACAATGAAGAATGTGGACTAGGCAGAAAACCTAATGCTCGTTCAATAATATGTGTGCCTGTAGTTCTTAACCCCCTCCCCACCAAAAAAAGAACAGCACGGCCTTTCAGTCTGCAAGCATGTGCACACATCTACATTTATCAGGCTGCGAATGTCTCTATTTTATTCCATTTCAGTCTGTAAAGAAATGCAAATGGACTGATTAAGTAAAATTACTTTATTCTACTCTTCCCTCCATGGAAAAGGTGACGGAGCTGTTTTACTTGAGAGCAGACAAGAGGGGGCACTCATGCATTTCCTACATCAGGGCTTTTGATTTATGGTATGTTAGTTGGTAGGAAATGTATCTGAGAGAGTCCTTGTTGAAAAAGGTTGCAGGAAAAATACCAAATTAACATAAGACCATAAAGAAGCAGAAAATTTGTCAGAAAGGGAAAGAAGAAAAATGGAGGTGCGTGGGTAATGCTAGAAGACATCCTGGTGCCGCGCGCTGGGAGGCCTGACTCTGCAAATCTGCTTCGCTGGGAGGAGGAGGTGTTGCAGAAGCAGAGGTGGAAGTGAAGCTCCTATGGGGGTGAAAGAAAGGCTGGGTCTAAAATGTAGTCCACAGCAGCGAGCTAAAGCTGGCCTCGGGCCCCTTGCAAGCTTTTACATTTTCAGAGTAATGAAAAAGGGCAGGATAGGGGCTGAGAATAGCTGTAAGAGATACAGCTTCAAGGGCAGTCCTCATTTTACTAATGAAACAGTTTGGGCTGCCTACACAGGGTCACTCAGGAAAGTTAAATAAATCAATCAGCTAAAGGTGTGAAGTCAATTTATATAAGTTATAGCTTATTAAAGCTCTGTGTGAATAGTTTCATTCAGGGTAAATAGCCTTAGATTACTACAGCTTAATTTTCTAGATTAGCAGAAACAAAATATGTTTTGATAGCAAAGTAAAACAAGATGGAGGGAGAATAAACATCCAGTTAGTAAATTAGCCCTGCATCTATGGTCTGTCTTTGTTTTTAGCAGCAGAAAAGCCAAAGCTACTCAGATAAAAAAATAAAGTTTATCATGCATTATAAATATCATCTAACAACCTTAGCTGCAAAGGGCTCTAAGGAGCAGAAAGTATGTTATGGCAATTAAGTACAAACCTCACAGTGTTTGCTCTGCCACTGAGAGTCCCTTTCGCTGCCCACGTTTCTCTGGAACTAAACCATATTCCTGCTGCAAACAGCAGAGTCAATTAACTATGAATTAACTTTTAGCTAACGCAATTTAACTAAATTACTGGATAGTGATATTATCAGAAACATAACTAATTCTTTTAATAAAAACTACATTCATTTGCTCAGTTAGGCGAAACATCAGTCAACCAAAAACTCTGCCTTACTCAGTAAGCTTCCCCTCTCTTCCCTTAGATCGCCACTGGGCTCTGCTCAACTTTTCCTTCTTGCACCAGTAAAACGAGCCACGCTTGTGTCTTTTTTATCTTTTGGAGGCTTCCCCCATTGGTCTCATCATCATCCTGGGCTCTTCAAGAGGTTTACTCCACTGTACAAATGATGAACTTCTCATGCTACTACTAAATAAGTGAAGCAAAAATAAAGTAATTGGCTGAGGTCAATGTGTGCTTGTGGAGCACACCTTCTTCACAAGGAAGGCTGAATTATAAGCAACTTCTGAAAATCATCAGTTCCCCACTACAACTTTATTGAACTGTTCATTAAATCCAAGACAGGGGTTTTCTAAGCAAGTGAGTTTCACTAGTCACTTCAGACACCTTGCACCAAATCATTGCCTGAGGATGAAACTAGATTAGACAAGGAAATATTGTACAGCACAGATGTGATAGCATTATAGGTCTGATTTTTTTAAATTAATGGCCATTTGTAAATGGAATTTTCATTGAACTGCTCTATTGTTGAAAATAAAGTCCTACCACAGGCTTTATCCCTAGAACATCCTAGCTGCAAATGCGTTAATGTCATCAAGGGTCACATTTTCCCTTTGGAAAGGGGAAAATATCAGGCTTGCCTTAACAAATTTCTGACCTGTTTTAACAAGATGAGTTTGTAAATTTAACTCTAAATTGAGTATTACTGGGTTTCCACTACTCTTAGCAGAAACTCCACAGGAATGTGAAAGTGGGAGGAGCAATCCAATGAGAAATGAAAGCATTGCAGTAACACTGAGGTGTTCAGGGCATTCACTTTTTTAAAGAGTGAACTCTTGTTTGGGGAGAAAAGGCAGGCTGAAGTTAGATTACTGAAAGTTACAAACTCCAGATGTCACCTAAAAGGTTACAGAACCTCAAGCTCTATGATCCTAGCCCCTAGTTGAGAGGCAACGTATATTCTCTATATGACATATCTGCTGTGTAAGACTGATTCGATACCCTGTATAAAACAAAGATATTACTATGTGGATCACTTAAGGAAACCATGGACACTATTTAAACAAGATTCTTGTGGTAGTTCTGCATAGCCTTTTGAACAATCAACTGTTATTTCTCCTTAATTCACCCTTTTCCCCCAGTGAGCTGGTAGAAGTACGCAATATACCACATTTATACAGTATGATACAACTGGGTTGAGACCTATAGGCTCCATCACACCACATAATCAATAACTAGGCTATTTCTCCACCCTTTTTCTCCAACAGTTTTGTGCTATGTTCGTATTCATTGCTGTAAACTCCCATTGCCCCAAAGGCAGAGTAAACAATAGCAGAAATATTGTTTACTTTATTGCAAGGAAACAACATTTGAAATTTATTAGTGGATGAATTCTTCAGGCATTTTAACAGTGAACTTTCTCCTGGATTCAGAGAAAATTCACCCAATCCAGCAGCCAGGTAGCTTTCAAACCATCTTCTTAAGGTCTGAGCAGAATGCTTCAATAGCCTTTGTGGGATGGCTAGCTCTGAGGCCTTTTTCTCATCTGTAAAAGAAGCCAAGAACAAGGCCGCGCCATACCAAGCAATCAAGAGGCTCTTTCTAGAGGAGAGAAATGCCATTTGCTGAAACATATCTAAGGGCTGAGGTTAAGAAACCAAAACAGGACCAAACCAGAAGTCTCAAGCCTATGAGACTGAAATGACTTTCCTTATCCCTATCATGTTACCTGCAGGAAATCAACAAAATAACGACACATTTTATTTATTTATCTTTTTAGGACAGTTAGTTGCCATTTAAAACAAAGAGGCTTTAGAAATGCTCGTAGCCCACAGAGAGGATTTATATAGCTGCTTCCAGGCAACCAGCTTTCTAAGATCCTCTCTTCAACACTTGCGAAGATTTTCCTTCCATTTTCATTCAGTCACAGCCCTTCTATCTCAAGACACCACCCTCTGCTCTTCTAACCCCATGACACTGGAGCTATGTTCTTGATGTCACGAACCCTCTACTTTGCCCAGAGTCTGTCAGTGTATGCTTGAAAAGCTACCAGAAGGGCAGATGTGACACAGCATTCACCAGCCACCAAAACCAGCCTCCCTTGGGAGCTGGTGACCAAACGCAGCCATGCTCTCATCCCGTCGTGGCTCTCTGCCTCTGGCAACCTGTCTCTCCCTGTGCCTCATCCCTCTTCCTGCCACTCAATCCCTTTGCTTCAAGAGTAAGAGAAGGAGGTTTGCAGAACATTGTCAACGTGCCCAAACTCAAGCCCCAGGAGGTGGTAGCCCTGCGACCGGGAGTCCTCAGACTTGGTTTCAGCCACAGCAACAAGCAGGACCACAGCAACTTCCAAGAAGTGGGATATCAAAACTGTTCAGCAGGGAAGTAACACAAAAAAGTGTCTGAAATTCTTTACAGAAGAGCTAAATTATTATTTGGGAAAGGAAACACCCTCCTCCCTAAGAACCCTTCCATGCTAAATCCCCGAAAGCACAAAGACAACCAATTGGGGAAGAACCATGGAGTGACCTGCTTTTAAGCAGACCTTTACTCAACCCCTTCCTGCATCAGGCTACATAATAGTCTCCTCAGAGCTTAAATTTACCCCCACATATTTCTGTACTATCCTGCAAATTAGACACATTTCTAGAAATTAAAAGAGGAGGAAGAAGAAAGAAAAAAATTAAGCCCCTGAGAATAAGACAAATGCCTCCAATAGAGAGAAATTTTTGCATATATTTGCCCATAAACAACAGAAGGAAATTCTTAACACTGCACATAATATTTTAAAACCTATTGGGAAAGCAGACCAAAAAGGGTGAGGGCAAAATGTTCAATCTCCTTAAGCAGCAGCTGAAACAGGCTCTAAATTAATCAGGATTCTTAGAAACTCTAATAAGAAGGGGCTGATGTAAAACAGCTGCACCCAATCCCTATAAAAACCTTCAAAAAGAAGGGAATTAAGTGATAATGTTGGTGGAAGGGCATATCATCACAGGATGGTCTCCTGCTGCTACAAAATGCCAGAGCAAAGCCAAGTACTTTTCCAAGGGGAGATAATTATGATGAGTCTCAGCCCTGTTTTCAGTTCCTGGACTTGATTTCCACTCTATGATCTGGTGATACAGCTCACATTTGGGAAGACTTTAAATTTTATCGACCACTGAGAGTAAGAGCATCCAGTTCTAATGTTTATTGAAAGTGGTATTCAAAACATCTACTCTGCCCCTACCCTAGAGATTTGCGTGAAAAGAAGGATGGGTATCCAAGGTATGTCTTTGTAAAGGAGGGGAATAGCAGGGAAAAATAAAATATATGCTCACCATTAAGTGTTGAAGGTCTTCAGTACTGTAGACTCAATAAAGTTAACTTACAGCCCAGTATTGGTGAAGGAGAAAGTATCCCACAGAGAGGCAGGATATAACTCGATGTCTCTCAGGAAACCAGTTGTCTGCACAAAGAGTCATTTGTGGAATAGCAAGAGATGATACTAACAGGTTTTAGTAGTATTTCAGCAAAAAGTAATATAATAGTTTGGTCAGATTAGTGGTGCAACAAGGCGATGTTGTACAAAACCAGTAGTTTATGGAAAGAAGGAAAAATTACTTTTTGCATGATTCTCACAAAAATGCTCATTGATTTTTTTGACAGAAAAGCAGTTGGTCTGTCAGTGTGACACGGGTTTTGAGTGTCCCCTAGGACAGAGAGATGTACAGCCCACAGCGGAGCTGCAGTCTTCACACACACTGTTCCTAGCCTCCACAGGTTTACAGCAGCTTTCCCCCACAACTTTGAAGGATTTGGGCAAAAGGATACTGAGGTCTGTGTTTTGCCTCCAGAAGGATTTTTGCTGACTGTATGAAAATGTTTTTGTGGGGAAGTTTTCATCTCATTTTTTGACCTGGAACAAATTGCTTAATTTTTGTCATCTTCAGTTTCTGTGATTTTAAGCCTGTCTTAATGCTCATAGTTACATTGGAGACTCAGTAAATGAAGATTTCAGGACTCCCATGTGGAAACACACTATTGCATCAGAATTGCTGCTTCTCTTCTAACCCAAGTCATCACGATAGGAAATGACTCCTGGGTAGTCATTCCTACAGAAGCTGAGTTATTTCTCTCTGAGCTAATTGCATGATAAAGGTTGATCTCACAAAAAATACAGGCTAAAGCACAGCAAAAGCAGGCTAAAGCAGTGAGATTTTTGCTTGCACTGACAGTGTTGGAAAGGCAGACGGAGGTACAAGCGCCTCAGAGGAGCCGTCAAGCAGGTACTCACCCCCACGGGGACCTATTGTAGCTGCCTCAGCGTAAGGTCTCGGCTCCCTCCGCTCCCTGCCTTGTGCAATCCCCAAGCCTGTCATCTCCCAGCATAGCTAAATGTCGAACCCTGAAAAAAATGTTTGACAATGCAAACATATTTGGTAACGACGAGCCATTCTGAGGACTCTGTGAGAGTCATAAACATGTTTGTTTTAATCGAGGTAGGGCAGGGTTTGTAGTGTGATAGAATGATGAAAACAGCCCAGATTAACAACTCCTCTCATCTCCTGCTCTGACAGCCCCTTTCTAAAGCACCAATATTACCCACTTAGAAAATGGATTTATGCCAACGTTTAAAGCACTTCTTCTTTCAGCACACCAGATGGTACTAAAAATTCAAAATATTTCCTACAACAGCTGTATCTTTGACAACAAAATTAATACAAGCCGAAACACCACTGTTGTGTGTAGGCCATAATGACCAGACTCCTCAGTTTTGTGTCTAATGTAAGAAGGTATTTTGTAGTTAAAAAATAGATCTGATCAACTCAGTATTGCGTCAATCATGTGACTCTGTCTGGGTTTTCAAAACCAGATGCAAAATTTAGTGCCTTTATAGTTTAACAGCTGGTCTGATAAGAATGTAAACTACACCTTTCCCTAGAGCTGTAATAAATGTGTTAACACTTTCTTACAACCAACCCTTTCCTACAACTCATCATTTTCTTGCCCCAAGCTCCATCTTTATGTATTTGATGACATAAATCTTTTAAGCAGGTTTTGACCAGAAGCTACCTTCCCTTAATCTCTAATATCTGGACAATAATATGTGTTTTTTCTTTGGTGTTTAAAGTGGAGGAGTGAGAAGGGGGTACGCTTTCAATTCAGAGAAAAAAAGCAAACGGTCGTGCTTGCAATTTCCATCTCCTTAACACAAATGCGTACAGTAGGGGATTTTAATGATCTATTTGTTAGATCATTAGTGAGATCATTAGATATAAAGCATGCAGCTCTCAAAGTTTTAGTATTTTAAACAGTGTGGTAGCTTTGACATGCCCTGAACAGTGAGCAATAAGGGCAGGAAACACAAAAAACCAAAACCCTCGAGCCAAATAATTTGCCCAACAAAAGGGTGTAATACCCAAGCAATGTAATGAACACAGTTCTGTTATCTGTATATGTTTCTACATGTAAGTGAACATTCTTGATGCTAGCATGTGAACATCTGCTAAAAAATTCAATTACTTAACAGTGCTGTGAAGCAAGAAATGACTGTTAGCTCTTGTTGTAGAGAAGGAGGATGGTCTGGTGGTTATTGACCCTGGACTCAGCCTAGGGAGGGACAAGTTCATGTCCCTCCCCTGTCACAGACTTGTGAGACACTGAGCCACCTCAACAGGGCGCTTTACATCCCAACATTGTCTAAAGCTTGAGGCACATGAGGGTTCTATCATGGGAACAGACACTGAAACCCCAGCTCCCCAGCTCTGGCCATCCTTTTCCCAGTCAGATCTTGCCTGTGGTAGGTGAATACCACCTTCCCCACCTCTGTGTGTCTGTCCTTGCTCTCTGCCAAGTGCCAATCTCTGCTTTCCTGCTGGCACCTTCCCTGCACAAATTGCTCATCTTCCCCCAATGCAATTCCCGCCCCCTCCTGCGGGATTCCCTTTCGTCTGGGACTCTATCCCTCGTTCAGCGCAAGCGTGCACTCGCAGAAGGCATCTGGCATTGAAATGATGCGGTCGGCCTGGCGCTGTCACGCTGGACGTGGAGGTGATGAGCAAATGGTAGTTATTTGCGGATGTAGCGCTAGAGCTATTTTTAACCATCTTCCTTTTGCACAGCTGCAACGCTGTCATATTAGTTCAGCATACTTGAAAATTAACATTCATGAAGCAAAGAATGAAAGGGGATGGATTTTTAAAGTATTGATAGAGTGTGTTAATATTTTGAAAAAATGAGACAAACATTATTTTGGAATGCACTTCATTTAAAAATTTGCAGTCCCTGCTCTCAGCTGCATTAAAGACAGGACGCAGGCTGAAGTGGAATGAAGGACTATAAATTAGATGGAGGCAGAGAAACAAGACAGCTCACATCACTCAGGGCTCCCTGCAGGACCAGGTACCTCCCCAAGCCTGTGACCTTTCAGGAACAAGACCACAATAGGAAGGTGGGCAATGGCTGTGCTCAATGACTTATGAAGGCATTTCATTGACACCAGGTGAAGATAGATGAACTGATGCTAGTTTTGATTTTGTTTTACTCAATATGAGTGCTCCCATATAAGTAATTAATTCTTGCACTAAGTGTGGCTAGTTCTAAATGAGATTGTTAGTGTTCCCCTTCAAAACAAATATACTGTCCAAAGTGATGATCAGAGAGGGGTCAGGCAAACGTGTCTGACATTAGCAGACATGAACAGATAATTTTCTCTAGATAAATCTCTGAATTATTTTATCTAGAACTCTGAATTGTTTATCTAGACATCTAAATTTATCTAGAGGGCTCTAAATACCACAAGGATGATGGCTTTCTGCCTCTCCTGAATACAGTGCATCCCCACAGCCAGCTCAATTTCAAGGTGAAAACTATGGGTGACTTCTGTGACCTGGTGACCACTTGAACAGGTCCAGGAGGAGAACAGGCTCCTCTGTTTTATACTGAAGACTGAGATGATCCTGAAGGCTTAGAGTCATCCTTGTTTTCCTTCCCTTTCCTGCCCCTCCAGAGCCACACAGCCCATTGATTGGCAGCCAGGCAAGAGCTGACCCACTGGGAAGGCAGGGACCCCTTTAATTCAGGTAAAGTAATTTTAAAGCTAAATTTGGGACAATATTCTCTAAAGGACTCATCACATCTCCTTTAATTTTTGAGGGGAGGAAATAAACAAATCTCTAAGCAGGGTTTTCTGGGCACTGTTGTTTTATTTTGCATTTGGCCAAGACTTCATTACAGTTGTTTATTTCCATTTCCATTTGCAACTGCCCAGCTCACCCTCACACAAATCCCTGTTAATGACACGCGTCCATAGCTCATTGAAAGCTAAAGGGATGGTCACACAGTCGGTTAAGCCTCAGCTTGGAGCCAGATAAACTCCTCAGTCTCCGAACCCTGCCTGCCACCCGTTTTCATGGTGCCTGCTAAGCGAGCAGGAGCTGAGCATCAGCAGAGGGCCAGCCTGTCCAGGAGAGCTTCCCATGAGCGGTGTGGACAGCAAGCTGTGCTAAACTTCAACCAATAATAAGTATGGGGCAGAACTTTCCTCTGAAACCACTTTTCAATTGTATCAATTTCATTCCATTGTAAAGCCAAAGAGGCTAAAATGGAAAGTGCCAGTGCTTTAAGTGAATCCATTTGTTTTTGCACAAGAACGAAGGATAGCTGAAAGAGGTTAAAAGAAAGATTTTAAAGTTATTTTTTTGCCATCTTTCTTGATTAGACTCCATTCCTAACTGTGTCCTCACTTGAACAAAACCAGAGTAAATCAGATGATGCATTGGGCCAAGGCTCTGGACTCACTATTTGATCACATTCTCGGAAGCCAAAGCCTTCATTAAAATTACTTCCTTCTTCAGCGTTAGCTCTGCTAGACGAAATGAAATGCTATGCATTTGAGTGATTCCTAGAAGACCATCTGTGCTTTCCAGAGTCTGTCCCTGTACGTCCCTTTCCCAGCCGCAGCACATACATAATCACTATGGCTAACTGATTATTCTGGGATCGTGTGTGATTCCCAACTTGTCAGATTTTTGTGGTTTGAGATGTTGACATACAGCTCCAAGCTGAACACTTTCAGCTGTAGGATAAAGCACATAAAGAAAACCAGGGTGAGTTTAGTACACCTGTTCTCCATCCATCCACCAAGAACACAGTCTTTAAAGACTCGAGACAAATTCACTGTCAACTCCCAGAGGTAAAAGGCAATGAATGAAGTCACTCTGCAATATTTTACTTGCTGCTAAGATACTGCAAGGTTGAAGGAAAGCTGACACCAGGAAAGGTTACACAGGCATCCCGGGAAAGAACTCAGGAAGTAGTGAACACCGCCCATACACTTTTTAGTGCATTATTAGCTAAGCTCTGCACATTTAATAGCTTGCCCTTCATCAGAAAGATTTATGATGCTTGATAACAAAACGGTGAGTGTGCTGCAGGAACGCTATCCTTGTGGTGGCATGCAATGACATGGCTGGAATAAATGATCTAGCTCCCTTACTGCAGTAAGTGGTCACAATCTTTCTGAGCAATCTGTTTACTGAAAGAGAACTGGGCTGCAGATCAGTGCACACCACATCTGATGAGCAGTATGGAGACCCCAAACCCCGTTTCCTTCTTCCTTGTGAGGTGTTGGAGGTCCCAGCCTCACCCAGTCATTTACTTTCCTGATTTGTCCTGAGAAGCTCACAGTCTCCGTCATTCTGCTGTCCTTGGTCTCTTAAGGTCCAGCCTTAACCTGGGACTTTCTTTTACACTCCTCAGGTGCTTTTGCATTCCTCTGAGTCTAAAATCCATTTTGTAAAAACCAGAGAGCAACTATGTGTACTTTAGATGTCTTCACACAACCACAAGAACCACGGAGGTACAAACTGCAGACAGCACTGTGTCCATCCATATCTTTATGGCTTGCTGCTGGCTGTTTGTTGCTACTTTTTGTCTAAGTCCTGAATGTATTCTTGCTCTTACTGTTCACTCTGTCATGCTTTGTACACGCTTTTGCACACACTGTCCCCAAAGCCAGTATTCATTCTCAGCAGTAGCAGAGCACAAAATGTCTTTCTCTGTGTAACCAGAACTATGTCAAAAAAGCTCTGTTTGTTGAAGACAACATACAAGCTGGGACAGACACGAGGTATGGGCATGGCCAGTTAAGAACTACTCAGGGGTGAAATGTCTTTTCAAAAGTACTGAAGTGAGGTAGTTGCAGTGCTGTGGTCATTTGTACAGGGTGAAAGACAAGAATATTTTCCTGGCAACTGCCTGAAAAAACACAACGGCATCACTGCCCACATACCAGTGTCCTCCTCAGATGAGGAATCTGCCTGGGAAGGAGCTTTTGAGACACAACGCATCTTAGTCAGAGCAGCAGTTTACCTTGGACGGTGCCTCGCTTTCCCCTGTAGCAGGTTAAGTTGTCGTGACAGAGGTTCATGCTCTCCAGCACATTTGTTCCATATTCTGTTTGTTTCTTGTGCTAATGCACTACAGTCCACTCTTGTTTTAATCACGTTTATCCTGGGATCTCCTTTTTCACAGCAATCCCTGAAGAAATCCCTAAGCCTTGTGCCTCAATAGTCACAGTACTGCCTTTCAAGTCACCTTTAGTTCCCCGCAGTGACCTTGAGGTGTCCTTAGCCTTGCTAAGGTGATTGCACAACTGATGGATATTTGCAGGTCAGTCCGTGTGAGGATTTGGGAGGCAGAGTCTATTCTTATCTCTGTCGCTTCGCTTAGTGGGTCACCTTGGAGGAGTCTGTTCCCCATTCTTTGGTTCAGTCTCTTCATATGTAGGAAGAGATATTTAATATTTCTTGATGAAAAGCAATTAGCTAAGCTGTAATACAATTTCCCTTCCTAGTTATCTGTCAGACTGCTGTCTGCTGAGACAATGCTCGATCTATGTGCTCTCATGCTTGCAGATACACTGAGGCACTATCTATTTTCTTTTTTCTTAGCCTCTCTCTTATACTTTTTGGTCACAATATTTGTGCTTCTTACTTCTCATAAAAACGGGCCATAATACTCTGTCCATCCTAAGTCCCATCATAGCACCCTTGGTAGGCAAACACACTCTTTGCCCAAAAAAATAGCATTAGAGTTCCACTTTATAGTTTAGCTTCTAATAGATGATTGATATTTGAAGCAATATGATATTAGAAGCAATTTGAAGTAAGTAAATGATGGCACCCAGGCTCTGCAAAGGACTCAGGCACAATTTTACTTGACTGTAGACTGCACAGGAGAAACAGATCTCAGCAGAGCAACACCTGGGATTCCGCACCTTTCTGGAGCATCCTTTGGAACAGCCTCCAAACATCTACCAGGACAACGCACATGATGCATCCACACTCTGGAGCATAAGTTGTGCTGGTGGTGAGTGAGTGTTCAGAGTAACTGTACAGGGCCTATTTAAGAAGTCCAGTGTGTCTGGGATACCCCAACGTCGTGTTTTATGTGCTGCATAGTCAATCTGCCATGTGCGATGGCCACGTGTCTGGGACTTCTGGAAATCTGGCAAGTCCATTAGCATTATTGCTCTTTCTCCTTCTCTTTGCATGGCCAGACATCTTTAATAGGCCAAAAGCCCTTTCTTTCTCCTGACAAAGTTTCTGGGTAGAGAAGAAAAGTGGGCATGTCTGGGAAAATCCAGAGATGTTTTGGTTGAAAACCAACAGTAAGTCCAGTAACCCTCATCTCCCTTTACCTACCCCTTCTCCCCAACCTTCACATGATTTTTCCCCTGAATCACATAGACACTCTCCTCCTGCCCTCTCTCTGAAGTCTCCTCCCCTCCAGCTAGTTTTCTGTTTCTTTGGCTGATGGTGCAGAGGAGAAAAGCCCTCTCCGTGAAGGCATGCGCCTTTGTTCCTCCTTTTTGCCCAAAGCTGCTTCGCTCTTCAAACCGCTGCTCTATCACCTCTGCCCCTTTGTTCTCCTGCTTAGGGATTTTCCACTCCTCACCTTCCTGCTGATAAAGTTAATCAAACTAATTTTCCCACTCAGTCACCTTCCTTATCACAGTCACTGTTTGGCCAGAGCCCAATGGATATGGTTTATGAGTTCTGCTGTTTGTTCTGCATTTTTTTCTGGCCAGGGTGAGTGATGTGTCTCAGGGTCTGTGTCAGCTCCTGGCTGATTCACAATACCTTGAGACAAATAACAAATACATTTTGAACCAGTTTGTGAAATAACTGGAATTCTTACATTCAAATAATTTCATCATCAGGAAAACATCCAGGATCTTTTTGTTTTACTTTGAAACTCTCTAACTAGTGCTTAGCTGCCCATGTCCAAGTGATGACTGTAACTTGATTCAGCTTCTGTGTCAACAATCATAAAAGGAAGAAAACATAGTTCGTTCTGCCTTATCCTTGCTTCTGTTTCAGTGTAGATGTTTTGAAGATGCAGAATGGGAATGCATGTGAGAATCAGCCAGAGGTGCCACTGATTTCATGCCACTGAGTTTGTCTAAGCCTTCCCAGTGAGATCCTGCTCCCCACAACTTGGCTGTCAATGTCAGAGAGCTCTGAGGAGGTCCTCACAGCTTGGTGGCAGGAAAATCCCTGAGCACCCAAGGCTTGCATGGGGTATGAAGCACTCCCAAAGGGACTCCTCTTTGCACATTGCTCCTGGTGCAGGGTGACATCCCAGCATTTCACAGGTTATCCCACTGACGCAAAAAAATAAAACAAGTTTTGTTCTGCTACACTAGAAACAATTTTTAAAGCCTCCTAGATTTGGAAAACAGGTGCAAAGAATCAAAGGGCAGATCCTGCTCTGACCTCACATACCCCATCCCCACGCCTGCCCCTGGCCACTCACCTGTGCTTCCCTTGCACCAGCTCTGGACCTTGCTCAAGCCTTTCATGAGCTGATTTAACTCACTGAAACAGCAGAAAACTAATCCCAAAAGGAAGAAAGGGAGGTAAACAGTTGTCTGAGGTTTCAGCAAGGTCATTTGGCTTGGCAGGATGTCCGGCGGGTACCATGGCTGGGGAAGGGAGCAGGGAGGAGCGTGGTGGTGGGCACAGGACGGAGGGTAGCGAAGCCTGCCTTCCCCCTGTGCAGCAAGCTGTGTGCCAGCCCAGAGGCAGGTGCAATGCCGCTCCCAAACAGCCTAATCCCTGTAATGTCAGGCTCCTGTACTCGGGGCAAAGCCCTGTGAACCCGTCCTCTCCCCAGGAATTCGACCGAGTGTAAATGCCACACTGGGGATTTCCTGTAGCCCAAAGACTTGATAATTAGTTTAATTAGGATATCAATTTATGATCTTCTTGCTAGTGAAAAGCTGCTTGATACAATGTTAGCTTTTGATATGCAAAAATGCTTTTGAAACTCTACCTCACCCTGGGTGGCCCAGAAAGTGTTATCATTTCACTGTCAATAGATAATTCATTCATAATACACACATGTATCGCTGCTTGACAAATGCCGAAGGAAAGTGTTGAATAATCTCTGAGGCTATAGTTTCATATGAAGCTTTCTCTGGCAACAGTGCCGGAGTGATATGTTTTTCAGACTCCCCCCTACCCAAAACCATCAGATCACTGACCTCCTTGTGGACCACAAACATTTCATTCAGCCTAGTGAGGGTGCATGAAGACAGGGGAAGGGGCAGGGGCAGGGAGGGGATACTCTCCTCACACTAGTGCTAATATTGGGAAAAACATAACATGAAACTAAAGCTTGAGTTTAAATACATGAGTCTGACTGACTAAACTTTCTGGGACGTATAACCACAGAAATACCTAATAAACATCCATTATGGTGGTAGAAAGATACAACTTACCTGCAGTTTTACACTAAATATGATTTAAATAAAAATAAATATGATAGCAAGATGAACTGGAAGATTCTCCATTCTGAGATATGGAAGGTACCAGCATAGCAAAATAAGAAAGGCTGCCTACGCCGAGGCACAATGTGGTGTTGTCAGCATCCTTCTATGTTTGAAAGGCCCCAGTATTTCCATAAATAGTATTTTACTAGTATGATAATGAGGATGACAGTATTTCAGAGGGATTTTCACTGATCTCATATCATTTTAAATAATGCTCAAACTGTCTCTCCACCATTTGTTTCAGTATTTTCAGCTATTCTGATTTAATTTAACCTGATTTTCTGCAAAGCCAAAAAAATTTCCCACTCTCATTTCTTTTGGACTGATTTGCTCATGGGGCACATTTGTTTCTGTTTCAATTATGACCCTGTTAAAATGCAAACATTTTCTAGGTTATAAAAATCTGCTTTGGACAGCACAGCGTTCTTAAATTAACGTTAGCCAGCTATGCACTTTTCATGTTATTACACTGACAATCTAGACTGCTGAGCCCGATTTCATCTCCTCTAAATTACTTGGGAAAAGTGCTGTTAGTGACTCCCCAAATCACTTGCTGTTTTGCCAGGCGGTTGTTTCACCTGCTTGTTCAAAGAGCACTTACACCCTTGTCTTTAACAAAAGCACTTCTATTTCAGACTGGTTTTCTGGGCAGCTTGCAAAGTGCCCGATGTCAGGAGTGTTGGTCCACTTCCATGGTTAACCTTGCTCTTCTGGACCAGCATCAGAAGAGACCTGTCACTCACAACAGTGTGTGGTTATCGTACCACACGCTGATGCCCACATTAAGAAGAGGGAGGCATAGCTCAAGAGTGCTGCTGCTGCTATAGGGTTGGGGGAAGACGAAGGAAGGTGATGCCTTGAGGGGACAGCTGCCCACTATCTGTCCTACTGTAGCATCTATGCCTTCTTACCTGCCCTTGCTTTACAGACATGACCCAGGGAAGGAGCAGAACCATGAGGAACTGCCTTCAAATCCTCCCTCAGAAATAGCTCTGACCACATCAAAAAAGCCCTGTTGCCCATGGCCCCAGGGTAGCAGCAGTGTCAAGTGCTTCCAGCCCCAGGTCAGCTTCAGAGGTAGCCAGGAGCGGTGTCTGGTCACGGGGGGAAGCAGCACTTCGGACATCTGGTTGTTACTCTGGGAGATGCAAGTGGAAAAAGGGTTCTAAACTGCACACTGGGACATCTCACCCTGGAGACAAAAAGGTGGATAATAATATAATTTGGTTTCCATACTTTGGAAACCACTGGGGCCAGAAGGGTAGGATGAGAGTTGGTGGGATATGCAATGCAGCATGACATAGGTGTTGGTGGGCCACTGCCACAGCATGTAGTGAGGTGTTGATAGGGCACTTTGAAGAGATAGAGAAGCTTCTCTCCGGTCAATGTTAGACCTCTTGTGTTTCTACTAAGCCCTGCTTTGTGAGTGCCTCCTGACCCCATCCTTATCTCAGCTTTATCTGATCTAAAAACCTCCTGCAGCCTCAAACCTTTGCTTCCCATCTCTCTGCTCACAGCATTTGCAAATGCTCAGGTCAGGATGAAGGTGTGGGAGCTGATACTTTTCTAGGGGTGGATATGTCTCACTGCCAGAGTAAAGTGTTTCCAAACTCTCCATCACAGCTAATGGCTTTATGAACTCCCTCAGAATTAAGGGCTTTCCAGGTGGCAGGTGGAGACTTATACCATGCAAGGAAGGAGAGGGCCAGATATCTAAGCCGATGGGAGAAAGGAAAGAAAAAAAGGTTTGTTCTGCACTTATGCAAAACAGGCATTTTAGACAGCTGGAGACATTTCTGCATCTCAGTCTGGATGGTGGCCAGTTTAGACATGAAGCTGGTGCCAGTGAAGAGATGAATGAATTGCAGTAGCTTTCTTAATCCTCCCCGTATGGCTGCTTCTGAGGAGATGCATCCAGACCTTCGTCTTGATGGTGTGAGAGACAATCCGGTCTAAATCAAAAGTCTTTCTTTCTACTCACTAATCTTTAGCTGTGAACCTCCAATGTGAAAGGTGCCACAAACCAGAACCCAAGGAAGACCTAAGAAAAGGAAAAGTAGCACTTCAAAAGCAATCCAGAGGGGGAGTTACTTCAAAAGGGAACCCTGGAGTAAGAAGCACTTCAAAGGGGAAAACTTCCCTGGGGAGCTTGTTGCAAATTATCTTAAAGTAGGTCCTACCATCAAACAGATGTAATTAGTTTTATTCCTATTGCTACTGTCATGAAATTCTGTTCATTCAAAAACGCCCTGAACATTTCATATGCTGGAGGAGCACTTGCTGGAGGATACACAGGACTTTAGTTGGCATCCTACAACTGTGGGCAACAGGCTGAAAGAAGTACCTGCTCACCAAAGCTTGCCAAAGCTCAGAAAGGTGTCTCAGAGCAGGTCTGTCCAATATTATACAACTTGGGTTCATTTGCTTCCTGTCTTTTCACAGCTGATTTGAACACTGTAAATGAAGTTTCTTGCTGCAGCAAAAGCCAGTGTAATTTTCTGCTCTCTCATGTATTTTCAGGCACTTTGTGTAGTCTGATTTGAGCACTCTGAAACTAGGATGTACTTTTTTCTTCATCTGCTTCATTGTCTCTAGGGATAAGCCAATCCAAACTCCATGAGCTGCATGTACTGGCCATTAATTTTACTATTATCATAGTCCATGTAATTAAAATAATTACAATGTGGTCTGATCCTCCCATTTTCCCTCTTTATATCTTTCTTATAATTTTCTTCCTTCTCATCGCTTTGTTCCCTTCATCTTGTATATATCCCTTTCCGTGTGCTTGTTCTCATGACAGGAGAACCTACTCCCCCAGATTGTGTGGCTGCGGCTGCACCCTCCCTTGGCCAGCATCCATGTTAGTTGCCTGGCCCCGTCACTAACAGTCATGTTAATTTTAAAATGTCTGCTTTCTTTTAGAAGTTCAAACTCTATACTCTCTGAAGAATCTAACAAGGTGAAGAGGGTTGTGTTCTCAATGTAGGTCAAGCACAAACAACAACTTCCAAAAAGAACTGAGGTATATCAGGATTGTTAAGTTTCAAAGTGCCCACAGCCTGACTTCAGGAAACCTCCCTTGGTTCTCAGGACTCTGCTTCCTCAATACCCTCCCAAACCCCTAGAGATGAGTTAATTTCTCATTCTCTTGAGAACCAATTAGCACCTTAGGATTAATTAAAATGAGTGTCTTTTGAAGCCGCACCCATGTCTATTCAATAGCTACTAAGGTACATTATTCCATTATACTTAAACGGATAAATGAAAAAAGAGTGAGTACATATTATAATGGTGTTAGATAAAGCACGTATCACTTGAAGGCTCTTATACAGACACCTAGAAATCTGACTCATCTTTTTCTTCTCTTTCCCATCAGACTGTGTCTCCTACTCACCATGCATCTTTTCTAATAGTTCAACTTTAGAAAGCTTGTTTGAATCTCCCTGGATAGCATCTACATTGTTACCCTGACTCAGGCAAAGGTGGTTCCTTATTCCCTACCTTGAGTTTCTTGCCCTCCAAGGACAGACAAGGTTGTATATGTGTTGGAAAAGGAGAAAGGGATGAAATGAGGGAGTATTGTTTTTAGATTCGTTACCAAAAAACCCAACATTTAATGCTCCAGCTTGAAGTTTTAGTGGCATTTTTCTTCTTCCAGCAGACATAGTCTTACATTGTAGTTTCACTGTCTTATTTCCATACTTCATATTGAACAACTTTATTTCAGCAAATCATCCCCTGGATCAGTAGTGAGATTAATCTTGTCTTTGAAGACAATGAAAACATCAAAGGAATTTTTATGTGTAAAAAAAGATGTCCTTCCCTAGGCCTCTCAAGTGCACCAATTTTCTGGATTTCAGCAGCCTGCGCTGCTAGACGTACGGAGAAACAGCTCCTGTGAGTGCAGGGATCGCTCAAGCATGTGCAATGGGTACACTACGGGACATGTCAGACCTACTGTCCTCTGACCTGCCAGTGTTGGCAAGTCAGCTTCCCTCGCGTAAAAAAAAGCCTTATCAGATGGTGTTATACTGTGTTCTGCACACTATGAACATCTTTCTTTAAGGTTTTTAATATTAACACTGTTGTGGTTGAGACTTGTTTTGAAATTTGTCTCTTAGCAACATCAGAGCTATTTACGGTAAATCACATCTGAATTGAGATGAAAGAACTTCACCTGACTTCAGAAAGTAAAATACACACAACTTGTGTTTACAAGGCAAACCATTACAGATGAATGCCTTGGTGATAGCAGCTTATGGAACATCCATATGCGCTGTTGGCATTTGTAAGGTGATGAAACAGAATGCAGTTTCTGATATCTGAGCTGATTTTACTGTGGTATTTGCAAAAATAAAAATATCCAATAAAACTAAACTTGGAATTTATAACAGTTGATTTATGTGAAAAACAGGAGCCAAACCATATTCTTTATTAAAATAAAGTTCAAGATCTAAAATCATTAAAAAATAATTGTGTGTTTTAGTAGATATTTAGACCTCTGTAGAGCAGCCTGACAAAGTAGTGGAGCCTGAGGCTGCTATTCTGAGCTAGAAAGAAAGTAAAATAAAGTTGTTCTTGTTTTAAACTAGAAAGGAAAAAAGCTTATAGAGAATAGTTAGTCTAACTCTCTTCAATTCTTTACCACATCCCAAAGGGAGGAAAAAAAAAAAACCAGTAGAAGAAAACAGAGAAAAAGAAGTTGCCTTGGGAACAGATGACCTGTCTGTGATAACAAATATTACAGTACTGTGCACATTTTGCTATTCCTTTGCATATAGGTTAAACCGTGCTGCTGACTGTTAATTTTGTGGGACTGGATCAGTGGTACTTTGAATGGTTAGAGAAAGGGAAGAGTTCATGCTGCAGAGATCACCTTAAACTGATTTGGAAAATTAAATGATGTTAGCCTCTCTAGTTCCAAAAACAAGTTAGGCTCTTCTTTAGATCATTGCAGCTAAAAATCTTTAGTATTAGAAAACTAGACATTCCTACTGCAACAAAATGAGTAAAATTATGTTTGGGGCTGGCTCCTCAAGAAGACTTCAGCATTGCTATTTGAAGTATGGCAGCACCTTGCTGCTAAATATGCTGTTTGCAGTGTAATCTACAGATTAAGTTAGATCTATAGGCTCCTTACAGCGTACTAGAGGATTTAGCAACAAAAAAACAGATTACACGAACGTTTGCAAACTGAGCAGGGAGGGGGTCAACTTTCTTTGTCACTCCAGTGGGAAGTGCTGTGGAGGGCAGAGTGGCCCGGGAGAGTCACACCCCTGGGTACGGACTGCAGGGAAGCACATCCTTCCACCGCACCGCCCTGGTCAGATGTGCAGCCTCTCCTGGGGCTTAGACCTCCTGCCAAACCCTTCTCATAAAGCACAACCAGAAAAGACCTCTCTCGCCACCTCCTGTTCCAAAAATTTAGATTTCCATCCTTTCCTTATTAGAACTCAAGTTCAAAATCCCCTTTTAGTTCAATCTTCCCCACAGCCCTTCTTTGTCACCTCCTCACTGCTGGGCTGTCACTGTGCAGGATGTAGTCCCTCTTTCACTTTGCATAGATTAATTTTACATTAATTATAACTATCTTGGGTCAGAGCCCACAGGAATCTGTAGCTGGGAGGACAGCTCTTATCAGAGATGCAAGAGACCTGGATACTAATGATTCTTCCAATTAGTACTTATGCCTTTATTACAAAGTAATAAATCTTTGCGTCTCCTATGCTTCAGATAAATGCTATAACTGTTTGAATCCAGTGTATTATGTAGCGGGGAAAGGCAGCAGTCCTCTGTCCTGGGAGACAAGTTTGGGGGTGCTCAATTTCCCAGTACGGTGGGGATGCACCTCGATGTGCCTCGAACAGGCACCAGGCTGAGGTGGCCACCCACGGGGCTTCTCAATGCTGTCACACCTCCAGACAATTTCTTTGTGCGCAGCGGCAGGGAATGCAGACTCTCTGGGCTTTGCTGGTAAAATTCAGACATTTGCACACTTTGATGGCACCATAGAAGAGATTAGCAGCCAACAGGGCACTTGGAGAAATCCCATTTTTAGTTTTAAAAGTGCCTAAATAACCAGCAGTGAGGTGTTACGGGCTTCTCGCCATCAGGCAGTCTCTCCTTCCGTGAGATTTCCCCCAGCACAGTCAATCTCCTGGAATGAAGAGACAACATCACCCTCCAGGAAATAACAGCCTTTCTTTCCAAAATATTTGAGAATGTTTTCTAATCCTTAGAAATGAAAGCAGCAAATGTTTCTTATTTCCCACACAAGTCAAAGACTGCCATCTTTATTTTTGTGCCTCTCCTCAGCATTCAGCTGTCATTGTAGTTAATTATCTTGTCAGAGGCATCTGCAGTTTGGGGACTATTGCTTAAATATTTTCAGCTGTTCACATCCCATGGTAGCATGTTTTGGTGAGTGGTGGGGAAGAGAAATAGGATGGAGCAGCAGAAGGACACAAAGATGGTCAGGTTTGGCAATGAACTCAAATAAGGTCATGATGTAACAAGTTTAATTCTGATAAATCAGAGACTATAATGACTGCAAGAGCACAAGAATGTATCTACACCTTTAGAAATGGTAGAGAACAACTTTACTTACCTTTGATGTACATAAAATGTCCAGAATCTTAATTTTTAAATTTACTTGTTATATACAATCTGTTGTACTTGCATGATCATATACCATTGCAATGACGTATCTATTGAGCAAGTCTGAGACTTTTGTCAATCCCAGCTTTTATACAGGTGTTGAGGAGGGAACATGCAAGGTGTGCATCTGCTGCCCAGGGCTAAGGCACAGGGCAGGCTTTCTTCAGCTGCCTTTCTCATGATGGGGCCACCTGGGGCCAACCAAATGGGTTGGAAAGAGGTGGCCTTAGCTATGGAGAGGGCGTCAGGAATGCTAGCCTAGTGAGACCAGCGTATGCTATATCTTTTCCAGGACTGACAGGGAAGACCTATCAGGTATAGCATCTCTGTGATTTAGTGAGGTTCTAAGGTTAAGAGGACTCGTAGACACACAATGCCTCCTGGGCCTCCCATCTGGGTGAGAGAGTATCCATTATGCTGGAGCAGGCACATAAAACACAGGCTGACACAGAGATTAATGGTGATTACCACGTCTGGACTCCGCTGCATCTCCAAATATACAGCTTTCATGTAGGATGACATTGTCTCAAACATCTGCCAGAGGGGAACACATAGTAAATTTCTCACATGCAGAAGGGAATAAGTGTTAGATTATGTTCAACAAATAAACAAACCAAAGAAAACCTGTTCCACCTCAGTCATAGAGCAACAATTGTCTGGATTATCCCTGTCAGCACTTGAGTAGATTTATTGCTTCTTATCAACAGCTAGTCAAAAAAACCTGCCAAGAAAGTAAGAAAATGGGGAGGAAAATCCTCCAGACCACAGTTTGCTGTTGATGCCCACCAGTCAACCTGTCTTCCTTGGAAATCATGCTATGGCTGTCAATAGGGATGAGCTATGCTACTTAATGCAGCTGTAACTGTGACAGGTGTGAAGGTCAGCTCCTTGCAAAAGATTTTAAAAGAGAGGTCAGTAGTGTATCTGGAAATATGTAGCTATGTATCGTGACTGAGGAGTCTTAAATAAATTGATTAGCCAAATGCTAAAAAAAAAAAAAAAAAAAAAAAGCTGTTTCATGCACTTAAAAATAAAGAGTGAGGTCTTTATGAAAACAGCAGGCTGGTTGCAAAAATCATTCCTTTCTGGTTTAAGATATACAATCTGTAAGCAAGTCCAGAGTCTGTCTGAGGTAACTGAATGTTTTAACGGAGGCAACATTATTATATTACTGCTTGGAGTGATGGCTGAACCAGCAAAGGGAGATGTCAGTGCTAAGAACTAACATGTAACACTTTGCAATCCGTGGGTTTAGTTCATCTAGTTCTGTTTTCACATACTGAATTCAGCTCAGATCTATCACTTACTTATAATTCGAATCTTCAGAAATGTCACATTTGGAGTCCTCAGTTATTAAGAACATGACTTTGTTATATATCTGTATATCCGATTTGCATAATGCTCTTGCATTTCAGTTATAGCATTAACACAGCACTAGCAAACACCTGCATAGAGTAAGAGACGGCCAATTGAAGGCATTTGGTTTTGAAACAAATTTGCTACAGTTTCATTCATTTATAAGAGAAAGATCAATCCAAAAATCAAGTGAACTTGTAAAACATAAGTTATACCTAAAGAACACACCTGTATATTGCAGAGTTTCTTCCCTAGTCGTATGGGCAGAAGGAAGAGAATTGTTCGTTTTTCCACTTTGTGACGTTTAATGCACAAAATATCTAGGCTATTGTGTCTTTATCAACATACATTCTAACTTTTATGACACAGATGAACAAGAACTGAAATGTGGATGTGGTTTTAAAGCTAAACGAAAGAAATTTTATACCTACAAAGATTGAAATGCTTATCTGTGTTATCTCTGATTTTAATGGAGTCCTTAGTATTTCCTTCCTATTCCCGCTTACATCAGATCACATGGGTAAAATACACAAATAAGTGAGATCTCAGTGTTAGAGTGACAATGCACAGATGGTTTAAAATTCTATGCTAAATTCACAGTCTGGATTTTTTTCTAAAAGTTATTTATTGCGAAACGTCCCTAGATTTACACTGAGGTGTAATGTTCTGCCAGCAATTGCTTTAACAGCTCTCCAACAAAAAAAACCCAGGGACTCACTTTATCTCCGGTTGGTATTTTATTAACTCTGTAAAGCCATGTCACTCCTGTCCATCACTTATGTTTAAGACTAATTTCACAGCCTGCAAGAATTACTTCATACATAATGGATATCTTTTGTCTGAAAATAAAAGGAAAACTCCAACAACCCAGAAACTGCATTTTTTTCACACGTGATTGTTCTCCCCATAGAATTTTAAAGAAGTGTTTTCGCGGAAGACATATTGTCCATAATCTGTTCATTTTTTATCAGCCAGTGGAATCTAAGCATGAATCACTGAAATGCAGTCTCTTCTGTTTTCACAGACACCACTGTCTCACACAGCAAACCACCTAACAACCAGCTGGGCCAAGATAACTGCTTTTTTCCCCCACAGGTCTTTTGTCAGCTTGCAGGGAGATGACAGAAAAAATTAATTGGTGATTAATCCTTATATCAGAATAAGAAAGCTCTTTCAAAGCTGCTTTCTGTGGCCACTGGTCCTGGAGTATGCAGCAAAGTTCCTCTGGGGAGAGCGTAGCAGCGAGCGCATTCACCCGGGAGGTGCCCGAAATCTGTTTTCTGACAAGTGTGCTGATGTCCTGCCTGCTCCTCCTCACGTGAAGCTGCTGCCCAGCTGCTCCAGTAATTATCTCGCTACTCACCTAACAAAGACAAAATTATGGTGCAATGAGGCTGTAGGGAAGGCACGTGGCAGGAGCACTGACTTATTAATTTGGGGATCTATTCACATCTTGGCTAAGAAAGTCTCAGTTGAAAACAACAGATTTATTGCATTGGAAGAGTTTCTTCATTACCTGAAAGTAACTTGTAAACTGGAGGCTTGTTGCCTGACATTAGAAGCAACATCTCCACATAACACATTTGTAAGAGCTCACAGTCAGTTTCACTAATTAGCTATTTTGTAATTGCTTTGGATAAAGTAATTTTACCCTCTTGAAATGTGTGAGCGTCTTTAGCAAATTGTCTCAAAGTGCCATGTAATTATTCTATTTGTGATGGAGTTGAAGTAAAAAATACTGCTTGCTGCTTTGCTCCCAAATCAACAAGCATCTTATTTTGCTACTGTTAGAGACACAAAAGCCGCACAAAGGCCACCAGGTTTTGGAGCTTGGCTTCTGTAAGCGTGAAATGTGACGAGGTCCAGAAATAGCTCGAGTGAAACCTCAGTTTTATCGAACAAAATGCTGAACAGACAGGGACCATAAGACAGGCTTTGACTGGAAGAACGTAAATCTAAATAGTCAGAGAGCGAGAGAAAGGAAACGTTAAACCTATCTTGCAGATGGGGAGCAAAGGCACAGAGCAATTAAGGTCCTGATTCAGGAAAATACTTAAGAACATAAGTGAATCCCACTGAAGTAATTAAATTCAGCTCCTGGGGAATGACTTTAATGAAATGAGACCTGGGAAATTGCCTGCAGCCACCCATAAGCTTTTGAGTGAGGCAATGGAGGGTTCTGGTCTCCAAAGTCCTGTTTTGGTAACTTCAGCAGTGTCCTTGCACCATCCCACCGGGGACCTCCCCACTGGCTGTGTTTCTGACCAGAGACCACGAGAGGAGGAGCTGGGCACGTGAATGCAGAGCATAGGAAAAACTGATGGTCAGGGATCCTCCTGGCTGATCGGAAAACATCAGCTCATTTCTGGTTGCTCTTACTTGCTTTCCCCTTCCCCTTCCCCTTCCCTCCCCTCCCCTCTCCTCTCCTCTCCTCTCCTCTCCTCTCCTCTCCTCTCCTCTCCTCTCCTCTCCTTTCCTCTCCTTTCCTCTCCTTTCCTCTCCTTTCCTCTCCTTTCCTCTCCTTTCCTCTCCTTTCCTCTCCTTTCCTTTCCTTTCCTTTCCTTTCCTTTCCTTTCCTTTCCTTTCCTTTCCTTTCCTTTCCTTTCCTTTCCTTTCCTTTCCTTTCCTTTCCTTTCCTTTCCTTTCCTTTCCTTTCCTTTCCTTTCCTTTCCTTTCCTTTCCTTCTTCTTCATCGTCCTTTTTAACATTCCAATTTTAGCTGCTGAGAGGGGAGAAAAGATAGTGGTGGTCCACCAAACTCACTTTGCAAACACGTTTCAGCCCAGGAGCCCTGACACTCGGTGGACGGTGCAGCCCTGAGAGGTCAGGGTGTCTCCGTGGGCTCGCTGCCCACTGTGCCCCACTGCTGCCCCTCGCTGTGACCTGCTGCTCCGTCTGCTCGTGGAAAGGAAGCTGGGGGCTGACCCCCCCTTGGCCTGCTCCCCCGTTTGCTCACGGGCCCCCTGCACGGGGCCACCCAGCTCAGGCGCCAGCCCCAGGTGGCAGCGTGGGCACAAGGGATGGGGACGAAGAGTTTAGCTGCCCGGACTGGGTCATGTCGCTGGGCTCGTCCAGGGAGCCAGCATGCTCCTCGCTGCACTGGACAGGCTGTAAGGTCTGCTGTCTTTTTTTTTTTTTTTTTTTTTTTTTTCCTGGGCAAAGGTCAGGCACAAAAGTAAATGGCATTTCTCTCCCACGTGTGTGCACCTTGGATGATATGTCACTACACTCAGTTGTTCAGGTCTCTATTAAATCAAGGCAAACAGTGGACTTGCAGCTAAATTGGAAGGAAATGATTGAAAGAATTTTTCCAATTGAGCTTAACTTGAAAAATATTCAGGACTTTTTCTTTTCTTCCCAAGCTAAATCAATAGCCAGTATCACTTCAGGCATGTCAATGAAAAGATGTGTAGTAATTTACTTTTTTTTTCCCAGACCCAGGCTGAAACATTTTGTAACACTGCTTGGGTTTCCTACTGATGTACTCTGAATGTTTTTCTTTTCTGTAACATATAGGTTGATTTCCAAAGGAAATATGCCATTTCAAAAAGAAATATAAAAATATTTATTTTTAGTCTCTCAAAATAAAATGTTCAAACTTTTTCAGCTGAAGCTATTCACAGACCCGGAATGGATCTTTCCCTTCCCTCTGCATGGCAGTGTCAGGGCAGTGATTGCTCCTCCATCCCTACCCATCATTTCCCCTCTGCTGTTATGTGGAATTTAAGCAGTGGCGAGTTAATGACATTTAACATCCCGAACATTTTCACTGGACAGCCGTAAGAGAGGCGACTCATATCTCTCAAAAATGCTGCTTTAGGTTCTGCTGCAGCTTCAGTTAGTGTTAGTTCAAGGGAGAGGACATTTTCTGGCAGCAATCATTCCAGTAAGTGTTACCTCTTAAATCACTTCTTTGGTATAGTGCAAATACAAAAAATAAACCACAATGGTAGAACTGGGACGCTATTACAGCATGTGCTGGGCCAGTCAGTTTATGGCTGAGAGGAAGCTATTTGTTTTTCTTGGTGCAGCTGTTTGGACTGGGGGTATCTCATAATAGTTCTTCTCCCTGAAAAAAAAAAAAAAAAAAAAAAGCCAAAACCTGAATGTTTTCTGTGCTTGGTTTTCAGTCAGTTCATTTGATAGCTGCAGAGGAGGTACTTGCCATCTTGAAGTTTGACTGTTACACAAGTACGCAAAGTGTCTCTGTTGCTTACACAAGCTTTTGTCTCTGGTCATGAGTGTTGCTGCTCCTGAGTTCGGTTTATGATCTGTTGCTAGGGTGTATTTCCCTGGCTGGGAGCTGGCCACATTTTGCTGATGTCTGGCATGTGCTGCTCTGCTTCTTATTCATGTAATTGTTAAGCAGGAAATACCTATTAGCTTGTTATCATCTCGTGTTGAAGAGAGTCCTGGTGAGCAGACACCGAGGAGCTGCAGCACAGTTGTTTCTGCTCACACACATCATTCTCCAAGCTCAGTACTAAGCGTATGTGTTTTCATGTTTCACAAAGCACAAGTGTAATAAGTATCACATCGTGTGATTTCTCTTCCTTTGACTGGGCTTGCAGGAAACTCACCTCCTCCGGCTAGTGCGATCCACATGTGTGTCCTTCCCAGGCTGCATTACTAGACCCTGCTGTAAGTAACCCTAGATTTCTAGCGTGAGCGTGATGTATTGACTTGTCTCTGTTTGAAGGAGCCGCTGTGAATAAATGAGCAGTGGCGCAGCCGCTGCCGTGACTTCCATCCCGTTCTGCTGCCAGTAAGAGACCTGGGCCGCAGTTTCCAAAGCCACCAGAGGGTTCAAGTGCACCCGCGACTCCTTTCCAGCCAGCAGCCGTGTTTTCCTGGGATGAAGCAGCTGGCAAACTCTGAAAGTACAGTCTTGACACAGGAAAGAATTGTTCTTGATTGAGGTGTTTTAAGTCTGTCACAAGCACCTACAATTATGGTATTTCTTAAGGTTTCACCATATTCAGAAGTAGATTTTTGACAGCTTTTTTTTTAAAAAAAGCTTCCTCCCGCTATCTGCAACAGACCTGAAATGTGTGCCTACAAAGTACAAATGGAGCACCTCAAGTGGGGGATTGATTAGTAGCTGCAGGCTTCATTGCAAGGTAACTTTTACCTGAGTTCCCCTGACAAGTGATGTCCTACAGGTGGTGTGGCCAGAAGACCTGATGTCTGGAGGCTCCTCCTGCCTGTGGCTGGGTTGTGCATATGCGCCCATGCTCACTGCCACCGGGGAAATGGAGCGAGAGCAATGTGGGAACCTGCTGAAACAGCTTCTCCATGAGCTGGGCTACCATGGATTTGGAGGAGAGGCTGAAAACTCAACAGCTCCATGCTTTCTATTTGGGCTTGGATCTCTTCTGAGATTCAGCCCCTTTATTTTCATGCAATTTGGATTTTAAAAGGCCTCTGCTGAATGGTTTAGTTTTAGGACGCCTAGAGATCTTTCCTAGGGGCACTACACACGACCCAGGAATGTGATGAGTGAATGTTTGGACAGACTCTGTGAAGGGGTCAAGGAGCCTTCAGGAAAGGTGTTACGTGGGAGAGGGCTGCAGCAAGGTATGCAACCTTCAGCCCTCTTCCTGCCTGCGTCTCAGGAGCCCTTGAGGAAGCTGGCAGCCAGAGTGAGCTCCTTGAATGTCTTTTCTGGAGAAACCAGCTTGTTCCTGGCCACTTTCCCAGATGCTCCTCAATAAAGCAGGAAATGGGAGTGTGAGCTGGACAGTACATAGCAGTAAGTTCGATCATTTTGAGAGTGCTCCAAAGTCCTGGCTGCAATGAGGTGTAATATTCTTCTGGTTGTCTACTTGTATGCATCTGCATCAGAGATCATCTCTGCTAGGGATCTTTAGGTTATATCTCGACTCCTATTTACAGGCAGCTGTGAAAGCAGTCATAATCACAGTACAGGCCATGATTCACCTGCCTTCCACCTACAAGATACCTCATGGAGAACCTACCATTTGCCTACAGATTTCTCTTGCTTGGCCCCAGAGCCTCCAGCAGCAAGGGCTGCTCTCCAGGCTCCCCTGGGGTGAGCCTGGCAGACCTCTGCAAGAAGGAGGATGAGCTGCCAACCCACTGGCAACCGACTCGGTGTGATTTAAATAACCGCGTCCAAAAAGCTGTGAATGAACAAAGCATTTGATGAGTAAAAGCAGAGATATCAGGGGGAGGCTGGCTGTCGCCAGAAGGGATGTTTGCTGAACTAACCTGCATGCTGGCATTTCAATGTGTTCATTTGAGAGGGAATGAATCATTTTGTTCATGTGTTTGATTTTGACGAACAATGGAATGGGGTTAAACACTTAATATGAAATATGGACTCCGATAATGATGACAGACTTTATAGAGGCCCATTTTGCATTACTTAAATATGTCTTTTAATACAATATAATTAGTATTCCAATGGATGAGTGAAAGCTGGAAGGCTTCCAGGTTGTTGTCATGCAATAAGTGTAGTTCGGTTATATCTAACCAGGAAGAACAAATTTGAAACATACATTTTAATTGGAAAGTCAGGTGGCAGATCTTAGTGACCAATGCTTCGTTAATGATCTCTTAAATAATTCTAGAGCTAGCTGGGCCTTCTGGAATTGCCCTTTTAGGATTTACCCATCAATAAAGTGAGATGAACATTTTATACTTTAGGAAGGTAAGAGTTGAGATTGCAGTTTTATTGTTATAAGATACATTTTAAGTGGTAAGGAGATGCCCTTCAGAAGGAACATATTTAAAACTATTCCAGGAAGCCAGCCAATGTACACAAGCATTTGCTGAAAGTACGTGAGAGAGTTATAAAAAAAATTCCTGGATGAAACATTAACAGCACAATGTCTCAAAAGCAGAACTGCAAGAAATGCATTAAGTTTAGGCGAGCATCCTACTGAGATACGGACAAACCGTGAGAATGCAGGACACAGAGTGTCAGCTGCATGGCTGCGCTTCCACTGAGAGTGCTAAAGGATGACATCAGTATGGAGACTACTACAATGTGGAAAATATACAGACACGTTGCTGCTCACCAGTCATTCACTGCACATTTTGTCAGTTCATGCTACCTGAAAGATCGTTCTATTTGCATTGCAAATGCCACATTGCTTTACTGCTCCATGGTTTAATGCCTCTGGGCATGAATAACCTCTGTATTTTTTCAGCATTTGTGCCGCTGACCTTGGTTGTTGGACGTTTCTTCTCAGCTTTCAGCTGCTCAGTCTCATTCACTCTGTCCGCTCTGCTTCCCATTTTGCAGCACCTAATTCCCTTCTCTGTCCCTTCATATTTTTCACTTGTGTAATGTCCTTCATCTTTTTCCTTGCAACCACAAGGAGCCATCCAAACTCTAGCAACCCGCAGATGTAAATGTGTACAAAGCATGAAGTTTACCTTTATTGCTTAAATAACTTTTCCTACCCTGTGCCTTTGTCTTTTTTAAATCAAAACCACAGTTAGGAATTGTGACAGTATATCTTGACAGTATCCATCGTAATAGGATGGTGCTGCCCTGTACTGTACATAGAGATAGTGCCATAATAAAATAGCAATAGCAACAGGTGAATCCGTAAGAGAAATAACAATACTGAATGAGGAAAACTCAATGTCTGTTGGTGATGTCTGAAGAAAGACAGGATAAAATGATTTTTTAGGTGTAAAGATTTACTCTGAAGACTTAAGATTAGATGCTTACCTAGCACATTAGTAAAAGAACAGTAAATATTGCACCAGAAATAATGCAACAGATACAACTGACAAACCAGTCATTTAGAATTCACCACACTAATGCATTTCAGAGCAGCCCTGATCTAAAATCTCTTCCAATGTGAGCAGGTTGAGTATCATCCCACAAAAATTTTGCAAGCAAAGCTGGTTTGCAAGCTAAGATTTCCTTGGACAGATATGACTTATATTCTTGCCTCATGTTTAGGGGATCTTAAAGTTCTTAGCCACACTGTTCCATTTTAAAAGTATTTTTCAAAGCAATCCAACACCATGTTGCATGTCTTAATGCTCCATCTGGGACAGAGAGAAGCAGTGTTTTGCCTGTTCAAGAAATAAGAAAGAAAACTTTTCTCTTTTTTTTTAAAAAGGAGCAAGTTTGTAGTTTTGGAAATTACCATTTCATAGTATAGGAGATGTCATTAACTTACTCAAGCATACGTAAAGTTTGATTATTTGTCATCTCTGTTTCTGAACAAAGTATTGCACCATGGAGCTGACTTTGGTGTGACTGCTGTCTGCTGCTTGCTCATTCCCTAAACTACTCCTCTCATTTAAAAAATGCTTCTACATGGCTGTTCAGCGCTAGTGGTTTTGCATGGAGTTCTGCAGACACGACTTACTTTTCAGGTGAAAACAAACACCTAAGGCTTGTTATAATGTGCATCTGAAAGTACATCCGTTCCAGCAAACTTAGGTAGTCACTGTCTCCTGTGATCTACCAAAGCTGTGATGCAGATGTTTAGAAGCAGGTTAATGACCATAATACCTAGTCAAGACAATGAGCTATGATCATCTGAATGATTCTCTGTGGAAAAAAGCTGCATTTGTACAGATTTTGGTGAAAAGCGAGTATTCATTCCTACTGGAGCCAACCTGGCTTTGATATATGCTGAATCAATCATTTCGAACAATGCCGAGCAAGGTCTAATTGCAGCTTTGTAGAAACCTACTCCAGCTACGAGGCTGAGGTCTCTGGAAATCTCACTGCAGACCACCAAGTGGAACAATATATTTTATTGGATAAAAGACTACATCAGACCTGGAAAATCTAGTCCAAATGGGAAGTCTTTCAACTATCACACACTGCAAAAGTGCAATTCACACTTTGAAAAAAAAAAATTAGGCAGTATGACAAGTCCTGGATATTTTGAAGTGAGAGTTAATACATGTGTGGAATAACTTCTTCATTTCACAGAAGAGCTCAGCAACACTGATGCACTTTAAGCTTGTGAGATCATGCAGGTGGAAGAAATATCTCAAAGAAAAAGAATATCTGATATTTAGGATTTATAACCGGTGCAGATGGTTCAGATGGTTATAATTCACATTGTAATAACAAAATTGGCAACAGGCACCTTCCTGAAATCTGTTATCCAGATTTCCAAAGGGTGGATAAGGATATGATTCTAGCTAGAAAACATCTAGAGATTTCAGTCTAGAATGAAAGAAAACTTGAAGGACCAAGTTTCTTCTTGGCAGATAGCAGAGTTCAAGAGTCCACTAGATAGAAATTCTACATTTCAAGCTGTCAGAAAAGATCAGGGCTGCAGCAGATACTTCACGTCTGGAAAACGCGAGATAATTCCATTCGTTTCAGGGTTTTTGTTTGGTGTCATATGCTACCTTTATATCTCAACCTGCAAGAGTAAAAAATAATTACATTTTTTGATAACTCTTTTAAATTGCATGTCTTTTTTATATCTTTCAGAGGATTTTTTATTAACAAGTTAGAAGGCAGCAACTTCCCAAACAATGTTTAAACAAATAAATAAAATAATATACTTACTCATCTTTGATATGTTAGTCAACTTTTTGGAAAGATTTCATATACCAAATATAAGCAGAACCTCTTTGAAATTACATTGATTAATATGATCATGGCTTTCCTGGAGACATTACAGACATCATAAATGTTTAGGCCCAATATGAAAGGAACTTACTAAACACTCTTCAGAGAACTTATGAGAAATAACAGGATAAGGAGAACCTTATTGCTTTTCAGAGTACACTGTTCTGGAAACCAGATGCAGTGATTCAAACTGGAATCTTAGGAGGTTCTGTATTTGTGTCATTTGCACTGATTTGTTCTTCAACTCGGAAAATTATTCTGCACAGTTCATTTGAAGTTGGCCTAATCTCTACATAAAACTTCATGAAAAAGTGATACAGTTCAGTTACACCAAACAAAAATATTACAAAATCCTGTGTCTTGCCTTCTAATTTCATGTTAGCTGATAACCTTGCGAGTAAATTTTTCACAGACAAAAACATCTACGTATCGATATATCCATGTCTATATATACTCAGCCAATATTTTTTCTCAGAATAACTCAAGGAGAATTTTTAGAAACTAAAATCAGGTCAGTTTTCTTGCAATTTATTGCAGTAGTGCAGCAGGGAAATCTTTTTATCTGTGGTCAAATATGGTACTGCTGTACTGGCGCTGAAGGCACTGGGGGTTTCAGCCATTCTGGTGGTCACTCGTGATACGCAAGCAGGAACCGCTATAGCGTTGCATGAACAGTCATCTGGTCAGGCTAATAGCACAGGTGACTAAATGATTCCTGTATAGAACAAAATATGTTTTGAATTTACATTTTTGGCAAATGATGTGTATTTGTAAATCCTTTTGTAAGTCTATACATATTGTAAACAGGCTGCCTAAGATTAACTGGGATATGCTTTAAAAAGTATCTAATAGAATTGTAATTAAATCAAGAGAAAGAGTTAGTAGATTTTTTGCCCAGATGAAGATTTTATTCTGCCTACATAAATTCTGTCTCTTGCTTTGTAGGCTGAAGTATTCCCATTCCCTGTAAGTATTACAGTACTATCTTTCCTAACAATTATCTCATTCTGCTTTCTCCTTTATTTTCCCAACGGGTTTTTTTTTCCCCTTTAGCAAAGTCTAATTTGGCCAGATCCACCTACATACGCTCAGCTTTCAAATGATTCATTTCAGATGTTCCTTCTGCTTACTTCTCAGCAGCATTTGTTTCCATCGTTCTCCATATGTCAACAGGTTATTTTGAAGCAGGCTCTCTTCCCATTTTGTCGGTGGGGTTAGCCGTGTTTTCCGTGTGGGGACAGTGGGTATAGAAAAGAGTGTACAAGCTTTTTTAGAGAATAAAAAATCACTGAAGCTTTCATGTGTCTTTGGTTCATAATTCTTGCATAAATAACAGATGAAAATCTTCCCTGTTTTTCCTGATACCTGACTGGTCATTCATTTGCACATTTTTTTCTCGTTAGGCAACAAGATTGCCTTTGATTTCTCATGTTAATTTTGAATTTGATGTTGTGTCAACTGTCAAGTCCAAGTAAAGGCACATGCTAATTATGTGGGGTTTTATTTCTGTGATTGTACAGATTTTTCCTGCAGATACTTTCCCCCTTCGGCATTATATGCTCCCTCTGCAGTAATTAATCTTTCCCCATTTTTAGGGGGCTACTGTTCAACTTCTTCTTTTTTGACAACTGAAGAAAAGCATGCAGCTCCTATTTTCCTTAGAGGTATTACAAATATTTTTCTCTTACATATAGATCATTGTAATTTTAAAATATTTGTTCTTTCCAACATACTGCTTCCTCTCACCCAGCCTTTTAATGTCCCACGAGAAACACTGAGCAAGATGGGAGAAGCTAAGGGTCCGTGGTATAGCCTTCTGCGCACTGACCTGCCGCATTTTTCATGTTAGACTATTGTAGCTCTTCTGCATTAGCTAGTTTACAGAATTCCAGAAGAGCAGAGGTTGTTTGTGTAATTTCTCTCTCATTTAACGTATCAGTTCATTCTCAGAATGAAAACCGTTTGGTGTTTTTGAACATGCATACAGAATTTTTATTTTAATTGGCAAATACTGCCCTTTGAAAAGGGCTGTAATTTGCGTTGTTACAAACCTTTCATGCAAATGCAATGTTGTTTCCAATTCAGTCACATTTCTTCTTCAAATTTTAAGGCACACTTTAAAAAAGAATCTGCTTTGCAGATAGTCCAGTTGGTAACAAACAGGCTTTGAATCATGCCTAGCACAAAGTTTGTGCAGACAGCCAGGCAATAGAAGGTCCGTGTCCAACCTGACAAATGTTAGATACAGATTTCCATTGTCTAGCTTGTAGTTTAGGTCGTGTCGGGGAATTTCTGCTGTGATTTTACTCACTGCAACCGATTGTTAAAAATCACCCCCCAAATCCAATGTTATTAATAATGCATCCAACAGGTGGCAGTTTATTTCATAAGCGCAAAAATTTACCGGAATGAGTGATGCATTGGATGTGATTTTTACAAAATGGATTTTTAGCTCACATTATTTGGCTCTAAATCCAATCTAATCGAATGTAGTTTGAATCGTAGTACAATGTAAAGGACAATAATTTTGTGCCTCATGTTTTATCTCCAGCTGAATCCCTGAGCCTTACCAAAAATGTCTATGTTTTATGTATTTAACAAGTTTATCGGAAGATGAAAAGTAGCATTATTCAGCAGGAAATCCTATACAAGTATAAGGGTATAGATATTTACATTGAACATGTGAAAAACAGAACAAGATTTTTGAGTGGGTTTTATTAATTAAGCTAGTTGGGATTTGTAAATCTGGGATCTATATGTACTGCCAACAATTCCTCTCTCTGAAAACAATCCCAAGCTGCTTTTAGAGCTGTTAGCAGCAGCCTGTGAGGACTTCTACAATCATTTAGGGTTAAAGCAACCCCCAGAAAAAATAACACGAAGGCGCATTGCAGTAGGAGCAGTCAAGGGAGGGGAAGGTTTCTGAGCGTTGCACCTCCTGAATCTAGAGGAAGAAGTACTGTTACTTGTCTGTAATAGCAAATAGTTCTCCCCATCGCACCAGCTCTGCTGCGCTGCTTGTTTTACTGGTGATATATCAGCAAGTTTCTACCAGCTCTTGCACCTCATGACCCAGCACCGCTCAGCAGCCGAGGCGAGTGACTACTCCAGCATCTATCCGCAGCACGGTCTGCATATGAATAACCTGCACAGACGCTTAGATTGCGTTTTTTTCATGCCTTTATGCCTTAATGGGAAGGAGGAAGTACCGGTTGGCCGTCAGAAGCGGAGCCCCGTGGAGCCCAACGGGGTTGCTCCTTTACGACCTGAATGCAGAATGCGGTTCCTTCCCGGTGCTGCCAGGGCAGTATCAAAGGAAACCCACATGTGATGGAAACTGTGCGCCGGTTCCACCTTCGGGTGATGTTGCAGCCCTGTAACGCTAATGAAAGGCCACCTATACTGTCAAAACATAATTAAAATGTAAACTAATCTCAGTACAGAAAGGAAAGTACAGCATCTGCCTTTATCAGCCCCAGTCATGACTCACTGCTCCGTGGTGTAATAAGCCGGACTGAATATGCAGTTGGAGCTCAACCCATGCAAGCTCGCTCTAAATTAACAGTGACAACAGCAGGAGAGACATATCTCGCAGGAGGAACTGGAAAGTTTTGTTATCAGATACCTGCCAAAAGCTACCTTAAGGAAATTTCAACTCATTTCTTGCTAAAATAGTAGCAGTAAATATGCGGAGCTAAAGATTTATACATTTGTAAGTATTACCACAAAGCCCCATAGAAAGTTTGATGTATGGTTAGCATATGCTGTATTGACTGGGAATATAGCTAAACGACGCTAAAGCTGGCATCATATTTCTGGCGTTAAGCGAATTTAGCATGTAATACTATCTTGAATGAGGTTCAAACTGTAATGACTTGGATTTGTGTTTCGTACTGGGTCTGTGAAATAAATGGCACTATTTCTATTGTACCAGAAGAGATCGTTTGAAAGGGGGGGTGGGGGGGTGGGAAGAAGAGATAGTTTAAGTGACATATAAACAGCAAACTGCATGAGATAATTGTCCAGACACCAGTTTTGGTCAAAATAATTATCTTTTTTTTCTTCCTTCTCCCCCCCCCCCCAGCAATATTAAAGTGCTTTTCAAACATTACAGAGTGTTCTGGGAATACCGTCAATCTCTATTTTTATCCGTTGTTTACAAAGCCTCTCCAGCTGCAGACAGGCAGCTGAAGGAATTCAGGAGACCGTGGGTGACATGCCGAGCTGCCCTTTGTAGTTAACCTGAGTCTGTCTGCGGCACTACCTAAATGAGTTATGCGTTGCTTTCATCTAAGCTGCTTACAACATGAAAATTGCTTCCTACAAAAGGGACAGCATTGGGCCCCGCATGCGTTACTGTGCTGCTGGATTTAGAAATCTGACTATATGTTAAGGGTATATTTATCCTTACAGAGCACGATAACTGGCTAAGGAAATTAAATCACCAGCACATAAGCAACAGAACTAGATCTTGTTTCAAGGTGCTTCTTTATACTGTTAGTCCATAAAGCGGGTGATCTGAAATAGTTATATAATGTCACCATTAATTACTTATCCTTTAGGTGCCTGTTGCAGAGCTGAGGCTCGGGTACAAGCAGCGCAGAGCCCACGTTTGAAAAAACCCCTAGCTTCTGTTTGCACACCCAGACTTCTGCACAAAATCAGCCTATTTCTTGCTGTAATGTTTGCAGAGGGAATTGCTAATGGTTTCTGTTTCTTTATATGCAGCAGTTAGTACGTCATAGATAACATAAATGCATGCATTGCAGACTGCACCAGTGTGTGCCTAAAATGTGACTTTCAACAAGATGAAGTATTTCAGGAAATTTAACGCTGGATCTACGCGAGGCCAAGCAAGATTCTGTCCAAAATTTTGTTCCGCTGCTTATGTGCCAGATTTTCAACCTCATTTCACTCAGGAGGCAATTTTTGAACCTGAAAATTTAGAAAGCATGAATAACTACATGAAAACCCCCCACCATGGTGATGATAGTTTATGCCAAAAAATATTCTACTAAGTCTACAGCACTTCAGTGTCATCCACAGATTCCCGAGAATTATCTGGACCCCAGCAAGTATATTAACAGAACACATTGTCTTTTAAAGCTGATGGTGGTATTTTGTAAGCTTTGATTGTTTCAAACTGCCCCTCCTTTGAATGTGGTGAAAGTTTACAGGATACCATTAAAATTCTGTGTAGCTAATAATTATTTGTTGACTAATGAGTAAAGGCTGTTCCAAAGCACCAGGTGATAGCAATCGCATAATGAAGGAAGTGATGAAACCTTGAACTGCAGCTTAACAAGACAGAAGTTTTACTTTCAGCTCTCCTACCATTCACTCCTGACAAGTATTAATTCTCATTTTCTTCCCTGTGTTGCCATAACATACATTATAGTGCTGCATGACATTTTTCAAATAAAAAAGAAACTCTTTGGTATTCACTTCCTTAAAAAAGAAAATAATTCTTTTTTTCTAAGCACTCTATATCATTGATTTCCATTCAAAACCACCATAAACCATTCATGTTTATAAAAAATACTTTTTTATCAGAAAAGTAGTAACAAAAAAAGGATTCAGTAATTTTAGATGAGTATTCCTGAAATTCACCTAATACTAAAAATCTGTTTTGAATCCTTGAAGTAAACTTAACTTGAAAATTTTATTAATACTTGTAAGAATTTGGCTGTTGAATGATCTTGGATTTCGTCTACAACTAACTCATGTGCTGGATCCTTTGCTCTATGAACACTATTAAGAGCTGGAGATGCACTGAGGTTTGCTTTCTGTTTGGTTTTTTTAGTATATTTTTTGGTTTCATTTTTGTATGAATTTGTAGGTCACCTTTTTATATATAGGCTCATGAAACGTGGGGTGTTTCGTTATTTTTTTCCTGGTTTTGGGTAGCTGTCTGGTGTACTGTCTGTAATTTCCTAGCAGAATTTACTGTGCTTTTTATACAAGACTACTTTTCTGTGTCTGTATTCTGTTTTGAAAGTTCCCTTTTTTTTTTTTTTTACAAGGTGTTTGCACACTCATGCACAAAAACACACATGTGCATTCTGATCTATAAGTTGTTTTCTGCTGCGATGATCCCAGAGCTGGAGTTCAGCTCTGTATGAAAATAAGTGGGAATTCCAGCTCTGAACATCTTCACATTGTCAGTGTTTTACTCCCTCTCAAAGATGTCCAAAGCCCAAGGACAATTTTATGTTATAATGCACAAGAAAACTGAAGAAGAATTTGCAGAGTCAGGGGATTAACTGTAAGGAACTGTTAAATCAGAAGTATAAACTGTTAAGGACAAAATGATGGACTCTAGCACAAAGGGAAAGTAGGTCTCCAGTAACTGCTAACTCATGTTGGCCACCAAAACTTCTTACTATTAAAACCAAACATGGATGTGCTCTGCCCAAGGCATTTTTTCAATTACTCTTGCTTTGTCCTGGAATGCTCCGTCTCATTAAGTGGCTGATCCCGATCACAGAGAATTGCATGCTACAGGATCAAAACCCACAAGAATCAACTTCTCTGACTTTCTTCCCTTACCAAAGCCATTTTTATGCAAGCTTATAAATATGCTCTTATCTAGAATCTAAAGTAAATGTAAGCCTTTTATTTCCCTATCCAGTGATCTCTGCTTAGCTAGCTCTCCAGATCCTGACAAATTTGAGGGTTTTCATTTAATAATTTAGATAATTTCAGGTATTGTAAGTTATCTTTTAAAAAATGCAGGCAAGTTCCAAAACTGCACTTGACTTAAGGTAACAGAACCTGGCTTTGTACAAAAGTGAGATTTTTCTTTTTGTTATTAGTACAAAAGACATGGAGAAAGCGTCTTACAAGAAGATTAACTTGGTTGCTCTTTCAGTAAAACAGTCTGAAAGTAAGCACTGTTTGAAAGAGAATGTTTTTCCGTCAGACAGTAAAATATCTTCAAGACTAAGCGATGAACTGTAAGCCAGATCCTAGTCCTTTTAATTCAATTGCATGAATAATCCAGTTCTCTGAAAAGATTATTTTACTATGAAAATGGGAAAAACAAGGGGAAAGCCTAAGGCTGAGCAAAAGTGAACCTCGCTTATTGCCAGATTTGACCAGCGCTGTCCGTAACACATTTTTGGTACCACTTTGTAGTACCAGCAAGAAACTCCCCACAGAGAATGACCATTTCAAACAGACAACCCAGATGTTGAAGAAAGGTGGGCAAAGCGGGGGGTCAGGAGGCCACAAACGGGCGGCAGGCGCGAGGGGAGCCTGCTGCCACAGTGTGCCAGCGAGCCCCTGCTCCTCCCAGCATCTCTTCTGCCTTCGGAGCTAGAGCTGCCCTGACATGGGATGGCACAGAAACCTCTGGGGGTGGTGCGCCCTCATGGGCATTATCTACACGTGATAAATATAACATCTAGAAACTATATAAAAACAACTATGGTTAAAGTATATCCAGTCAGTCCACAAGAAATCTGTGACAGAAGACCATCCGTGCTTCTAAGATGTAAAAATCCTCAGTGTTATAGTAATTTTTTCCTAGCATTTAACAAACCCATCATCCTGTAAGGCCCCTTTTGGGCCATGTGCAAATTAGAAAACACTTGTTTAGAATCTTTCTTAGTACAGGTGCAGCTTATCAGGGTAAAATGTTTATGTCTGTGCTACCTTCATCAGTCTCACCAACAAACCAAGCTATCTTGCCACTGTTTGATGTGTATTTGCCAACACCACATTGTCTGCCTTTAGGTTTTTACTAGCTTAGATAAGCAACACACTCCTATTTACCAAACACAACCCCCCAAGCCCTTCTTGATAAGCACTGCCGTGCTAGCAAAAGCTCCTTCTGGTGTCGTGCAGCGTTATCTCATTTTTATCTCCCTGTAAGGCACCAGATACATCTCTGCGTCATGTGCATCCGCAGCCACAGGATGGTGGAACCGTGACAGTGGATGGAGTTGCACCCATGTCGAGCAGTGGAAATGTGTTCACTTGGTCATTGCTCAGCAGAACTCTTTGGGCTTGTGCCCCCAGTGAACCCCCAGACCCCTTCTGCCTACAGTCCCTTGAGAAATGCCTATTGACAGGAATTCTAAATAGCTGAGCTTCATGGCCTGCACGAGGAGCTTCAGGTAGCACAGACCGCACTGGGCTGAACACCCTTGGAAATCAGGTATTTTATTTCTTTCTGCTATGGCTTCAGCTCACTGCGCAATTCCAGACTGAAGCCGAGTAACAATTTACAGTGAATCTGACAGTTGAGCCTCTGCTGTTTATAAATTTTCCACAACTAAAATTAAAGTTCTCCTGACTTAAACTTTTTCAACTTTATTAAAAGACGGCATTTGAGAATTTCTTGGCTGTCTCCCAGTTTCCTGGCTTGAGTTCCCAGGCAGATTTGATGTTGTCAGCTGCTGCCCACAATTTTGAGTGAACGGGGAAAAAGGAAGCTTTTTTTCTCGGTGGCTTGAAGGATCCCTTCTCTTCCGAGTTGTCTGATGCTTTTCTTACTGTCCTCTCTCTTCCTATAAACAAGGCTTCTTCTAACACTTCGGACATTTTCTTCTTTTCTGCCACCAGAATATCTTCTATTAATTTGCTGCTTTCTATCAAAGTTAGCTGTTCCTCTTTTAACACCAATGTCCTTTTAGTGGGTGATTTCTGATCCAGTCAGCACCCTGCTTTGAAATTTTTGGCAACTAAGTTGTCAATTAACCATTCCAAGTTGGAGTCTCAAGGCTCCAGAAACTGTCAACGCCACACACCAATAATGGAGGCTTTCATGAAGTTTGCTTGCATTTGTTCACTCAGAACCCACAGAGTTCAGGTGAGTCCAAGCCAAAACCATATCCCTCCGCATAGCATCAGACGTGGTATGAGTCATTTTTTCCTCTACCTGCAGATGTGGGAGTGTCGAGTGCTGATTTACTGTGGGACTGAGGAGCTTTTTCAGCTACCTCCCATTAGTACTAGCCACCACGCTGCACATTCAGATGTCTGTGCAGCAATCCCTCTTAAACCAGTGTTGCGTTCATCCATAGAATATCCTAATCTGAAGGTTAATGCATTTGTTCTTGTTTTTATCACGTCTCAACAAGACTCTCCAAGTCTGAGGAATCACTGAGACCTTTGATTTCCAGTTCAGTAATCTGACCTAAATTCTTCTCTTGTGTTTCCTGGAAAAAACATACTTTTTGTAATACTTTGGCAGATGTTCAACTCAGGCCTCCTGGAGTGATTTCTATGACCTTGATCACGCTTCTTCAGTCGATCTTACTGGGATGTAATATTTCATATTCATCTTTCAGCATATCTCACAGCATACCAGCAAAGAGACACTTATTTGGAGACCAGAGAACAACACGTTACGATCATGAACTGTGAAGTCTCTCAAATTTGACTTCAGGAGGCAAAGAGATATATTTGAAAGACATGGTAATGCAAACAAATACAGTCTTATTGCAGTGGCTCAGTGGGCTTATTACCATGTTACGGGCAGTATGCACGCCCTGGGGCGTGCGATACAGATACCCCTTGGCAGGCTTTTCATCCCCTGCACAGCCAGGAGCTGTTACTGGCCCTGAAGTCCACCCTTAGTCTCTGAGGGTGCCACTGAAGTACAAGCTTCCATGGAAGTTGCAGAATTTGGCCTTTGGCTGTGCAAGGTGTTTTACAAGGGGTGAACACGTTACACGACTATTAACTGTACTGAATTTTAAACACGTAATTTAGTTGTCTCATAGGCTTCTGCTTTTACCAGCTGGGAGGATGAGGTCAAGGGCAATTCAGAATTGCTATGCTAGGCTTCCACGCTCTATGAGCTAACTCTCTTCCCACTGGCTAGGGTTTGGGAAAATAAGGAGCCTATCTTATTTAAGTTAGGTGGTTTGCACATATCCTCTGACGAACATACGACCAAATGTCACAAGACAAATTTCGACCAGATGCTTTCAAACTCAGATGGAATTTAGCTTGAGAAAGGCTTCAAGAGATTGTCCTCAACCAGCTGAGGCAGTTGATACCCTAGGAGATGTATTTAGAACAGATAATTCCTCCATGTATTGTAAACAAGAGCAATTAGTATAACATTTACAAGAAAAAAAAAAAAGTGTTATAAGCACTATTCATTCTCTTTTCATATAATTTTGTAATTATGTATTTCATTCTGGAAATGATTTTGTGTTGCATCTTCATTTTAGACTTGGAAGTGTTTTACCAGTTCTTGTTGATTGGCAGGTGGATTTTTTTAATGAGAAAATAGGCAAAATGTAAAATGAATAAGTTTTATATTTCCTTCATTTAAAAAAAACACCAAAATAATAGCATCAGAAAATTGCAAAGTAACCTGGATGGTCAGATACACCTCATAGTCTTCTATAAAAGCAGTCAGATCTGTGTATAAATTACATTGTTGATCTTGGGTAAATAATTTTGTTGTGTTAGAATCTGTTACATGCTGTTGCCATGTAAATTATTTGGCTGGAACTACTGACAGTTTATCTAACTGGATTGCAAGTTGCTTATTAATGCAGCATTGGAAAATCATGTGGAACTATCATTCTTCTGAGACCAAGTCAATATTTATCTACATTTAGAAGATGCAGCTGCCATGGTGATGGAAGGGCTATGCAGGGGCCAGGAATGCCTAATTCCCAGGTCCTCACTGCAGGCATAGGGTGCTCACACCTCTCTGGCAGGTATATTCCCCATACGGCACCTTGGGAGTTTCCTTATATAGCACTTTGGCAGAACCCAAAGCTCCCCCAAGACAGCACCATTCCCCGTGTGTGTGGTACCCTAAGTGCACCCTTTTGTTCCTGAACAGACTGGAAAGGTTTTTGTGCATAGTGAAGCAGAGCACGGAGGATGGTATTCCTGCCCCTCAAATCTAATCTCCCACCTTAGTCATCAAGACTTGACTTTGGCAGTCTCAGCTGTCCTCTTCAGGGCTCCCTCTTTCTCTCTCTGCTGACTTTCAAAGCAGATAAATTAAAAACATATAAATAAATGTCAGAGCTCTTTCTCTGTACTGTACCCTGCCCTCCTCCACCTGCTTGTCAGTCAATGCAGAATAATAAAAGAAAAAGGTAGAGGTGGAAAGAAAGAGGGGGGAAAATAACCAAGGCAGCAGTGAACCAAGAGGACAGGACCCACGCTTGCACCTAAGGAAGACCACCACCACCACAGGTCACTGTGCAAACGGCAGTGGCCAACAACAGCCCCCTGCCATGCCTGAGTGTCAGCTTGCACTGCGCATCATCCTGTTTAACAAAAAAACTAGACAGTGTCCCAAAGATCTGACCCTGATAGGATTCTCTGGGATGTTAGCGTACATCGCCTGGCTCCTTCTCAGAACAATAGGAGTGCTTGAAACAAGAATAAAATCCATTATTTGCTGGTCGTGGCGGGTGTGCGTGTAACAGGACTGCAGAAAAATGCCTCAGCTGATTGACAAGGCGTCATGCCTGCCCCAAAGTCAAGACAGAGCTGTGAGTGTGCAGCCTTCAGGGGGCTGCCGAGGCGTCTTTGCCTCATTATCTTCTGAGTTTTCAATCTGCCAGCCCTTTCCTGGGAACAACTGCACCGTGTTTATATAGCTGCTGGAGCCGGGAGATGGAGAACATATGGGACACCGAAATGTGACTCGGACGTCAAAGTAGTCCCAGTGGCAGCCTGCTAAACCACAGCAGCAAACTTGGAAGATATAGGTGAATCCTGCACTGCTGCCATCACCCAGACATGTGGTTACTGGAAGAGCTGGACAGTGAGGCAGGGAGCTCAGGTGAGGTTGATGCTGGGGAATGGAAGTGGAGGAGGGAAGTACTCTGATCCTTTGGCCCATGAGGTCTGAAATAGCCATCTGAAATTATTCTCATGGGGGTTTTTTAGTGCAGCAGAAGAAAACGTCAGCAGTCAGGGTGCTTCTCAGACTGACCCGATGCTAAGCCATGCGGTAGATTAAGGGTGAGCAGAGACTGATGAGAGCAACCCAACAGCAGGGACTCTTCTCTGGCAGATGCCGCGGGGTCCCTGCGGACAGAAATCTCAGTTCAGTCTCTGACTTCAGAGCAGACACTGTGCCGTGTCAGTCAGCCGTGTAAATCCATCGCATGGAGCAGTCATTTGTTTTACAGTTATGGGCCCACCTGTCATAACAAACTAAGAGTTAAAATTCACCTTTTTTTTTTTTTTCAATACTCTAATTGGAGCTGGAATTTATCCTTTTAAGACCAAATTCAAATGATTCCCACTCCACCCTTAAGGAATATGAGAGCATTTGCTAGTTTTAAATAACAAAGATTTCAAACCCAAAATCTGCAAAATGCCACACTAATCATCCAAGTTTCAGGCTATCCACCTGCTGAAATGTCCCCAGGTAAATGTGCATATACCCAAAGTACAGGGCGAGAGAAAAAAAAGAGCGAAGACAAAGATGAGCAAATAAAGGAAAAGTGTGAAACCAGATAACCACCACAGGCAGGACTGAGATACCTATACACTGAATAAGGCTTTATACCATGATTAATCCTGAAGATATTAATACGACCAATGGTGGAAAAAAACGTATGTTACTGTGTGAGTAAGAAAATCCCAATTTGGCCAATAATCAAATGAGAATGAAAAGTTTTTATCAGCAAAAAAGATTAAAGATTTTTTTTTTAAGGCAGTCTTAGAGTACTTTTAACATTTATTTGTATCCAAAACAAAACTGTCGTGGGCCTTAATTTTTCCAGTGTTTTTACTGTTAAGGAAGAAAGCTTTACAGCTTTCTAAAACCTGATACATAAACCACCATGATTGTCAAGTAAAATTTTCTTATAATACATCATCCAGTTCTTCAGAAGGAAGACGACAATGGTTTGTATACAAAATAACCTCCACATTATTATGTTCTTGATCAGAAAAAGGAAAGAGTAATTTTAGATATCTCTGTATTTGGCAGCTTTGCAGGATCTAAAGTAGACTATAAACTACCTCGTTTGAATAGATCCATATCAGATATGTAATTACACTTCTCAAGGATAAACCCACCCAAATCAAAGCAGGGATCATCAAAAGTCATGCAACAGCTAGGCTCCCCCTGAAATTAAAAACATAGCAGTACCAAGAGCATTTCAATAAAGGAGGATGTGAAACAACCTGACTATCTTCTCCAGTTTCTTTCAGTTAGCTACATGATTTAGGACAGATTATTTCCAAGTCTAGAAAACACTCCAGGTACATTCTATCTTCCAGCTAAGGAAGGATATGTTAAGGTATTTTATAACCAAATGTACACAGTGTTGGCATATTGTAATTACAACAGCATTATCAGCTTTAAAAAGAAAAATTAAGATCTCCACTTTTAACCAGGAACAGGTGGAAATAATGACATGGAGAAAAACCCCTATTCAAATTGAAACTCTGTACTGGGATGTAAGTCACAACTTTTTTAATCCTATCTATGCATTTGAACTGCAAACATCTAACCTGTGATTAATCATCACATAATCCAAACCTTTTCTCTCTAATCCTCAAGTTAATGGAGAAAAAATAATCTGGATCAATAAACCGTAACAGCTTGACAGATGCTGTAGATACACACTAAACTAACATGGCAGATCTACAGTAAATTACAACACTTAATCTATCCATGTCATTTTCTCAGGAAGAACGTAAGTTCGTGTAAATCATATGTTCTCTCCCACTCTAATGACTCCATCCTGCAAACACTTATAGACTTTGGTTTTCTTTCTCATGTGATCAGTGGCAATGAGTAACAGGTCTTGGCCAGCCAAGTCAAAGTGTTTACAGAGCAAAGCAGAGGGTGGAATCCAGTCTACCTCCCCGATACTTTAGGCATGTTGTGTCAGGGTTATTGGAGGCAAGGAAAGGACTGATTCATTGCATCTAAATTCACCTTACGCAAGGAGAGCACTTCAGAAAAATATCCCACTATCTTCAGCTTCTTCCATTTCTCCTGTCTTCAGAGGAGCTCATGAACTCTTCAAGGGAGATCCAGTCTTTCCGAGCTTTTATCTTCACACAGGAATACAAGGAACCAGCAACAATTTCCAGGTGTCTCTGGCTTCCAAAAGCCAGTCTTCATGTCCTTCTTCAAAGGACCTTGATGAGAGTGCCGTAGTGAGATGCTGCAGCACGGTCCCTGGTGCAGGCTGGGGACTGGAGCCAGGCAATGGGCCATGGGCTCTTCTTGGGGAGGGGACCCACACATGCTCACCCTCCTGGCTAATGCTCCCAATGCCAGAGCACAGGGTGCCCCAGGGGACCACCCAGCCCTCATCCTGTCCAACAGTGGCCAGTGGGCAGGCACATTGCCTGGGGAAAAGCCCACGGGAGCCCACCACCATTGCCCAAGAGATGGCCATTTTGAACCACGCCTCTCTATCACACACACACTGATCAGCAGTAGATGAGCTGGGAAGATCTGAAGAACATGGATGGGTAAAACATGACTGTCTTCCCAGTAAACTCTTCCAACTCCTAGTCAGAAAGGGTCTGAGCCAGGGCATACAAGCTGGCAGGTCCAGCACTCGCTCAGGAGCTGAGGTAGGTGGGAGAGGCAGACCTATGTCAAAACTGGCTGGGGTGGGGCTTATGCAGTGGTAGTCTCATGTAAAACAGAAAAACATCCCAGAGCTGGATTTGGAGCACTAAACACCCCCTCATATGTCCTGACTTTTGTAACTAAAATGCAACTTCTCTCTTGCCCCGGTACTCTGCTCCTCCTCCTCCTCCTCCTCCCCATGAGTCCAGTCCTGGTGATACCAGGGGAGCGCTGCACAGCGAGCAAAGGCTGTAATTAACAACTGTGCTGAGCATCTGAGCAGAGAATTTTCTCTTGGTATAGGTGTCACTCTATAGCACTCACAACATTAATAAATTCCTCTTTGAAGCAGGCCTCTTTAAAGTCCGTATTCAGGAAGAAAAGCTTGATTATTTTTTCCCCTATACTGTTTGTTTTCCTAGAAGTGTTAAATTCACCAAAGAGACATTCTGACTTCTCTTGGGATGCAACTATCAAAAATCAGTGATGCTACTTATTATTCCCACCATAAAGAACACAGAATTTCAACAATATCCAGTTAGATTATTTTCTCATCTCTCTTTTACTACAGAAACTTTGTTTTGAATATTGCTGAATATTTCACTTCAGCCACTCTATAAATTAGTCTCATCTGAATAAGTGTCAGCCCTTCCTAAAAATATGGCTTTCACTGCATTTGTATTTGTATCACAGCTATTGTTTATGTCAGTTTAAATGTTTTGTTTTTCTTCATTTAGCCCTTGCATTTTCAGTTGCTACAGAAATAAATTTATGGCTGAATCAGCAAAATTTTTAGGAGAGTGTCAGTCTGTTTAGGCATGGTCTGTGGGAAAAGCAACTGGAGGCACGTTGCCTGCCCTCTTGTTTGAAATGTTTTCTTCTGTCAAGATAGGTATGCCGCAAAGGTGGCATTCCTGCCCAAAAGGGTGTAAGACTTTAAGAGCTGAGGAAGTCATGGAAAGCAAAGGAACAGCAGTGTTTTCTTCTAACAAGAAGACGTATCTTCCATACTCCACCTCCAGGAAGGGGCAGGCATGGGAAAGGAGGAGTAGAGTGGTTTTGGCTAATGTGAGGGCATGTCTGCAACTTTGTCCTTCTGTGAAATGGAGCTAATATGCAAAAGGAAGCCTCCTTGCTTTGCTCGCTGTTGCCAGCTCTTGTGGCTTTATGTGAGACCTGTGATATTAGCTGTTTTCCTTGTAGCTTCAACTCCTTGGGGCACGTGTGGGTGAGGCTTTCGCCTTCTACCTGTAGAATAAAGCTACAAGCTTTCTTGGTAGGGAAGAGAAGCGAGAAACAAGACCCAAGTGTACCCTAATAGCTAAAGAGCCCAGAGGCAAATAAAACATGCACAATTACTTTCACGAATATCATGATTCCTATGCCAGTTGCAGGAATTTTGAACTAGACTGATGATTTTTAGCTCGTGGCTTATAGTGCTCCTTATTAATGTCCTAGTCAATCAGCTTTTAAAAACATCTTTAATTTTATGGTATTTTTCTTCCAACTCTCCCCAGCCTCCAAGTATATCATGTTGGACTGAGCTGTGTGAGACTGTGATACCGATCTCAGAAAAACATTGTAGATATTAACAAGTTCACATGTATAAACACCTACAAATAAAAAGTGTTATAAAAATGCCAATTATAGTGGTCATCATTAAGGTATATAAAATTTTGCCTTCTGCCTGATTAGAGTTACCATGGTATTATCTATGCTAAGGTACCATGGCAACTTTTAATACTTGCAAATGGTAATTATATACGTTAATGTTGACCACTGCATTACTAACTGAATCACAGAGTTTTGTAAGGACAGAAACAACTTCAAAAAGATAGGAAACAATGTATGAGAGCTGAAGCTATCAAAGAAAACCTAGCAAATCTATAAGAGTGAAAATACTAGGTGGCCTCTAACATCTTGGATTCTGTTTAGTTCTGTATACCATGCATAGGAGCTACTGAAATAAGAACTAACAAACCCATCAATGTCTTTCACTAAACTATCAGAAAGTAAATCTCCCTTCCTACATCCCCAGAAATGTGTCCTGTGTCTTCACTTAACACTTAAAGATGTATATCTAATGAGCGGGGTTAGAAAGGAAGGCCAAGTCTTTCTGAAGAATGTTCAAGATGAATGGCAATGAAGGTTGTTCAGAAATTTTGTTCATGTTGGAGAAGTGCCATCTGCACTTATTGTTAATATTTGAAAAATTAATTGTACTTGCCAAAAGACCCTTTCAAGACAGATGCTTCAATTCCTTTTAAAAATGCAAGTTCAAAATATATATCATCAGTTACTTTATTTTGAAATATTACGAACTCTATCCAAGATCAAATTCATGACACAGTCGCACAAGCTGGTATTTAAGATCAGGTTTTGGGCCTTTATTTATTTTGATAAGAATAGGCTGTTTCTCCATCACTAACGCTTCAGAAGACAGAAAATAAAAATGAAAAAGATGATCTGTGTCTTTTTTAAAGGGGAAAAAACCTTTCTTAGAAAGAGGGCAGGCCTTCAACAAATACCAGGGATCCAAAAGACCTTTTACTTCCCATTAATTCTGCGTCAGCTCCTGCATGGCTGGAGCGTTATAACGCACTGTTGCTGTAGGTCTGACCAGAGGAAAGCAGGACCAGGGATCAGCGCCGAGAGGTGAGGGAGAGGCTACGAAGCTGATATAGCTGAGATCTGAAGAAGGTAAGGACAGCGACTGTACCTGCCCCCAGGTGGGATGTGCTGTAGTAGCAATCAAAAGAAAGCAATGAAAAACTGGGTGATCCAGTTGTGTACTACCGATCCTGTTCTGTGTTGCTAAGCTTAGCATTAATATTTATTTTATTTTGTGCCTCTGTTACAAGTATTATTAAAAAAGCTTTATAGGGTTTCATAATACATGATTAGAATTTCCCCCACCTGTGGAGTTAAATTCTGTTCCACTTTTTAAAGATAAAGCATGATGTGTAATATATGACTGGGAATCAATGGCCATATCTTCTGTACACACAGAGCTGGACATGGGCCAGATATTCCAGACACAAGTCTGGTTCCCAGAGAATATTTGCCTTAAGGAGCGGCAAAAACTGAAGAAGTTTTATAACCGCCCAGTACCTTTGTTACCTCTCTCCTCAGTCTTTCTGCTCTGAGGTGTCTCTTATCACTTTTCAGATCAAATTTTCTTCAGCTATTTCCTGACATCCACTTTGGGTACCTGATTTTTTACTGCCATTCTTTGGACATTGAGATAAATGGTTTAATAGTCATTAAACAACGCTGCAGCCAGTGTGGCACTCCAGATAGTTTGATACATGCTGCTTTAGAAACTGCCTCCCACAAAGCGCACTGTGGGCACAGCTGATGTGAGTGTAAGAGTGCAGATATGCAGAAAAGCCAATTAATTTTGTCTCAGCTAATATAAAATATGTACTGGGGACTGCTTAATTCAGGTAAATTAGGCAGCTCCTATATTTTAAGATACATCCGCTAACCTGAAATCAGAATGTCTTGAACCATTAGTGATAAAAGATTTGTGTGGGATGGCAAGGAGGTAATAACAGCATCAGCATCTGGGTTACAGAAAAGTTCTATAAAAATTAAGTTTATGCAAAACTAGTTAAGAAAAACCTATCCTGCCTAGGAGGCAGGTCTTGCTGGCGAGACTCTGCAAAGAGCAGGTGAGATGGGGGCAAGCTGGTACTGCCAGAGTCCTGCAGTCTTCATAGTACAGCTTGAAGACTGACATTAGATATGAGCTAAATATGGGAACAAGCTTAATTTTAGTGATATATCCAGCAGAATCTGATGGGTGATGGGTGTTCAACCTAGCAGGAAAGAAAGCTATGAGATCCAATGCCTGGAAGCTGAATGTTGACAAAATTCAGTCTAGAAATAAGACTCTGAACTTTAGCTGCCCGAGTGATTAACTACTAAAATAATGTGTACAGGGATGAGTAAATTCCTGCAGACAAAGACCATCCATTTTCCTAAATGACAGAGCTTCAAAGAGGGGTTCTGAGCACAGTGCAGAAATTAGTATGTTTTTCTGGCAGGTGTCATGTGTCATGGAAAAGGTCATACCAGCCCATGAGCACCACACCTTCAGGTGTTCGGATCCTCTTCATTTGCCTCATAATCGGGTGTACTCCAGAGGTCTGCAGGGCTGCTGAAAGGCCACAGGCAACACCCAGCGCCACTCTTGTTCTTCGGGAGATGACCTCATTGCAAACTTGAAACTCAGGTCAGACGAATTGAAAATTTTCACATGTTTTTGAACCAGCACAGGGCTACTTTCAAACTAAACAGAATTGCTCATCTAGATTTTAAAAATATGTAGGTTCCTCTTCTTTGACACAAAATCCTCTGGTTATGGCTTCCTATAGTTCTTTTTGGCACTGCCAAAAATGTAGGTTTTGGCAAAAATAGTCAAAATGAAACTAGTAGAGTGTAGTTTATGACAGAAATCTCCAGTACTGATAAGTTACAAACGACAGGTATTTTCTCCTTCTAAAAGGAGAAAGTTTATCCTCAGTTTATCCTCAGTTTACCCTTTTTCAGGGATGATCTCAGGCACGTATCTGAGCATATCAGAAGATGCATTCCAGTGAATGTTTAAGTCACATTTTACAGATGTTGCTGAACTGGGTCAAGAAAAGGGAAAGCTTTTGGCCACTGTTCTTCCTCCAATCTCTTATCTTCCAAGATGGGCTAACTGCTCCCCTCTACAGAAATTTCAGAAAATGGCAGGAATTCATTTGTTCGGTGTTTTCAGACCACACAGCATAGTCCATGTACTTTCCCCAATGCATCTTCCAAACGTGGAGAAATAGCTAGAATAAGCAGTTTCACTGGGTGCCTGTCTTCCCCCAAAATTAATCAAGGTGTTTTCCTTTTGCCTACAGAGTATCTTCAGTGACTCACAGCCTTTTGCATTGTGCCCTTCTGAAGCTACAGACTATTTGAACTTTCACCAGGTTTCATTTTGTGTATATGGATTTGGTAGGGTCCAAGATTCAAAATGAAAAGCAGGGATCAGAAATCTGGGATGAACTACAAATGGCCACTATCATAAAAAAAAAAAAAAAAAAAAAAAAAAGAAAGAAATATGAGGTTTACAATGAAAGAAGAGAGAAAGAGCCAACAATTCTACATAAAAATACATTATTTAGTGCAAAACTCCATCCTTACCCAGATTCTTGATTTTTCAGCCTGTGCACAGCATCACTTTCAAATAATTAATGAGCAAGGCTCCCTGAGACCTCAAAGCCTGTGTAGATTTTTTTTTCTTTTTCTTATCTGTATCTAATCTATTCTTCTACAACAGCTTTGAGGTAGATTCCTGTAGTTTATGCTAGGAATTTTAACCTCACCAAAAGGCTTGTATAGGCCAGAGTCAGACAAAAGATCACAAAGCTCTCTTATTGCAAAGCGATAACGCTCAAGAGATTCTATTATGTGTCTGTCTCTCCCAGTAAGCTGAAGCATCAGATTCTTGCATATATGGATTAACTTTCAGTCAGCATAGATAAAGGACTGTTGGTGGTGTTACTTTTGCTAAATCCTCTCACACTGGGGATTTTTTTGTCATTTTCTGTGGCTAAGCAGTACACACGCAGGAAGGGAAGAATGCTGATGTGGGTGAAAAAAAGTACAGCGGTTACCTTTTCCTAGTCAGAGCGCAAAACACTCCTGCAGCTGTATCAGAGATCATGGCAAGGACACTGTGCTGAGCACGGCTTATCCCTCGCTGATGGGAGCCCACCACCTTCGGAGCTTTTGGAAAAAATGCATTTCGTTAAAGCCTCTGCCAAGCCTTTATGCCAGATTTTGTCCAACGATGATGATTAAGAGCTTCCCCCTTTGGAAAAAGCACAGCAGTTTGGGAAATGGGGTATCGGGGGGGACGACGACTGTGAGTTTCTGACCAGCACCAGTGGTAATGCCTGGTCCAGGAGGCAGGTCCCACTAGCTGCAGCTGCTGGTAGCTGCAACACAGCATTCCAGGATGGGCATCCCTGTCCCCACACGGCTGCTGGTGGGTGACAGAGAGGGTTCCAAGGGGTGGGCAATGCCAGCGCTCCCTTGCCCTCTCCAAGGAGGCAGCAACTTGTCTGAAGCCCTGCAGCAGAGCCCGGCAATTAGAGCAGGATAACGCCTATGCCGTATTTCCAAAAGCTCTCCAAAAGCAGTGGTAAGTTGCAGGAGGCTAACAGGAAAAAAAATTCACTGTCTTTTCCAGTGCAAGATCTACAGGGTGTCAAACAAAACTAAAGAACCAGGTAAAGCTAGGCGGTAAATTCAAATTGAACAAAAGGCGATAGTCCTCATTCACTTACAACCACAGGCCATTGCAGATGATAGCAGCTTACACAAGCTCACAAAGAAATTGGATGAATTCATGGATGAAAAATCCATCTTGCACTATTAAACAGAAAGCAACTACTGCTGGCTCAGGAAGCACCTGCACCACAAATCACTGAAGCTGCAAGACTGGGCCAGGGTAGTTTCATTATATACTTGTCCTGTTTAATGCTTTTTCTTAAGCATCTTCTATTAGACAGTCTTGGATACAGGCTTCTGGACCTTTGATCTGATCCAGTTTATGGTTATTCTTGTAGTCCCATAACCTTCAGAGAATCTTGGCCAAAGCTATGATGTTTGAGTTAAATTTATAATTTCTATAAGTGAGTGTGATCTACTGCAATAAGTACATAATTGAAGGCAGGGACATACTTATTTTTTATTATTTTTTATATGTCAGAAGTAACTGAAATCATCCTATACAAGCTGTTTCCCACTTTTCACTTGGCTTCACTTAATTTCTTTTACTAACCTGCCCACATGCTTAGCTTTCTTATTGCCGCACTGTAGTATGAAGCAGATCTGTGAAATAACTGGTGGAACAGAGCCAGGGGGTGGGAGGTTTGGGTCCAAAGTTTTCACTTTGATTCCTATCCCTTTCAGCAGAAAAACAATATCCTAATCTGAGTTTTAATGCTTCCATTGGCTGGCTTGGTTTTGGTGAAATTATTTGCAGTGTATGTGTAAGTGTTCCTAAAACCCCCGGTCTGTCAGATAAAATATGAAATAATAAACCTATATGTGCTTTACAGCAGGGGGACTGCCTGGGGCTCCTGAGATCTGGAGCCAGGTACCCAACTCTGCCACTGGTCCAGTAAGTGACCTTGCCATGCTCCTCCTCTTCCTCGCTCCCACCTAGATTTCGGTACCTGAGAGATGGTGTGCTCATTGCGTCTGTACTCACTCCCCACGCAGACCACATCTCCATCACTATACCCAACAGAGGCAGGGCAGAGGCTGAGGCAGGGCAGTGCAGTGATTCCTAAGAGAGGGAGCCCCTCCAGTTTTGGCCAAAGCTGTGCTGGGGACACGGGTAGGGACTGCACCCAGCTGGTGGCATGTGTGTGCACACCCGCTTTGGGAGGGGGAGAGATTGGGGTAAGAGAGTTTTCCATGCAGACACAAGACTCATTTGATTCACCAGTTTCGATGAAGCCTGTGAGTCTAGATACAATCACTCTTTGTGAAACAGAAAACAGGCTGAGAACCCACTGAAGGCAAAAGGGGTCTTTCCTTTTATGTTGACGGGGCTTGGACCAAGCCTGCAGTGCCCAGTCAGGCTGGTGTTTGGACCTATAGAAATCCTAAAGGAACACAAAAAATGTCTATCAGTTCTGTGAGGAGCAAAGGCACTTAGATGAAGCATATAGGAGTACCTAGCATTTTAACAAATGATTTGTGGTCTACTGACCCAGAGATGCCAAAAATCAATGAAATTTAAGGGAAGCAACTTTTAGGATGGAAAAAGTGGGAGTTTAAAGTGATTACTCATTTCTGGATCTGTTTTCCTTATCAGGGGAATGCAGCGCTGGAGTTGATAACGCGGCAGTTTACAACACTCGAAGGCACCGACTGCACTATTCGCTGTTCCCTAATGCTCACAAGCAACAGCCCTACAAGCTGCAGCTGACACTAATGACTTTCATACACCAGAACCATATGAAAGTCTTACAGCCATTGCGATTTGTCTGTTGTATCATGTTACGACAGCATTGCTGTACCAGTACTCCAGTACAATATTAATGTGATGCAGATGTATTAAACTATTACATCCCTGTTTCTACTGAAGTATATTAGCAGGAGAGACATGTGGGTACAGTTGTACTCAGGTCTTCAAAGAATCCCTGAATGGTCCAAACACTTTCAATTCCCAGAAACATTCAGCTTGCAAGCTATTGACTGAAAATGTCTAGACCATCCAAAATAATTTTTGGCAGGAGAACTGAAAAAGATCCAAACTCCTTTTTGAAGTATGCCTATATTTTATATAGACACGTAAAATGTCATGTAACAGGTAACAAATTTTTGAATAACAGTAGGTTGCAAATAGCATTGCACCAAATATCCTAACTCCATGGCCTTCAGAAATGGTCTCCAGGCAAAATGAAAGCACAGGAAAATATTTTGTGGTGCTCTTTTCCCTCTTTCTTTCAATATATTCACTTTCTAGTATTTAAAGTAGCTTTTCTGATATTGGGATATGGTTAAAATGAGGAGGGGAGGCTTTATTTTCAGTATAACTATGGGTAAGTACTATCTACTTCAGAGGGCACTATGGGGCTTAATTAATGTTTACAGGGCCTCAGGAGTCTTACTCACATTAAAGGTATAATAAGGACTATTCCTAATTAACTTCCTACTAAAAAGCAGAGTTTCATGAAGTTTTAAAGCAGAACAGTGGGTGAATTTGTAAACTCCATTTATTTGAATCCCTAGAGTAGGAAAAGTTAGTGGGGAAAGTGGTAAAAATCTTCAATTAATTTTCCTCAACCTGTGGGATTTAATTAAGATGTTAGTAAAAACCTGCAAGTTTCCTGTGGGTATTTCTTATTTAATTTTCAGTTTCATGAAGACAGTTCTTGCAGCTTAGAACAGATCTTGCAAGCCATAAAGAGACTAATTCCAAAATAGATGTTAGTTTATTAAAATTGAACTGGGTACGGATCAAATTATCTAGGCAAAATTCAACAGTTATATGCAGCACTTTATACCATTTACTTTTTGTAGTTTCCTTGCTTTGAACTTCTTTTAAAAGAAGTATGTCTTTTCGTAAAGAAATATTTCTTTAAAAAGATATGTCTCACTGACATAATTCAGCACCATGTAGAGATACTGAGCTACCCATGAAAGAGCTAACTCGAGTGTTGGAAGCTATGTATCTCTGCTAGCTCAGAATTATATCTGACTTAATTAGTCCTGGGGAGAAGAGGAATATATTAGCTTCAGTGGAGCTCATTGTAATATAGTGATACCCAAGCTACCTTCTCTAGACGTACCCTCTGGGGATATATTTCCAGTAGAGAAGCAGGAAACTATTAAAAGGACCCACAGCATGGCGTGCAATGCACTGCACCAAAGAAGAGCGCTTGTCTTTGCCCTCAGGGTGCATCTACACTCACAAGTAGGAGAAGACCCACTTCCATGTCCAGAACTATAGCCCGTGACCAGGCGTCCTCAAAATTTTATATTAATGTACCACCAATCCTGGCTTTATCTCTACCCATCAAACAAACCACTGTGGAGAAATGTGAGAGCTGCAAAAGTCCCATTTCCTGGTCACCACCTGGCATGTGGAGGCAAAAGGTTGTAGTTTAGAAGGCATCAGAGTTGATGAGCTCCATCTGTGTGAGGAAAGAGCAATGGAGTTTTTGAAGACAAAAAAAGTGGGGTTAGAGAGAAAGAAATTACATCCTTGTCTTGAAGAGTGTGGGTGAGCTTTAGAAACTAAAGTACTTGTCTGAAAACCAGGACAGGCAGGTGTCTATGTGCAGTTCTGAGGGTGAGCCCTGGCTCCTGGCCGTTCTTGTTCCCTCTTCACTTGCCTGGCTTTCTGGCTTCTCGGCTTCTCTCACAAAGTCACTTAGTGCTCAGTATTTGTCTCCAGGCTGTGCCACCTCGCTGAGCCTGAAGAGATCTTCTGCTTTCGAGGAAAACGTCAGCAGCGTCCAACATCGCTGGCACTCCCCACACCTAGAGGAGTCTGGTGAATGGGAGTTGAAGCTTCGTGGTGATAAGCCTTCAGGCTCCCTGCCAGCAACCTGCTTAATTTAGACACATGAATACACCTATGGCAGTAAATGCTTAAGGCTAAGATTTTTCAAAATAGGTTTGAAGGAATTAAACACCCAACTCCTATAGACTTTCTCAGTCTAAGTGCTTTTCTGGATTGGGGCCAGAGCGCTAATCAACTTGCAGTCCTGAGCTCGTAATGAGGAACTTAAATCCCAACTGCTCCAGTGTGCTGCTTGCCTTCTCATTTGACTTCGGCCAAGGACTGTGCAATAGCATCTCTGGTTTTGGAATACTAAGGCTTCACAAGTGTTATTTTACATCTTTTTGGACAAGGTTTTTGTCTGATGTGCAGCACAGCCTGCAAAATTATATCCTCCAATATGTAGAATTCCAAAAAGTGTAGTAATATCTAACGCGACATCTGTCTAGCATTAAATCTGAAGAATTGGAACCATTTGTTTGATGAGCCATGTAACACAGACAAAAATTCATTCTTAGAATATCAATGGGGAACTTCTTTTTTCATTTTAATGAAATATGAGATGATTTCAACCAAAAATTATGTCTACCAGCACATATAAGCCTCCGGGCAGCTCATAAAATGCTTATAAAAATAAAGCATAGACTCATTAGAAGACTTTGGGGGTAAAATGCAAATAGCCTAAGATTTATATGCTGTTTAGCAATATACAGGTGCTCCCGATGAAAAGAACCAACAGAAATCTTGAGGGCACTTATGCAGACTACGTACTTCCTGCCACACAATACGTTGTTTGTCCTCATATTTTATTCACAAATAATTTGAGACCACAAATAATGTGAGAGTTTGCTACAGAAATCACCAGGGAAGTGCAAAGTAATCTCTCAGAGGTGCTAGATGCGGATTTCTAGAGGCCGTCCTCCATAGGCGATAACTATCTGTAAGGACCCTCCATGCCAATGCAGCAAAACTGTTCTCTGTGAAATCATACCAGCTTGGGTGGGATTCAACGAAGTAGACAATCTGGGCAAAAAAATTACTGAGAAAAAGAAGTACAACAAACACAGGAGAAGATGCCAGTACTGCAGGCTGTTGTCAGACTTGACAGGGTTTTTACAGAGGTCAGGGCAAGCTGGCTGTGGGTAGCGGTACATCTGAGGGAGACGGAGCATCCCATAATGCATCCAGGCTGCTGGGAGACAGGAATATGACAGATAGGAACAGATGAAATTTGCCCACAAAATGGTCGTATTGACAGGTTGAAGCGTCAGTATTTCCTCCTTCAGAAAACACTTAAAATCCATCCCCACAACCTTTAGATGCAAAGCTTAAAGGAAATTAATGGTGCTATTTTACCACAATCATTGCATTATACCGATCACGGGAGGCTCTTTGGCTCAATGTAAAACTTCAAACCCAAGTTCTCCTTTGAACATTCGCTGAGATTTGTCTCTGTTGTTTCCCGTTAGTGTCAAATATAGTATGATCTTTCTTGCTTCTCTCAGCTGGCTCAAAGCGTAACTCTGTGTTCAGCTGACCAGCTGTCACATATCAATCGTTTCCATTGGAGACCCTGTTAATTTGTCATTAGTTCTTTTGTTTATTCTATTAACAAAATAAACATCACTTGAACAGTAACGATTAATTTTTATTAGTGGCTCAGGAAAAAAAAAGTCTTTATTTCAGACAGTAACAAACCCAGGGCTATTTGTTTCTCAGTTGTTCAGTACACGTTTAAACGCCTTGCTTATGTCTCCCATTATAACTGGGAAACTAAAACATGTCTGTTAGAAACCAAAGAATGCTTATTTATGACTCACCTCTAGTATTTTTTACTCCCATTGTTCCCATTTTATTTAGTACAATTAAAATACAAAGGACAATGACTATCCATAGCTTTCGGCACATTACCAATTATTTAAAATATAAGTGCAACACAACAGAGCTCACGCAAAACAAAATTAAATTAGCCAGCTAGTAATTCAAAGCAGTAAAATATATCCTGTCCCACTCATTCCCTCAATTCTTCTCAAAAAGCCTTAGGAAATAGACAGTCTTTGTAGTATGCTTTAAAGGTCAAATGATTGTGTTTGAAAATTTTCCTCTCTTTTAGACTGAGAAGACTTGTGCTTGCATCCCTCTGGTGACACCACGATTGGTTACGTCAGCAAAATCTGAAAGAAACAGTAAGGCAGAACTTAACAATACCTTAACATCCAGCCAAGAAACCAACCAGCAGCCAAAAATCACGGGACACAGATCTTACATGCTTGCAGAAAAATAGTTAACACAAGCTGAGTCAGCACAACTGGGCACAAAAATGATGGAGTCGGGGTAAGGTTCATTTCGTAGAAATAAATTCATATAGTGATTAGGGGTATAAGATTTTTTTTTTTTTTCAGTTTGGCCACTGAAGTAAAGGAAAATAAAGACAGCCCCCAAAATTAGACAGTACAGACTTCAGAACTAAACCAAAACTCTTTGGTTTTCAATTTGAACACCATCAACCAAAAATAAAAAAGTGTCATAAGGCTTCATTTCAGTATAATGTTGTTTCACATCAATTAAAAAGTGTTTCAACTTCATCTGAATCATCTTTATGAAAAGGAAAGCCATGGATGAGACTGAGGGAGCCTACGCAGCCGTGATGGAGGAGCCGAGGCAGCAGCCTCCTTCTTCCTTGCCATCCGGCTTGCTGTGTCCTCCTTTTGCATGGGGGACGGGAACCACCTTCCCAGCAGCGCACCCAGCTCCCAAAACAGAGGGAAACGCTCATGCTGGTCCTGATGTCACCATTTCATTTTATGTGAAACAACTTAAAAAGCCACCAGCACAAGGCCAGGACTCCAGACGGTGAATACCCAAAGGCCACAAGCTCTGGAGCCATCCTCTCGACCAGTACTTGTGAAAAGATGCAGTAGCAAGAGAAGAGATTTGCTGGGATCCCCTTCCTCACTGCTGCTAGAGATTTAGTTTGCATACATACCCTGAAAACTCGTTCTCTGGGGATGTGTTGTTGGACTAGATCTTGTTCCTGTCACTTTGAAGCAACCTGTGTGCTACGGGTGGTACGCACTGTAGAAATCCCTGCCCCAGAGCATGGTGGTGCAGTCGATTCCAGGGCTGGTGGGACTGATACGTTCAAATCTCCTCAGGCTGAAGATAGAGCTGAAGCTGAGTTTTGCACAATGTTTGATGAGGCCATCCTCTCCACAAGCTCACACCTAGCCGTGAGGAAATAAATTTATATGCATCTACCCCTGAGGACAAAAAAAAAAAACCCAAACAGATTAAACAGCTCTGTAGATGTGGATTGAATTCAAGGATATTTTCAAGCCAATAAAAATTGTGGTTTTCAGTGAATAATCTATTTGTTGGAAATAAATGGCCTAACCCTAATGGAGAGGCAGCTCTTTTCCTGCTGCTGGAATAAACAATTTCCCTTTTTCCCTGGGGCAGGAATCACACCCACATGCTTCCAGGTTTCCTTCCTGAATTACCTCCTCAGACAGCATCCATCTCTGATGAGAGGGGCCACACCTGAGAGTGCTATCTGTAAATATGCCAAGGAACACCCACTCCCCCGACCACAGAGTGCCTCTTGCTGCACTCTGATCCCAAATAAGTGACCTGCCATGGTCTGGGCCAGCTTCAGCTTACAACTCGTGCTGCCCATAATGCTTCTGGACCAAACTCACGGGCCTAAAAGAAACCATGATCTCCTGGAAGCATCTCTTGCAGGAAAAACATGGAAAAGCTATCATGACCACTTCTGCATGCTTATTTTTTAAGATTAGGGAAAGCAGCTTCAGAGTCTCTACTTGCATTCTGCCTGTCTAAAGTCTGCTTAAGGTTTCCTTACTAGGTGTTCTTTTTCTTCAGCTTTTTGCCTCACAAAATGTGCAGCTACTCCACTGCAAACAGGGATTCAGAGAATTAATAAATGTGCATGTACCCTTTCCTATCCCCCAAAGATATTTCAAGAACAGTGTTTTATTTGCAATGCTGTGAGATCTTCAGGGAAAGCAAATCAGAATTGCAGAAACAGAGTAAAGCCAGTGGACGCACTTTTCAGAAAATCTCCTTTTTCATGCTACTGACATGTCAGATTAGCAAAATGTATTCTCTTTGATAATAGCTGAGAAACCAGGGACCAGATTCAGCTCTGAGGGCTGTGGGTGTAAATCACAGCAAACTTCGATGGAGTTGGATCCGTAACATCAGAACCTCATCCTCTCACGGCAAGTCAGTGCTAGCATGTCATCCAGAACAGGTATAAGTGATTTTTGCTGCACGTCACTCAGCATATGAATTTTCAGTGGGGAGGGAAAGAGTTTAGCTCTTCTCTGAAGTCAGTTTACATTCATTGCTCTCTTAATTAAAGCAGGGTGTTATTTTCCCAGACTGAAGTGGATTAGAAATACAATGGCTTCAGTGAAAGCTGAGAATAACTTCTCTGTGATGCATTAGTAGGATGACAGAGGAATGAAAGGTTTAGTAGGCCTGCTTCTCAGAATTTGTTTACACATCCAAGAATAAAATGTTAAAAAAGATTTAAAAGTCTATTGCCCGATAGAAATTTATGTTCCCAAAAGCATTTTCACCACAATGACGGTTAACCAAATATTATATGACTTCCCACACTTGGATGGAGAAAAGAAGCAAAAATTCTGTAAGTTCTCAATGCGGATATTTACTGTAAGGTTTGGAAGGGATTTTTTTGTTATTATTTTTTATTGCAGCACAAAGAATAGCATTGAAATGGTACTTTTTTTCCCCCAGAAACCAGCACTGTCTGGGCTTCATACTCAGTTTAATAGTATCTATAGCAGTACCTATAGCAATATAGAGCCAAAGTTAAGACAACTTAGTGTAAAAAAAAGTCAATTAAATGTTTAATTTGGCACTTGTACCTAAATTAAATGTCATGGCTATGCTTCAGTGGAGTATATACAGGAATTGGCTCAGAATAGCTTCTGTTAAAAAGCCACCTTTGCCAGGTTTAGTGACTCAATATTACTTATTTCCTGGCTAAGCTTAACTTCTGATTTTATGGATATTTTTTGTTTCTCTACTGTAATCAGCACAGATAAACAATTTCAAGGATACAATCCCTTAGACCCTCCTCAGGCAAAATGACCACTTAAGAAAACAGACGTTTTGCTGCAGTGAGGACTGAGTCCATGCTGACATAGCTCTGGCGCAAGGAATAGAGTTTAAAATAATGGATAACTGTATTCAGGAAAATAGACTGGTAATTAAGGACATCCAACCTTTTAATATTTTATTTCTGTACTTCATGAAATACTCCTCTACATTCAGTAAAGGATTTGGGCAACACTAGTGAGCTGCAAAAAGATTAATACTAATCAATCCTCTCTTGTGCAAACTTAGATGTCTTTCCATGCCAGTGTTTTCTGATGGCCAGGAAACAGATTCTGCAGGACAGCTTCCTTTTGCCGACCAGCAGGAAATAATATACTATTTTTATTACCGCTGTGTTAAAATTTGACTGAGGGACTCTAAGAAGGCAGCCAGATAAGACGGATCTTTTTTCCCCTTCTTTCCAGTATCTTTATTGCCAACTTTACCATGATGTGACTAAAACCTTATTTTAATTACTCGTGAAAAAGATCACTACGGCTACAATTACAGGCAGTTTCATGCTGAACACAGATTTTTTTGAGAATCAAAATTAGATCAGCTGCCTGAGGAAATTTTCCACTATATTATTCGTAATAGCTTCAAGTTCTGCCTGTTAGTGCCTTCACTTGTAAGGAGCCTTATTATCCTTAGCCCTGGATGTACACAGAAAGAAAAGCATTTATTACAAGTTATCTGGTTGATTCTCATTTTTTAAAAAGTGAATAGTTAAATACTTAAAAAGTGTCAGATGTTGAACTGCTATTCCTACAGCGAGGAGCTCTTACTCCATGACCAACAGTATGAAACAGCCACGTCAGTCTTTTTTTCCCTAGTGACGTGATGACATGCATTAAAGCACGTAACATAGAGAAAACTGAGTGGATGTTCCACTCATTATGAATTGAGAGCAGGTTTGAATTTGCTTGTACAGATATTTCTGTCTGGCGTAAGTTTACTTTCAACATAAGGCCTCAGCTTTCCTCCTTACCCATGCTCTTCTCTCCTCGTGCAGTAGATTACATCTCCATTTCACCTGCATTGGTCGCATGAGGTAGTCTAGCCTTCCCAACAAAGAGAAAAAGCCTTCTTTCACATATCCATAGCTCTTCTCCCTCTCTAAACTAGGTAGACCTTTGCTCACATAGCCCTGGGCTTCTCCTTAGCTGGGCTAAAGAAGGGATGGGGTGCTGCCATACTCTCCTAGTCCCCACACAGAACTCAGATTGCCAAATTGTCTCATATAGCTCAAGCCTTTTTCTGCTGCTGCTTACCCTGCACATCTAGACTTTAATCCCTTAATCCTCCAGCTCTTGACAGCCCATGATCCAGACAAATGGTTACCTCTTCTGTGCCTTCCTGATCTCCCGTGGGCCTTTCCCACAGCACCCTCCCAGACAGCTTCCTCAGCTCTGCTTGGGAAGAAGTCACACCACATCTTTTCCAAGCTCAGTTCTGTCTCCAGCTGAGGAAGGAACTTGTCCTAGAAAATCCTCATTGCACTCCCCAAGTTGCTTCTTCAGGAACACCCAACCACTGGCTGCTTAGTGGGTGCCATTGCTAGCATCGTCCTCTGCCAGGACAGCACAGCTACAAGGTGCCATCGCAACCATGAGAACAATTTCAGTAAGGAAATTTAAAAGTATTCTATTCAAAAGCTTTTTTTAGTGCACATTTTAATTCAGTTCAATACATATTAGACTTTTAGAAATACTTGCAGTGAGGTTCATCTCTTCTAGTTGAGGAGTCTGCAAGTGAGATGAATGGTTTGGATCAGGACAAGGCTTCTATCCCTATGCTTCCTTGATAGTCATTGAGGGAAACAGGTACCTCCTGATGGTGAACCACTGCATGTGAAGAGAGGAGTCTAAAACTGGTCTCACAAATTGCCTTCTCTCCATATGCCATCTAAGGAGCCAAAGGTGACTGGTACGGATCTTGCAGAATAGCTTAGAAATACCCTTAGTTTGTTGAGAGGAATCCTTTGTGATTTTCCTACATCATCACAGAAAACAGACACGGGAGCAACCAGTGAGTCAGGTTAAGGACAGGGGTAAGCGCAGCTGTACCCGAGTGGGCTTGCATGCTGCGCGTGTCAGGAAGCAAGCCTGGCAGTAGCCCCAGGTGACAGGGTGGCATCCTTAGTGACTGTGGCTGGCTGAGGAAGGCTGAGCGGTGAGCCCGCGTCAGCCCCCTGCAGAGCCCAACTCTGCGCAGACACACAGTGAGACGAGCTGTGGCCCCTTCCTTTAGAGTTAATCTCTACATCTCTATGGAAATCAGATATTTAAATACAAAATTTTCTACTAGTTGAGAGTCTGGCCAGAAATGTATTTCGAGGCATGAACGTAATGAGAAGCAGCACCACCTCTCTTATTAATCTATCGGTATCCCACGTTTATGGCTGCAGTGTTCACTAGCCTACCCGACATTGCTGTCAGCAGCAAATCTCTGCACATTGCATTTTTTCACCTGCCTTAGTGAGGGAGAGGACTGGTAATTGTCCGTTTGCTGAGAAGAAACCAAACTCTAGAGAAAGAGAAGATAGGGGACTCAGATTACACTGGAAATTTACACAGGCTCTGCCCACTCTTAAAATTGACAAAAATAAGGAAATGTTTAAAGAATTGTCATTTCTAAATTGCCATCACATCCAGAATATCCATATACAAAATCCTAACATTCTGTAACAGTCTGATTTTTACATTTTCCGATTTCTGCCTCATAAAAGTCTGTACTATAAAAAACGGTGGTGTGCTCTTAACAGTAGACATAGTTTCAGTCTTTGGATCTGTATTAATCCTTCAAGTTTCTCTCTCACGGTTTATTATGTCATCCAGATTTCACTCTGAACCATCTACTCTTTTCCATATGTTCTTAGCAGGAAATGTGCATGAATTTAGAAACACAGCAAGACATACGATATTCAATAGTAAGAACATTTTGAAGAAACACAAAAGAAAAGATCCAAATGAAAGTTCTAGCTGGCTTCCAGCCTCACTCAGTCAAACAAGATATCCAATATTCCTTAATTTGAAACTTTCAGTTACGGTAAAAAGTGTTTTACTTTTCATTTATTTAGCTACATCTGAGATTTTACTATGGATACAGACTTAGAGGGTGTTGCTTTATGTTTACTCACATCTAAGTTCTGTACTAATATCTAGAATCATGTGAGGTTTTTCTTAAGTTTTATGCAGACAAAAGTAAACAAGGCTTTAAAGACAAGTCTCTGTATTTTGAGTTTCAGTAAATACAGAGGTATGCGAGATGCCACAACTTGTTTTATGAATTACATTGCAGATGTTATGTATATATCAAATAACATGATGTAACTGTCTAAAAAACCTAAATGTTATACACATGTCATATCAACAAGAAAACTGCGAGTGATGTACAGGTAATTGTCTGAACCCAGAAAAGTGATTCCCAGATATTTTTCCCATTAAGAACTAAATAAGCTGCCACAGACCTTGAGCACTCATCCCCTGTGACCTTGCATGTAGGAAAATGATGGAAGAATAAGAAAATAAGAGTTTGCTACTGTAGAAAAAGGAAAGGAAACCCCAGCCTCCAGAGCCTTGTCTGTCCATGAAGCAGGAGTGAAGGCAATAGAGAGGGGAATGGGAAAAGCAGAAAGGACAGATCATGGGAGTTATACAAGCCAGAATTGCACCCCGAGTCAATCAAGGATGTTCTGTAAGTCTGTTTAGTTCCATAAAGCCTGGTAAAAAGACAGGTTATTTGATCTCCATAAGAAAAAAATGGCAATCTTTACAATAGAAAGTCTTTTTTTTTTTAGGGGAAAAAGATTGGGGTTTTTCTATTTTGTTTTAGTTTTTTTACTTGCATGCAATGTTTTGTTTTATACCTTTCTTCTCTAGGATGACCGACGTGTAGTATTAAACCCCTCCAAAAATGTCACTTCAGGGAGATAGTGTTAGCAGTCACTTTCTGTCTTTTCCTGGTGGTGGTGGGTCTCCAAGCAGGCAACCCAATTGAATGGGGCAATTTGTTCCAAGGTCTCCATAAGATCCACAGGCTGGAGGGAGCAGGGAGACCAGGGCAGGAGATAGAGATTGATCTCCTGCATTCTTCTCCACTATCTCAAAGAAATAAGGTGGGATTTGTTTCTGTTGCATCATATAAGGATTTATTTTGGGCATTAATGGTGCTACAGCCCTCCAGTTAGTAGGGCCTGATGTTAGACTGGATGTTGGCATCAGTGTCAGGCTGCACGCCCCATGTCCACTGCCCAGTTCTGGCTCTGTCCCATCCCTGCCCTCTGCCTCACACGTTATCATTGGTATGAAATCCACAGGTCTGCCTCCCCACAGGATAGAAAATAGCCAAAGCTGAACACTTTTAGAGCCTGCTAGGACCACCGGAGGCAAAACTTAACTACTTCAGCTAGAGGAAGTTAAATTTAAAATTATTTACAGAAAATTATTAAAATCATTAAAGCTGTTAAAAATATTCACAGAAGGGGCAAAGTTTTTGTTTCAAGACATAGACAGACAATATTTATGATCAAGATCAGCAGTTATCAAACTGTCTTCTGCAGATGGTCCTTTGTGGGGCATGAGTCAGTGGCAGACAACAGATCCACAGTACCCTGGCACCATCATACTGCGGCAGTGTCATGAGCCACGTTCCGGTGCTGCCTCAGAGATTTTAAAAAGGTTTTTCCATCACCTTTCTTTCCTGACTTGAAATTGGTTTGAGCCTTAAAAGGATGAGTCTATGTTAGCAGCAAATCAGAATCATATTCACTATTCCACTCAGCAAAATATTTCCTTTTTTTTTCTTATTAAATAAGCCTTATATTCCAGAGAAGGTGGATCTCAAGTACATGCCTGTACAAAAACACAGTGTGAGCTCAAGCTGAAAGCTCCTGCACTGTAAAGATTTTTGGACTGTGGTATGTAGAAAATTCTAATTTTTTTCTAATGATATTTTTTGGTATTGTAATTGTGTAGTCTATGTGTACCAGGTCTGTAATTTTAAGCTACCCATAGGCAAACATGGCAAGTCAGTACGCATATAAATCAATGTCTGTGACAGGTGTGGGCCACTGTAACAAATCTTCTATACTTTAAATTAGTCATAAATACATGCCTTTCACTAAGCAGCCTCTCACTCTCATAAAAAATAAGGTGACCATAGAAATCAGTTGCGATTTAATTTGGTATCTTAAAATGAAAGACATATGTGGACCCAGCTTCCATTAGTGAATTCACCAAATAGCCCACATTTTTTTAATTGTTATTAAAAGAAGAAAAGGTTTGCATCTCAGGGATACAACCTCCATTGTTAAACTTTTTTGTTTGGTTGGTTTTTATTTTTTCTTTTCCTTTGCACATGGAGAATTTAAAGTTCAAATATTGCTCTGCATATGTCCTGGCAAGGCTGCCAAACAGCAAACACCCCCAAGTTCGGCCAGTGCTCCATTCCTCCGTTCCTCAGGGAGTTCCTGTTTCATGTGTTTTTCATTTTAAGTTCTGCCTCCTTGAATGCTATTTCCTCTCTTTCAGTTTTCACCAAGGTCAAAGAAATCTTTAGCAAATAAAAAATGTGAACATCCAGTCATCTACTGGAAATGTGCCCGTCCAGTGTCTAAATAATAAGTTAATAGATTCACAGAGCAGTCCTACATACACTAAGCAGAGCGCAGCAGAAATCTTCATCTGAGCACTTAATCGCAGCTAACTAGAGAGTACTTATCAAATGAGGGGTCTTTTTTCTTGATTATGAACTGCAGAGAAATCAGTTTAGCAGCAATCCAAATTCTGGCAAACAAGACTCTCCCAAGCCCATGGGGTAGGGAACAGGACACAGACGTTCCCTGTTGGCCTTCACCAGTTTATGGGTGGAAGCTACAGAGGCCCCTGTGCAGAGCAAAATTGGTGGTAAGCAGTTGGAAAGCCCAGCTACCGAAAATATGTCTCATATTTTGATAATACTTCATGAAAATCGTAGGGATTAAGATTCCATAGAACATATTCAGCATGTTTTGCGGGATATCTGGTGAAAACTACTTATAAAAAGAAAAAAATGTGATTTAATAATAAAATTTACTTAGTGCAGCCAGATGTGTTGTTGAAGTTGCCTAAAAACCAAGAGAGTCGCTGGCTAACAGGATTTGTTAGAGGTGATGATATGGGATACATTATTAATGGGAGTCATTTGCCTCTGCGGAGGCAAATACGTATTTGGGGATCGAGCTAGTCAAGTGATTAACAGCTATTGATATTACAAATTTGGGCTTACTTTTTCATCAAAAGTAGAATTCAAGCTCAAGCTAGCCTTTGGGTGATTCTACCAAGCTGAGTGCCTGAGCTCTGTGTGAGCTATGAAGGAAGTGAGATCCAGAGGAGCTCTCTTGGACTGCTGCCTCCAGTCTCCCCCAGCTGCCTTGCAGTACCAGTTTCCATAAACTGATAAGGTTCTGTCTTAGCAGCATATTTGGGTTGATGGATGGCTGTTCCAGAAGTGTGCGGCTCTTCTGGTTAGAAACTTCCTAATTTCCAGTTGACGTAATCTGTCACAAAATGGCACTGGTACTTATCTTTGCTGGAGGTTCCCCACCCGATACATTCGAGGACGACATTTGTATTCTCCACAGACACATCACATATTGTGTCATCCGGTGATCAAATAGTCCATTCCCAGGTCTGTTTTCAATGCTTCCTGCATGGGGAAAAATTATGAGTCCTGAAGTGCCTGACCTCACCTTTTGGGTTATTCAAATTCATCCCATTTCTATTATTCCAGTACTGAAGCTTATCCAATTCTTCCTGTATACTGTCCTCCTCCACATTCGCACTACATATTGCATTATCAGAAAATTTCATGAGCACAGTACTACTTTTTCTGCCAAAGTTGTTAAAAATGTTAAATAGGATCAGTCCCTAGACACATGTTGGAAGAACTCCACTAGTAACTTCCTTTCAGTTTGGTATTTCTCTTTTCAACATGATCTTTCATTTTTTTCCACCTCACATTTCTTCTGCTAATCCAAATTTTCTCCAGCTTAACGAGCAATTTCCTATGCAGCACTGTGTCAAAAGCTTTCTTGGTAACTGAGTTGCAGCTCATTCTCTTACTAATAAAAATAATTTGTCAGGTTATTCAGACATGATCTACTCTTGCTAAAGTGACTGACATTTCATTTCCATCTTCCTTATCTGTTTTTTCTCCAATGTGCATTTTGAAATTTCACATATTATTGAAGCCGGACCTGTGATTGCCCAGAATTTTCCTCTTTTTTGCTTTAGATCTAATGCTTGCTTTTTCAAGGAAGAGCTGTCATCTCTGATAAACATGTTCAAAATCTTTGCTAGCAGAGTTGCAGTTTCTTAAACCAGTTCTTTCATAGTTCTTCTAGGATGTGCCTCCACTGCAAGCTGACTCAGTCACATTAATCTCTTTAGAGTGTGGCGTCCACCTTAGATGTGGTTAATTCTATTTCCATTCTCATATTCCCATTAGCAACACAGCCTTGTTTAACATCATCATCCCTGTTGAAAACTGAGCCAAAGTATTCATCTTGGGGCCATATCTGTATTATCCTTAACCTCATCACCATCTTTGCTGCGCAGTGGCTATAAATCATCTTTTTGTTTGTGTGGCTAAAATAATCTCTATTTGATTTAGCTGTGTTTGAAAAATTCAACTTAGTTTGTCTTTTGGCAATTCTCATTTTATCCGTACGCTTCCTGACCTCTAAGACTTAATCGTGTTAGCTGAACATTACTCTCTTTTTCCATTCTTCATAGGATGTCTACTCATTCTGAATAGGTTATTTTTGAGCTGGGTAATCATCCGGCTAGGTCTAGATCCCTTCCCTTCATTTCAGTAGAGGCCCCAGAGAAACATTGCACCTTTGTCATTCAGAAACTCCAGCTCTCTTTTACATTCAAGTCCATGAGTTTCCCAGTAAAGTGAACTGCATTTTTTGAAACTGAAAATGGTAGTTTCACTTTCAAGTAGAACTACCTGTTTTTCTCTTTACATTTAATTTAAAATTAATCAACCCAAGGTCTCTTGATGCAAGGTTTCTGGTACAACCAGTTCTTCTCTGATGTCCAGAGTAATAATCCAAGCTGCATTTCATTGAGTGATCTGTATCTGGTTTCAAGTTCATTTGGTGAAATAGACTGTCAGCTATCTGGGATATTAAAAGACTGCAATAGTAACACAATTCTTGGTAATATTTCTGACCCTGATGGAAACGCAGAGATTTCTGTCCAGAATCTGAGTTGGTATAAATCTGTGTTGCTCTGCTGAAAGTAGTTAAGCTACATAAATTTAAGCAGACTCTTTGTCATGACAAACCAGACCAGACACGTGACGAGCACAGCACACTTTGGTTCAAACTACAGAGCTTGCTGAACTGCCTCATTCTCTGCAAGCTTTCACATCCCAGAAAGACTTTTTATGGCACCATTTATAAGTCTTATCCCCTACAGCATCAAATGAGGACACTCCTATCACTCCTACTGCCATTGAAAAAGCATCTCACGTAATTTATTGTCTTTCATTTGCTTGCAAAAAAGCAAGGAAGTTTCATTAAGTAGGTGGGAGAAGCTGAAGGCCCTTTTCACACTCACATGTTTTCTCTTTGTTGCTGTTTGTACAGGTGCAGTGAAAAAGACTCAGAGGGCGTATTCATAAAGACAGGACTTAAGAAATGCCACTTTAAATTGTTTGAAATCAAAGGTTTTGGTAGCTCATAAACAGGGAGCTATTTTTTCCTTAGGACTGCAAATCTAAATATAAGGAGCCACCCTCATGTACAAATATATTCAACGTACACATGTAACTACCATTAACATAGCCTGCTCTCGTGGATTATGAGAAATTTATGTTCACTGAGAATTTCAATATCAAAAAAAGAAAAGAAAAATAAAAGATTCTCATAATCAACCAGCACATTTGTAAATTGAAATAAAAGTATGCAACGAGGATGTCAGGAAGCCTGTACTCCATCCAAACTGACCCATTTAATGCTTGCTGTAAGCATACTTCCAGACTAGCATCTGGAAATCTTAAATGAACAGAGATAGACATAGACACCCTTACACTCTGGGAAATAATTAAAGTTGGAATAAGAAAACGTTTGTGGACCAGATCATCAGCTGGTAAAAATCAGCACAGCTCTAGTCATTCCAAAAAAGCAATGCCAGTTTATGCTAGAGTTAAAGAGCTAGCTGGCTCCTGTAGCTTTCCTTTGTGATTAATTTCAGTGCAATCATTTGCTGGAACATGCTTTTGGACCAAGCTTCCTGAAGCATTACTTTTACAAATCTCTTGCGTGCTCTTGGACTCCTGCCTGTAGCACACCCTTCTGCATTAGCGCTGCTTTTCTCCAACAGAAAGCTCAAGGTTTGGGATTTTTTTTAAACTTTATATTAAAAACAAAACAAAAATGAAATTTTTGTTCAACAGTTACTTTATGCATATCACTCTTGACCTTCCTCTCTGAATTGATGGCACATGACTTTTTTTGTTCTTTGCTGTTCTTTGCTTAGACTATCCTTAGGATGGTTAATGTTGGTATTTTCCACTCCTTGCATAGCCCAAGCTCCCACTGAATTTAAGAGGGGAAAGCCAACCTTGTGATAGTGCAGAAGTTGACTCAGGGCTGCTGTGAGGTGACTCCGGCTGCCAGTGCGGTTTCGCCCTGGCTGGCACCCACTCGCATGAGACTCTGGAAACGCCATGGCACCTGAGGAGCCACCATGGCACAGGCCAGCATAGCCAGCGCTCCTACACCCTCCTTTTTGCAAACCACCCTAGGAGGTCCCCAGAACTGGAGTCTTTTGCCAGGAGCGGGTATGCAGGTGGCCCTGATAACTCTCCACTGGTGTCTCGGATCTGCCAAATTTCCCTCCCTGTACGCTGTTCTCCCAATGAGCTCCCTCCCGCTGGGACCTCAAGCACCACACCTGGCCTCCTGCCTGCCCTGGCAAACCCAGCAGCACCCAACTTGGGGTATCACAGATGGAGAAAGAAGCCACTTCACTGTCCTGTGGCTGGAGAAGTGTCACCATGAGACGCTGTGCACTCAAAGCCCTCTTGCTGGAGCATACAGCTCCACCTCGCAGCCTCATGCCCAAGCACTCTATGGTGGGGTGCAGTCAGGCCCTCTCCCAGAGAAGACAATTCCTGAGAAGCTGGTCCAAGGGCATGCTTCACAGCCATCGTGCAGCTCCCCAGCCACTCCATGCAGCCATGGCTGGCACATTTTCTTTTCCATGTATTAACCACGGAAAAAAAAAGGTCAATTACTTAAAATATCGCCTGTTCATTCATACATTGCAATTAAGCACACTTTGAAAACACACCGACACTTGTGAGTTAGCTTATCACAGTGTGTGCTGCCCTTCCCCTTCTTCCCCAGCTCTCTCCTCTGCTTCCCCAGTGACAGCCAGAACCCACGAACACAAGAACAAATGTAGAGAACCTATCTGTACAACGTCATGACTTATTTCAAGGCCATGGTAGCTCTTAAAATATTCCGCAGCATTGTCCCTCAGGTGTGGACGGCATTGCTCCTGCTGGAAGCAGAGCTCACAAAAGAGTTCAGGACTGCAGCCTGCTGTTAGATGGCAGCAGCTCAGTTCTCCTTGGTCACCCACAGACAGCTCATATTCTCCATTACAGGGGATAAGTACAAGGCTAAGCAGCCTACAAGTGTTCAAAGACACCTGGGACTTGCTAAGAGCCCTTAAGAGCTGGAACAGACTCATTTCCTGCAGGGCACTGGACTAAGTGCAGATATGTGCAGTCTCCTCCTGCTTATGAGAAACTGAGCTGCTGCGATGTTGGGGGGCTGCACATAAAGAAATGAGCCAAAAGGGGACTTCACCACACATCACCTACCAGCAGCACGAGACCACCATGATGTTCAGCACTCAGAAAGATACACAAGATTATCCTTTCAGTGTTTTCCATGCTCCGTCTCTGGCAGCAACTTTCAGAATCCTTTTTTCTGAGTGCTTTGGTTTGGGTTTCCAGGTCCTGATTTGCAGAAGTATTAAGTACTCACATGGTTTTGAAATCTCCATCCTTGGAGATACTCCAGATTTGACTAGATATGACCCTGAGAGACCTGATCTGATTTCAAAGTTGGGTATAACTTCAAAATTGGCCCCGCTTTGAGCAGGGGGTGAATCAGATGGTGCCTTCTAACCAGAATTATTCTGAGACTGCAGCTGCCACTGCAGTCATTAGGAGCTCTGCCTTGAACTGACATGTGCTCCAAAAAATCGGAGATTTTCTGCTCAGCACCCAAAATTATCTGGAACATTTGAAAAGATTACATTTAATCATTGAATCTATAAAATGGAGCAAATAATGCCAACACAGCTCACAGGTAGGGGTTAAAGATTGCTTATGAATTGCTCAGGTATTGTTTTTATAAGCATTAGAAAAGACTCTGAGGAAATCAGCAAGTTACTACTCAGACCAGGGCTTGGATAATGTAAAGGGACAGAACTCTTCATGGAATCGTGATGCTTAAACGCAAGGCTGAAAACTCATTCATTAAGCACTGTCTGTTCTGTGTTGCTCCTTTGAAGCATGGCTTCTGTGCAGAAGGTAGTATGTCTTTGTGTAATTAAAAACTGTAGGAAGCTTTATTTTTTTATTTTGCACTTATTAGCATCAATCTTTTGAAAATTAAGATTCGGCAGGCCATGTCAATCGACTAGATATAATTTTATATCAATATCGAAACATCCATTTTTTGTTATTGCCCTGTTGGTCAAAGTTAAGCTTTAAGGTTATGAAAATGGAGGTCTGGAAGCTTACGGTTACAGCAGATGCCTTGAGTCTGAGTCAGAGTCAGTGACTAGTATTGACAGGATACTCTGAAAGCAGAAGAAAATGCTATGGAGGATATACACACATGTATCTGAGTGAAATCTACTTCACTCAGCAATTAATCAGATTAAGAAGTCTATTGAAGTAACTGAGACTTCATTTAACACATTTCTCATGGGTAACTACTAACTGTGATAGCAGAAACAAGCCTTCAAGCTTAAAAATAGAAAGCATTCCTATCACAAGTTTTGCTCAAAGCTCAGAAATGAAAATGCTGTGAAAACAAGGGGATGGGAGCCTAATGAAAACATCTCTCTTTGCCCCTCTCTCTGCAATGTCATGCTGAGAAGCAGCATTTACTTTCTCCGACACACAGAAATCTTTCTGCCTGACAGATAGAACACGAGATAAAAAGGATACAAAGCATCTGGCTTTCCAATACATACGTGGGATGATGATTTAAATTACAAAGTTGGGAGAATTTGGCACTTAGCAAACTTGAACCTTGCCCATTTCTTTTTCTCAATAATAAGTTTAGAAAACATGAAAAAAGAAATATTTTCCCCTGTAACACAGCGTATAAACAACATCTGCATTTTCGAATGAGTTCAAAACACCTTCAGAATGAATGGGTTTTCTCTTTGGACAGGGAAGAAACACTTCCAGCATGCTCCAGCGGAGGGAAAGTCTCACAGAGATTGAGCCGTCTGGTTCCATTGCAAGGTTGCTGGCAGAGACCCCGCGGCGGGATTGACGATGCATTAATTACCAGGCCCATGGGCCCTCCGACCCCACTCCACCACGAGACGTACTGGCAACGGATCTGAGGAACGCTGGCATTATCTCAGTCCTGAAGACCTGAAGGCAAGTTGTCACCTGAACTGCAGGTAAAGTGAAACATTTCCCTGCGTTAATGAAATACACATTTCTTTGGCATTCAGACTGTCTGGGAGATTGTTTAATGTCTTACATAATTCGTTGCTAATATCTGACTTTAACAAACATGATTATAGAAAAGACAGACTTTCTGAAGTATTTTGGTTTGCTAATGTTCATAATACTAATAATATTTTAATAATAGAGATATATTATCAAATGTGGATTTTGCTCCTTATTAGTTGAAAATTGGCCTCATTCTTTTTTAAGCCTCTTCAGTAGGAGAAAGTAGCGTCAATAGAAGAGTGTTAAGGCACACAGTCCAAAGCAGGGCTGGGCCCACAGAAAGTTGTGCTCCACATTAATTTTCCTGGCTTCTGGGGTAAAGAGAGAACAGTGCATTACAGTTATATCAGCCAGCATTTTTTAGCAACTAGTCCTTTCAGATGCTTTATTTCAGCTGGCTTAATTTGAATTGCACTGCACCAGCTTGCAGAAATTTGGAGAACCAGCATGATCAATTGCATGCAAATTGTTTAAGACTCCCTCGGTTTGCGTGCTAAAAAGTTAAGGACTCACTTGTTTCACTGTGATCACTAATTGACTCATTCCTGTCTTGCTTGATTGCATTGCCATTTTAGCTCAAAATCAGACTTGATAGCTAAGACGATGGGAGCCATCAAATGACTTTTTTACCAGCATCGGTTCCTTTGGTTATCAACCTTGGCTATAAAACAGTGACAGGCAAAGCCATGGGACTGTATTCTGCTATTCTTTATGAACAAGAATTGCTACTGAATTTGGTGTCCTCTCACTATTAACACTAGAATAAGACATCAGATACCTGAAGTCCAAAGAAATATCATTTGCAAACAATACAAGCAACGGTAAAAGGAAAACTTTTAGCTCAGTCTACATATAATCCTTTAATCCAGGTAGCATTTAAACCAATACTTGGCCTTGACAATTATTCCCACAGAGTGATTGTGCAAGCATTAGAGATTTTAACAATGTTTATATAAACAACAAGAAATGCAAGATAAAGAACTTGATAATTACATATCAGTTTTAAAGATACAAGTGAATTGTTTAAGTCTTTCAAATCAAAGTCATAATGGATTGCAGCTTTATATGTAGTCAAAATAAAGATTTGTGGAATAGGATTTTTTTTTATGGCTTGTAGATCTATTTTTAAATATTTTTAAAAATAAAGCATCCCATGATTAGCCCTTCCAATTACTGCATCGCATAGTGTTTTTTACAGACTCTAATTATATCTTAGATTAAAATTCAAAACACCTGCTCTTGTGGATCGCACTAATTTCAGCCTCGAGTATTTTGATACAAAGAACTATAATCAGTGAGAACCAAATGATTTCCTATTCTCCGTACCACACCTTCTCAGCTGAGTACAGCTAGAGATCTCCATTTCCTTCTAATTTTTTGTGTTATGATTATTACATCTTTTATTTAAGATGTCTTTTTAATACTGAAAAGTGTAGTATTTTAACTTCTACTTAAATCAGATGGAACGTTTAAGGCAGATATTAGCTTTTAAAATAACAGTCGTTTTGATTTTATATAGCAGATGAATAGTGTAGCTTTCTTCTGCTAGCTTCCCTTTTCATTTCAGTGTAGCTAATATAAATACTTTGTTCCTGGCTTTTAAGAAAACTGTTCTTTAAAAACCCTGTAATTTGAGTTCAGGGATTTAAATGGGAACACATACTTACTTGAAAGAGAGTTTTTGATGTGCTTGGTTCTCTGTTATTATTCAAGAACTTCTCTGTGCTTTAGGGGTGTGATCCAAAGTCCATGGAGTCGATGGGAAGACACGCAGATTTCACTGAACTTTGGGTCATGCTCTAAATATTTTATGAAGAAAAAGGAGATAGTTAAATTGTCCATCTAGAGTCTAGCACAGTAAAATAAGGGTATCGTTAGCAAGATGCGAAAGATGTGCTGAAATCCCCAACTATTTACTTTTTGGTGAGCATGAGATGGCATCTGACTCATTGCAGTTACACCTGTTTTAAGCCAATAGGACAACAGTAATGCCTATTTTATGGCAAAGACCCACGGTAGGGCACTGAATCAGGCCTGTCGCAGTCCTGCGAGGCCCTCCAGAGCAATTCAGTCACTCTGAATTTTATGCAATAATCTACTTTCAAATACCTCTGTCTGCTGAAGCTGTGGGGGTGGCGTGGCGGCTCTGCACCAGAGCTGCAACACGCTGCGCTTAACTTGCCACTTTGCTCTGTTGCAATGGGCAGGTTTCTGAAGGCCTGTGAGAAGCCACCTGGCTCTTGCTCCGGAGTATATTAATGAAATGAAAATAGATTTCATGGCATGTCACATTAGAGTTAGAACAATCTTTTTAGAAATTCAACATTTTTATACCCTATGTTCCTCACTGTGATTAATTAGCTGTGAATGTATCTATTGATGTTTTTCCTTCCCTTTTTCATGTCCTGTATTAGAGAGGTAGGAAAGGTAAGTTCTTTGCGGAAAAATTCAAGCACTCCACATGATAAAATGTCATGTGCCGCTGGCATGCGCCAAACTCTCATAGTTTTCCCTAAACACTCTAAGAAACTTGTGCCTGAGTGTTGTACCGTGAGCTTTCCATCACCTGTGGACAACTGTTCTTGTTTAAGATAAAAGATAACATGGGCCAGAGATATCTGCCAACATCTCACAGACAAGCCTAGTCTAACCCTATGCCTAGATTAACCCTATGCACTGGCCTTTTCTGCTTCCAATGTTTCCCAGTAGTTTCTTGCCCTATTTTCAGCTCTCTTAGATGCACAATAGCCAGTTCAGCTCTGTGACTGCTGTGGGAGAAGACGACCTTCCCTGGATGAGTGAGAAGCATGCAGAGGCACCAAGGTGGCCCTATGGCATCGGCCCCGCATTCCCCTGGCTCTAGGAGCACCTCACCACCCTGCCGAGGCTGCGCAGTCAATAAGCTGGTATTATGAAGGGTAAATTTGGGTCAAGGATCAGTTTTGTTTTCTGTTGTCCAAAGTTTCCAGTTTTGCAGGTATCTCAGGATTATTGAAGCTGGCTGTGTACCTTCCTGCCAGTCTGTGGACTGCTGTCGAACAGAGCCCAGCAGCCACCAGCACCGAAAAAGCCTTGTACCGTAAGGAGAAAAGCAATTAACACCAGTGGCACGAAGAACAGAACAAGTGATGCAAGTTCTGTGCATAGGAGCCAGGGCCTTTGCTCATAAAGTCTCACCTCTCTGTGTGGCAGACGCATGAAACTCAGTGTCTGCCTAAAGGAGCTGAAGGGCTGAGTCAACCCTGCTGAGATTTAAGCCAGCAGTTCCAGAGAGTCTAGGTGTTTCAAATGTGGTGCTTACACCACTAAACTACCTCTTCAGCTTTATTCAGCTGCTGCTACTGCTATCAAAATAAACCACATGTTGCAAATCTATTTATTATGGGTTTATGCTTCATTTGATGTGAAAGTCTTTTTAAAAGCAAGACAAAACCCCGTGGTAATCAAACTGCCTTAATTTTTTAGCTACGCAGCATGTGCATTATCTGCTTTTGCTTTCAAAAACCCAACTTTCTTCCATAGTAGAAATTAAAATGCAACTGATGTTTTTAATTTGAAATTTACTGCCGCTATGAAAGTCTGCCTACCACCTAGTAAGTGGAAACATTAGTAAGTTAAAAAGATAACGACATAGATGTTATTCAAAGGAATAAATAAATCAAAGCTGTGCGCAAGCAGTAAGTGTCTTCTGTCTGACAGCAGTCCTCTGAGAGCAATACTATGGCATTTTCCAGAATTAAATTGCATTATTATAAGAGCTTTAAATTAAGCTCCTAACCATGACCTTTAAACACGGTGATTGCCATTATGCCTGCTGAGGAGGTTGTGGAGGGTTTGGAAACCCTGTGCAAGATTGATGGGTTTTAATACGTAATCAAGTATAGGTTCATTTAGCACAGCTGTTGAACAGAGGGTCTAACACTGGGTTATCACAGGGAGCGCCCCCTCTTCTCTTCCAGACAAATCAGTGTTAGCAGTGGGAGGCAGGGCTTGTTAGTGCTAGGGAAAACAACATGGTGTCTTCCTGATGGGGCTGGAAGAGGACGTGGAGTTTAACAGCCATGCATCTCCTTTAGAGAGTGACCAGGAATAAAATGTTCCCTCAGTGCTTGAGCAAAACCACACATTGACCAAAAAAAAAAAAAAAAAAAAAAAAAAAAGCAATGTATAGTTTTTGTCTGAAAGCATTTCTATGGGTACAACCCAAAAGAAAAACTATCCCAAAGACAGTAAAAGATAATAAGTCAAAAATGCAGTGCAAGTATGTTCACATAGACCAGGTAAAATCTCATACAGTGCATACTTAAAACAAAGATACCTGTTAAAAAATCAGTAAATTCCTTAAACAAGTGCACAGAGGTTAAAAAAAATATTTTCTTGCTATTCATAGCATTCTGTTAAAAACACTGAACAAATTCTGTTCACTAAGGTACTTACTGACATGTATATACCTATCATACCTTATATCTTGCACTGTGTCCTGGTTTCAGCTGAGAAAGAGTTAATTTTCTTTCCAGTAGCTGGTATAGTGCTGTGTTTTGGATTTAGTGTGAGAATAATGTTGATAACACACTGATGTTTTCAGTTGTTGCTAGGTAGTTGTAGTGTCTACACCAAGTCAAAGATTTTTCAGCTTCCCACGCCCTGCCAGGTGCCCAAGAAGCTGGGAGAGCACAACCAGGACAGCTGGCCCAGACTGGCCAAAGGGATATTCCCAAACATATAGCAACATGCTCCGGATAGGACTGGAGAAGCTGCCAGGAGACGAAATCGCTGCTCAGAAACAGACTGGGCATTGGGTTGGGGATTTTTCCTTCCATATGTGGTGAACAATTGCATTTCTTCATCACTTGTTGTTGTTATTTTTATTATTACTATTACTATTGTTGTTGTTGTTGTTACTATTGTTATTACTTTTATTATTATTCTCTTGCTTTGTTATCCTATTAAACTGTCTTTATTTCAACCCATGAGGTATTTTGTTTTTTTATTCTCCTCCACATCCCCTCGGGGGTGAGAGGGATGAGTGAGTGGCTGCGCGGCGCTTAGCTGCTGGCTGGGGCAAAACCACAAGACACTGTCACGTACCAATCTTATGTGTTATATAATTATCTTCAAGTGTGAAAAAATGAAACACTTTGGAGAAATAAAACTGTATGTACTGTATGGTTATGAAGTGCCAGTTCTGCAAACGTACTAACAAAACCTCTCCTGAAGCCTGTGAATTCTCATCACAGAAACCAAGGCTTTGGGTTGGCGCAGGAGACAGAGACCTCAACGTGGCTGACTTGTCTCATGAAAGTCCCACCCCTCCTTGCACGCAAAACAGGACAGTCAGCATCCTGACTCAGCTGACTCTCCAAAGCAAGGTCAGAATAAGTCAAGGCCCAAATAATCTATTTTGTACTATTCAAACAAAACAAGCAGCATGGACTGTAGGACCTCCTTCTGGCATGCAGAAGGCTGACATTTCTCTGGAGTATCCACCTCTCCAGGGATGCTGCCACTTGTACTTCTTTGCAGGAGCCACAGATGCAGGCTCAGCCCCGGGGGCTCATGCCTGGAGACTTCCCACCGGTGTCCTGCCAGTGACCCCAACCAGCCGCAGGCTCAGAAAGACCCAGTCCCTGCTGTCAGGTCCACTCATCAAACACAAGAGTAGCCTGACCCCACAAGTTACTAAATGCACCAAAAACTCCTCTGATACCTCCCAGAAATATTTGTTGTGTCAAGGGCTGTAATTTAAGCAGCCAAGATGCAGTGTGGCAGCTGATTTTGGTGGATGTGTGACAGGTTTTCAAGTGGCTTAACCAGCATAAATGTACTGCACTGATAATATTGTGTTGTACTATGTCAATAATATTTATTTTACATTTTATTAGTTCAATTTCTTATCAGTCAATCAAGTAAAGGTAGGCAAAGTCTGAAGCATCATTTTCATATTTTAACACTATATTAGGCCAAAAATTCCAAGATGTTCACTGAATTTTTTGAACTAAAAAAAGTCTAAGCTCCAGATTCACATGGCCTACCATCCCACGTAAGCTCTCCTTCCTACTTATCCAAGCAGCTTTGAAGGCTGAAACCCAGCCAGTAAAAAAATGTGGAATTTAGACTCTGTGAATCTGGGCTTCTATGAAGATTACAGAAATGGGAACTAAAAATGTTGACAGGTTAAGTTATATTTGTCAAGGAATTTAAACTGTCCAACCACATTGATCATTTATACTATAGGATTATCATATTTTTAGGATTTTTTATTTATAACCAGCATTCATTTTCTGTAAAAGGCATCATTATTTAAATGTACAACTGGCTGCATGTATTTTGGCTTCTAGTTGCTCAAAATTGTGTGAAATTGTGTCACTATAGTGTTGGTTACAACATGTATAATAACCCTGTCCCAGTCTCGACTGCTCTCATTCTTTTCCTCTTGTATTCTGCATGATCTGACAGAGCTCTCGGGGTCTCTGACCATGTGGGACAACTTTTAGAAAACTTAGACATATTTCTTTCTACCTATTCTGCTGACCTCTTTTGGCTGGGGAAGTGTGAATTTGCCTTTCTAAGGGTGTTCTGCTGGAAGAGGTCTGCACAGGTTCTTCACTTCTCATTCCCCCATAGCCAACATTTTGTCACAATATTTTTATCATTTCAACAGTGGTGCAAATTGAGACATTAAACCCTGAAGTCTGTTTAGCTGCATATCTAAGGCAAGCTCAAAGAAGAGCACTAGAATCTTCCCCCTCCGCACTTCTGCATTTCACAACAGCCTTGCTTTATGTGCAGCCATGTGTTACTTGTCTCTTGGACTTTGTAGGTGAAGGTGCAATACGTGCCCCTTCAATCACTGGACTCACATGCCCCTTCAGTCACTGGACTCTGTTCTTAATTTTTCTGATGAAACAAAGTTATCCTAGCACTAGATTTAACACTAATACAGAACTGCTTCTTTTATTTGCGTGGGATGCAAGATTTTCTCTCTTGATATCACAACCACAATGCAGTTTGCTTTCTTGATCTGATGAGGTTTGTCTTCCACTTACATTGGGAGGAGGGAAAAAGTGCGTAAAAACGCATCACTCTTCCAAATCCAAAAACCTGTTCCTTTGTCCAGCTTAGGTCATAGGGAAAAAATGTTTGGTGGTTTTAGTCACGTTTCCAGAGAAAGCAAGCATGCACTTGTATAGCAGAAGTAGTACTTGATATGCATTGCTATTAGTCACGGTACAAAGCAGCTTTGCAGACACTCATATCCAAGTCAGCTATCCAGGTGTTTCTTCTTGTAGACATCTGATTAAAGTGAATGATTTATGGTTATCTGCTCTGGAAATCTGCATTGTATTCTCATTGTCTGCTTTCTTCACACTCTTTTGCTGGTGCCTCTTTCTGCACTTGTCATCACAGTAGTGTACTTACAATAAGTTGAGGTGCCATCTTGTCTTAGGATCCTATCCATTCTCATTTGGTTATCAATTAGCTATTATCAAGTAATCAACAGGAAGCTGTCTGGGAAGAAAAGATATCCTCCAGATGAGACTTTCAGCTGGAAGTCATAAAGTTGTTAGATCCTAAGTGTCTATAAAACTTGCAATGTTCCACAGAGAGTTATCTGAAATACAGTTTATGAGTCTGCTGAGGGTAACCCCTAGGCTGGGGATCCAGCTGCTGCTTTTGCTTCAGAGGAATCAGCAACCAGCTGATGGGACAGCATGTATGTGAAGCCTAGCGGCTGAATATCTTCCACTGTCCTTTGGTGTAGCTGCCAGTGTCTGAGACATGTCCATGTGGACAGTGGGAGTGAGATTGGAGGGCTCTGGGGCACTTTGTAGATTCTTGGACCTTATGCACCTGGTTTAGCACCTTCCAGGGTGATGTCTGCAGGTCTTCCACTTTTCCCATGTGAATAGGCTAGAACTTCTAGCTACAAGTGTCCAGAAGTGTGTCTATCTCATTGGAGACCTTAAGAAAGCATGTGAAGTCCCAGAACTGAATGTGTCCTGCAGCATTTGCTGTTGACAATCGGGTGTAAGAGTTGCCAACTCTTTGGGGCCTGCAAGAAGGGATCCAATGACCTGTTGCCCCACCTCCCAATGTCATATGTATCATCGGCATGCCCAGATCTACTTTGTTACATCTGACTTAGATTTGGAAGCATTAGAAGTTACTAACCGCTTTCTTTTACTGGGAAAAAAAACAAGAGGCACTTCCAGTTCAAGAAAGTTAGTTTAGGAAATAATTTGGGGGTTTGTACCAAATATAATGTTGAGTTTTGAGAAATTTTATCACTTTCCTGTGAGTTATATCCTTACATTATTTTCACAAAACAGAAATTGTCATTCTCCCATTGACAGTGAAGTTTCAAAGTGGATGGCATAAGACTTCATAGTCTGGATTTTGGATGCTTGAAGCTATATAGGTGCAAAAAGTGATTAAATAAATACATCCATGGAAGTAAAAACTCTCAAGAGCTGTTTATACAAAACTACCATGTCTTCCTGGTAAAGTACCAGCCAGTTGGCTGCTGGAAGATGACAATGTACTAAGGAAAAAATATCACTATAGACTTGCTGGGTTTGTCTACCTTTTCTCTAAGCATCTGCCACTAGAAACTATCACAGATGGGACACTGTTATGGATGGACCTTTGGTCTAGTCTGGTAAAGCTGCTCTTAAATCCCTGTGACTCTCCAATCCTTTACTCTGATGTCATGCTGAGGTACCACCACTGTATAACTATTAATTCTGTGCATTTACAGTGTCATAAAGGTGACCTAGTGAAGTGCAGAATTGAGGCTGACAATGGCAGAACAGTAACTTTCTGAGCTGTATTTGAAGAGTGACTGAGCATGCTTTCACATGGCAAATTTACAGGCCATACCTGTTCATTTGTGTGCTACCCCTCCTTCAGGGCAATACAAACTCTTCTTTGTAACTGCAGGAGTTCTTTAAGAATTTCCCTACAAAACAGCACTCATTTTTTTGGTCATTGAGCTGCAGATTATTTATTACTTACTTAAGAATAATTACCCCTGAAGACAGTTAAATGTTTCAAGCCTAAAAAGCAAAGTAAATGTAGATTGAAAGCCATTATGTACAGATACAAAAGACTTTTTGTCAGTAAACTTTTCATACAGTCATCCAAAATAAATTCTATGGGTTCTCTGCAGAGACCTCGATCTGCGCAAGTAACTTTATTGGGCTATTCTACTCTCAGCATTTTGGTAAGGAACAGTTTTGGGCGGATCGGTATTAAGGAGATATTTTGATGCAGAGACACAGGCTTCAAATTGTCTCCCCACCTCCTGTCTCGTGTGAAAGCACTACCTGGAGAAAAGGAACAGCACTGACGTTGGATAACCCAGGTTGGAGGGATGCCAGGCCTCGGGCTCCTCCGTGCCAGTGGCGGGGCTCCATGGCAGCCAGGGCTTGCAAAGGCTGCCCTCCCTCCAAAAGTGCCAGAACGGATCAGCACACTGGCTCCAGCCAGGAATGGACTCAAAGTAGCTGTTGTTTTTTCTCCCCCAGGAGCTTTTTCAGAGGAACGCCTCAGAGGTTCCTAAGAACAGCCAACCTCACGCCGGGAAGGACTGGAGCATACCCATTTGCTAAATGTTCTATAAAGGGCAAAATTCTTTAGCCGTATTTTCAATAAATCCCACTCTGCTTCTGAAAGAATACTTACAGACAGTATCTCCTAAGCATCCTGCAAGTGACTGACACAGATACACATGGATTTTGTTTATTCTTGTCTGCCTTGGTTTTAAATTTTATACATGTCCTCTAGGCATGACTTTGATGCTGATTTTTCTAGGGAAAAAAACCTGAATACGTAAACAAGAGAGTCATACATACATAAAGTAGTAAGGCATAAATCAAAGTCAGCCCCCAATTTTTTTTTTTTTTTTTTTGGATGCCAGATACTTAAAGAAGCAAGATTCTGTTTCAATGGCTGTCTTGCTTTAGTTCTTGTCTATTTCAATTTAAAGGGGCTTTTATTACTGCATCATGACCCTCCTCAGGAATTTAGTTACATTGTGAAATTTTATAACTCTAAAGACAGAAAGCTAAGAGCTGTGAAACAGTTTCACAGCATCAAAATTTCATCTTTTCCCGTTTCTCTATCTATCTGACGCAATGCACTGGTCTCAGAGAAGTTTACTGTGTCACCTGCTAGCATGACAAATCCGGTTCTCCAGCTTTTCCTGAGGTGTGCTCACACAGGACCAAGGCAAGATTCTGGGTGGGAAGCCACTTGCAGACATTTCTAATGGCCATGCATATATTTTGCCTCCCTTGCTAATCTCTGGGCACTAGGTGGGTGGCACACCGACTTACAGGGTTCTTGCCAAAGAGCAGCCAAAAGTACTTTCATCGGGGAAGTCTGATCCCTGAAGTGCTGTCGGGGGCAGGGACACCTGTACAGACCTCCTGAGCAAGTGCAGTTTACGCCAGTGAGGTCTGCCTGGACACATTAGTTGCACATCCAATTTTTCCAGGAATCCAGAACGTGTTACCCATGCACATAATTCTCATGTTTGGTCAGTTCTTGCCCCTATCCTTTCCCGTAACTTCTCTCCAACCATAAAATGGCTCTGGATGGTTCCTGAAGTGCCCTGGCTTGCCTGTTGACTTCTCTTTGAAAAAAGACTGCCAGATTTCTTTGAAATATTGAGCACTATGAAGATGAGATATATAAAGACAAAATTCAGCCCCAAAGGTCCACTCTGTCACTGTCTTCTTTCTTCAGCCTCACCTATGAAACCTAAGCAAATATAACTGCTAGACTCAACTGAGTTCAAGCCATGTTTGTCTCAGATGCATCAAATCAGTTCAGAAACCAAGCTATAGCCTGGGATCACATGGTAAGGTGTTATTTTTCTGCTTTTAAATGTCCAGAATTTCTTGGATTAATTATTTCCTGTGTTTGATTTCTGGTGTTCGGTAGCTAACATGAGACCTCTGACTGGGGAAACATCACACTGCAAAGGCTCAGCTGAAATAGCTCCCTGCCCACATACCTTTCTACAGCACTTAAAAATATGCATTTCCTGCACATACTATAATTAGGCTCTTTCATTCTCTCTCCCGTTGCTATTAAAATACTCATTATCTACTACAAAATTATTCTATTATGCTATTTTTTTATATCCCTCTTATTACTTCAAGAGGCAAATAGAGACATTTTAGTGGATGCAGTTCTAAAAAGGGAAATTCTATGACTGCTTCACCATGATAATGGGGCATAATCATTGATGAAGCAACAACTTCACTGTGGATCACTGCAACTGCTAAAGGATTTGAGACTGGCTTGCAGCCATGGACAACATCCATGGGATTGCCTGTACCTCACCGAGCTGCACCAGCAGATGCTAAACTTGAGTCCAATTCAAAAGATGTTGGAAGGATTAGTAGTCCTTGGTGTCAAGCAGGGAACAAGAAGTGAAGAAGCAGGGAGGCAGGAGAAGCTTCTTTGGCTATTGATAGTTTGTTAGATAGGTAAACATTCCCCCCAAAATGTGGCTCATCTGGAGCAAAAAGAGATGAGCTTCTGTCTCAGGATCATGCCTTACTCTCAGAGAGGACATCTTGGATTCTCAGTCCAAAGTTTAACCCCGTCCTGCCTCTCTGAGTTGGCACTTGCCATTTTATACCTGATGAAGCAAAAGGAAAGATGCAATGTCACTGTTTGCAGTGACATTGGACCTATGTTGAGTACCTGAGCAGCATGTTCCAGACACAGCTGCAAATGCCCCAAAAGGTTTAAAAATTATTTTTGAAATACTATTTGACTCAAATAGCTTCTGAAGGGGAAAGGACTTCTCAGAGAAAATATGGTTTTCAGAAGAACTTCTGAGGCATCATGTTCCTGCTTATGGATATCTTCAAATTAAAGTGTGTCACTTCGCTGGTGCAAATCTGATCTAGGAAGTGCAAATTAGGCTGCAAGAAGACTGATAGGAAAATCCCCTGGGAAAAAAAATAATAATAATCTGATCAAATATATTTTGTATAGAGATACATAAAGCTCAGATATGCACTATTACTAAATATTAGAAAATACCCTGGCATGACCTAGACCTACGAATATGGGGCAGTTATAATTTCCATTTCAGCTATGTCAAAGTATGTTAATGTACAAGCTTAAATTTAAATTTTTATATATAAACTGAACTTGCTTTGACTTTTCCCAGAGGACATGTGCAATGCAGTTTAAACTTTTTATTTACCTCCAAACAGGATCAAACATGCAAAGAATATTAACATGTTTAAAGTGCACAGTTAGGCAGAAACACACTTCCTATTTGAGCAAAAAGAGTTGTATAATTGTCTGTGGCTTCAACAAAAAGATATCATTATACTGGAAGCAAGGTAACGTGAGGAACATAGTTTCATCTAACTTTGAAATACTTTAATCTGAAGAAAGAGTCTGGTGGTAACAGGCCCACAAATCAAGATAAAAGTTCAAAGATGCATATGTGAGGTACCAAACCCTTAATTGCACAGTTGAATGTGCATGTAGACAGTGTTTCTTCCAAATGATTTCACAGTTGTGTTCATTTTATACAAGTCAACTTATATATAAGCTCCTGTAAACAGTGGTTTACTGCACATACACTGATTAAAATAGCGTTGTTTGCCTAGGAAGTAGAACAGAGTGCACAGAATTAATTCTGAGGAAGATATTAGCAATGCACAGCAAATGAGTACTCTAGTTCATTACTAATTCTCTTTTCATTTTCTTTGAACTTTGTCAGCCCTGAGATTTCTCCTCAATCATTAGGCACCTCTATCCTCACCGTGCTTTGTTTCAAAATATATAGACAAGATTTAAATTGTACGGTCTCATAGGATCACTAGCTATAGTCTCCTGCATTGCATCCTCTTCCTTTTGTGGTCTATTGACCATGGTTTCAGAAGCACTGCCTTGTGTCCAACTTGAGTATAGTTATCCATTGCTAAAAGCGTATCATTCTCCTTACCCTGAGATGTGGCAGGCCCAACCATGCTTTTAAAATAGGCTTTGAAAAATGGAAATGTCAGTGGTTGTTGGTGTGAAACGGAGCTGCTTGGAAATCAAAGAGAAAAGAATAGGACAAAAAAAATTCAAAACATAAATAAGGAGACAAGAGGCAACTTGAGATAACACAAACATCTCCCAGAGATGGGATTCCATCCTCAGGAAAGACCTCAGGAGCCAAACTCCAACTGACTGGGAGCTGTAAATTATTAACACATTTGTCTCAGAAGCATATCCATGCACTGTTATGACAAATCTGTGCCCGTGGTCTGTTCCTGGCATTCAGTGCTTAGTAGTTTCGACATAGCTGTCTAACATGAATATATATGAGCAACATCAATCATATCAAATTATAAAGCAATATCTTCCTGTATAAGAGTTTTTGGGTTTTTGTTTGTTGGGTTTTTTTTATTTTATTCACAAGACAATATGAAAGCATGTCTAATTAAGTGTTCTCCACTTTTCCTCTCTCAGAACCCAGAGTTTTTTAATCGTGGGGGACATTCGTTTCTGCTGAAGACTGCATGACTTGAAACTTTGCCTAATACACATCAAATGCTAAAACAGACGTTTTTAATTACTAGCACAAAGTCTGTAGAGATATGTTTTGTAATGAGGAATGTGGTTAAACAGCAAAGTGGTCCCATTTGCCTTTGCAGCAGACTGTTAACATTTTGTTTTGACCTATCCTTATACTACAGTTCCGTTTTCTTTCTAAAAAGTTGCAGACGTCGTTGCTAAGTCAGGTAAAAACAAATGGACAATTTCTGGCCTGCCAATGCAATGCTGAAGCCAGTGGACCTCTGCCTACTCATATCCGCCCAAGATATTTCACAAACACATTGTAATACCATTAAGGTAATGGCACGTACCAACAAAACCCAAAAAATTATTCTACTAATGCTCTATCTTAAACATAGTGGGAAAGAACAATGTACATTTAAAAAGAGCTTTTCTTTTATCTGCATAGTTGCATATCAATAATTTGCATATAATACATTTTCCCTTGTAGTGGTAGTATTTAACAATGATGGCATAAAACAAAGAACAAACAAATTATTTTAAAAGTTTCTTAAAAGCCTGCTTAAGGTTAGATAGCGGTTATCATTATGCTGAATCAAATTCACCTCACCAAGCTTCCATCTTATACAGAAGGCTTTGTGTACCTTTACTTAAGTACTAATTTCGTTTTAGAGCAGGGGAAGAGAAGGAAGGCAAAGAGGACCTACATGAGCCCCTGCTGTACATCAGTGGAGGAACACTTGTGATCCAGCAGCCCTCGCTAGACCGAAATAGCCACCTGAAAAAAAAAAAAACCTGTCGCTAATCTCTCTCCAAAATATGCATTTCAGTCAGATGCATTTCTCTGCAAAGGTGTATTTTTCTCTCTGCTGTTTATAAAAGGAGTGGAGAGTCATTAATTGTGATTTAGAAATCTAATTTTTAGTCATCCACATTTGAATTAGATCAGCTCCTGCCTATGGGAGCGTGGCACAGACAGCAGTCATTGAAAAGTGCTGTTGGCTCTGCTAGAGCCCATCTGGCAGAGGTTGCCAAGAAAGGTGATACTGAAAATATTTAGCTCCTCTAAGTGGAACATAAATTGTTGTGAGCCCGGCTGTACCTTATATCATCTAGAAAAACATGGCAGTATGTAACAGAACTTTTATGTTCTCACGATTTAATGTATCTCAGATTTACATCACTGGCTAAGCTAACTACATGGGTTTAAGTAGAACTTTACCAAGCTGCTTTTTTTTTTTTTTTTCCTGGAGCTATGTCTGAGAAAGAAAGACCAGATAGTGAAAATGGGCAGGATTATGTCTTTGAGTGAAAAGTCTGAAAGTAATGAAAATATAGGGGTTGGAGGAAAATACAGAAACTTTGGTTTTATTTTGCCTACATCTTACCTTACAGTATGTTTCAAAGGGCTAATGGCTGACGACAAAAATGTCTGAACATCATTTTAACATTCAGAGACTATTAAGTGAGGGAAAAAAGAGCTGAAACTCTGAAGAGAAAAATTCAATATAACTCAGTTCCTCAAAGCGGCAGTCTCAAAAGGAACATCCTTTCTACTTCTATAATCTGGCACCTACAAATACAAGATGGGACAAGGCACCATTCTGAAAATCTTGTTGTTTCCAGTACAATGGGCATTTTTTTCTCAGAGTTATAAACCCTGAAGGAGGTACCAAATTGAAAACAGAGCTATTGTCAGACAACAGTGCTTCCTGCTCTATGAGAGACATGGTTGCAGACATCTGCGAGCAAAAGTTTCAAACCTGACAGCTTTGCAAATCAGACTGTTTTGTTAATGTGCTGCAGCTTTGAGTGTTTCTGAGGTATGCTCCTGACGGTCTCAGTGAATCGGGCTAGCTCTCTACAACTCCCAGCAGTCACGCAACATTGGCTGATTACATATTTTTAAAGAAAAGAGAAGGAACGTAAACTACTCATATACATATATATATGATATATAAAACTGTATTTTATGCCTAATAAATCCATACCATGATACATATTTTTGTCTGCATATGAGAATAAAGCGCACACACACATATACATATACTGTATGTGTGTGCACATGTGTGTGTATATCCATACATATATTTTCACACCCATCCATCTGTGAATGCACAAGTATCTCCAGGTAATACCCAAAAATAAGTAGATTTTTCTCCTCAGGAAGGGAAGTGGGCTAGAGTTGCCTTTATTCTACATTACCATTGATTTCACAAGGGAGGCACAGTGCTGAGCAGCTGTATAAAAGTCTAAAATAAAGAAAGAAAAAGACAGGCTGTTTATGTGAAGTAGCAACAAAATATTTCCAAAGCCAGTGTCAGCAGTGGGTGGTGACCTGTTGGGGTCACACCATGGCAGTGACTGAGGACAGTGATGCTCTGGTTAGAGACGTCAGCAACGTTGCATGACTTGACTGTCCCCTCCATTGCCAGAGCTCCCGGGAGGCTGTCACGGGTGTGAGCACTGGTACGGGCTGTCCAGCTCCTCACCGGGCTTCTGGTCCCACCACCACCAGCCAGTCCTCTTTCAAACCAGAGTGAGAGCAGGTTTCCCCAGAGATGGTCAGAAACCTGCTCACAGGTGTCCCCCAGAGCTGGTCTCCAGGCAACACTGCAATGAAGCTGCTGGGCTTTGGGCTCCAGGGGAATCCAGCCTACCCCCCCCCCCTTGGAAAAACATGACTCTTGAGTCTGTGCACAGCAGCAGAAAACATCCAGAGCAGAGCAGGAGTACTGCACTTCCAGGTTTAGGGAGGAAAACTGTCCCTCTTCCTCCTGTCAGGGGAGGCCAGCAGCAGGTGGAGGAGCCAGTGGGACCCACAGGTAAAACTCAAGAGGCTGCTGTGCCTGCCCCCCTTGTCCCCACAAAGGATTCCAGCTGCCTTCATTGAGGTGCTCTTCACTGGAATCACAGACAGGGCTGCTGCAAAACATGCAGGTAGATGTTTTGTTAGGATTAGTAGCTAAACAGATTTTGACTGATGATCCCAGATGCCAAAATAAAGACAGAGATCTCAGGGCAGGAGCCCTCACCCTGAGTGGTGCACTCCATGGAGGCCCTTGGGCTTCCCTCCAACACCCATTTCATGGCAGCTGCAGGTGAAAGCAGGTTCTTGTCCCTCCTCTGGAGACAGGTTAGTTTCATTTCTTCGACCTAAAGTGATAGTACTAGCCAGTTCTGGTGAAGATGGCCTCAAGCCAACTCTGTGGCTCCTTTCTGATATTGCTGCTGGAGAGTCTGATAGTGATAAGACCATGGTCCTTGCAGAGGCTGCCAAGGCCCCCATATCCTTGAGTCCTCATGGCACTGCCTCTGTATCCCCACTCTGGCTATTTGGCAGTTCAAGGCTCATATCAGCAGCCTTGCTCTCCAGAAACCTATTCTCATAGACCATGGCTGTGGTTGGGCATGTGTTGTGGCCTCCTGGGACTCCTCACATCCATATCTGATGTGGTTTGGGTATCTGGAGTTTGTAGGGACTGTGGTCTGGCCTGTACTATCTTTCAGTCCACAACCAGAGGGACTAGGACAACAGCACAAAACCCTGACCATGCTCTCATGACAGTGTACATACAGGAGCTGGAAGGTGCTCACATATGGTTAGACACCCTGGAAATATAAAGAAGCGATTCATAGAAAATACAGATAGCATTTCAGACTGTGAAGTAAAACGTTTAAGCCAATGTAAGAAGTCTGTTTGGGGATATACGTGTCTCAGTTCATCTTCCCTGACATGTTGGCAGCTGCCCAGTGTGCATTCTTTCTATTGAGGACAACTTTGATAAAGAAAAAATAATTGTTCCATGGTATTTGATGACCTTGCTTATTATTTTCCATTAGGAACAATGTCCTGTGCCTCATCTGGGGTCAGATTAAGGACTGCAGACCTGTGAACTACGGGCCAGCAGTGTCAGGGAGTGTAGGCACAGGAAGCAGAAGTGGTACGGGCACCGCACTGAGCTGATGGCTGCCAGCACCAGCAGCAGGGCACAGCAGATCAGGCTGGCACGATTGTACAAAAATACAGAACCAAGTGGAAAGAAAACAGCACAGGTTCACCTGAGGGTTTGGAAAAGAGAGTCTATAATAGGGGTAGTTCTGTTAATTGTGGGTTGGGAACCCCATTAAGCTTTCATCTAATCCTGATCATATAGATCTTGTCTCTTGCGTTCTACATCCTATGCACTGCAATCTGAACTTCCTGTGTCATGTAATGCTTTCTTTACAAAATAAAATAACGCTGTAATTGTTCTGCTCTTAGTTAGTGGTTTTCATTTTAACACTCTGACTACCATAATAAACAACCATAAAATGTTCTTACTCCCACTTCACACATAGCACACCTTTGCCTGCCAAAGCAACGGCAGCCCAAGGGTTAATCTTTTTACATTCTATACATATGCATGCAGCAAAATGTATCCTAGGGCTATGATTCATTTGGGGAGTTCATAGGGATAGAAAGGCTCTTGAATTCTAGCAGTTAAGCCTTGTTTGGGGCTTGCATATTTAACTGGTGAGTCTTTGTATTAAAGTGTGTTTTACGTTGCTTTTGAATAAAGCAGGGCATCCCTGCAAGAAATACACAAACCACATGTTTTATTTTTGAAATAACTTGTCTGGTCTTGCAACTTTTATCTGGGCAAAACTTCTTGACATGCATGAGAGGGTGAATTTCCTAATGCAATTTGGACTATTAGGGTCATTCTAACAAAGGAACGAATATATTTATTGAGGGCCAGACCCTTATATCCTTTCTTCGATTACTTTCTCACCATAATTAAATTAATAAGAACTGGTTTTCTGACATCAACCATCAGCTGATGCTGTTAATTAATTCCGGTTTCTAAAATACTCAGAGCTTGTGGGTGATAAAGTTTAGATTTTTGGAACCCCCACCCATTGCCATGGTGAAAGACGCAGTCTCTCACCAGCCCTTCTGGGTCCCACACCTGAATTTCACCTAACCTGCAGCTCTCTGCCTCCCAGCCTGCTGAGATGCACGCAGCAGGGGAGAGGCTGCCGAGGGCGCCTGTCAGGTCAGCCTCCCTTCTCCTGCCGAAATTCTTCCCGCTTGCCAAAGACAGAATGTCACACTGTTCTCAAGCAGTTGTAGATGTGAAAAGTGTGAAAGCCAAGACTTCGCTTCAGCTCCAGCAGCAGCTTTTATAACTGGCATAGCTTTAGTAGATTCAAAGCAAGCTTGAAGAAAAGTTCGTGTCTTACAGTGCCAGAAAGTGTCTGGGAATTTGCTTTGAGCTCTGGTAGACTTTTAAAGAAAATCACTGGACCTGGCAAGGGCTACCTTTGCCTAATGGGCTGTCAGTGAGCTTTAGCATCTCAAAATCATTAATCTTCCTCGCCTGCGGAAAAAATCCAGCCCAGCTCTGGCCCACCTACCCCTGAGCATGGGATGAAAATGATCCATTTCTCTGTCCTGCTGCCTCTGCAAATCCTGTCCATGTCACGCCAGTGTTGGGGGTTTCAGTGAGATGAGGAGAGGAAGAACAAAAAGTGTGGGCTACAGACTCAGGGCTGCCACAGGAACTAACCTCGGTGTACAGCACAGAGGAGAGTGTACACATACTGGTTCCATTTGTCCAGGAATCCATATGCCTGAATGATTGATAGGATGCTATGACACACACACATAGGGCTTGTGGCTCCAGGAGACCAGGAGAAAGAAGAAATAATTGCTTTAATTATCTGGCAGTAAAGGACACCTAACTCCTCCCAGCTGCATTAAATTGCTGTTCTCTGTTCCAGTCACCCCTGGCTTGAATGACAAAGCAATGGAAGCTGTGAAGCTCCCTTTGGATTGGGACATCCTCTGTCCCAGTTTGCTGCAGGCCAAGGATTCTTGGCTCGCTGGCCAGTCCTGGGAGATCCATCCTGCACAGGACTGCTGTCCTCCACGGGCTGCTGAATTACTACCCCAGTCACCAAGACCTGCCCTGAGAAATGTGCCTGTTGCTCTGGGGCCTCAAGAGAGTCCCAGGACCCCAGTGTTCAGGATTGTCACATGCAGAGAAATGGAGTTGTTGGCCAGGACACTGGCCATTAGGTCTCCCCAGAGGGAGACAAAAACGAGTAACAGTGCACATTTACAACATCCACAACAGACAGCATAACTGTAAAGCTAGGTAAGAAAAATCACATAACATTGATGACCCAAGAGCAAACCCTCCTGGTTACCCAGCTGAGGTGCTCTGGGTGCCCACCCACCCCAGGACCCTTAATAAAAACCTGCCAGAATGTAATCAAGTGTTGAATATAACAGTGTCTCCCAGTGTCTCCATCCACAGCCTTTATAACCTGACATGGGCCCAAAGCATATTTCTGCATGGAGTTATTATTAAAGTGTAATCTCTCAGCCAAAATATAGCTATATGAAATCAGGGAGTTTATAAAACCCTCTCTGGTGGTTAAAACACTTATCTGCAACTTCTTTAATTTGCATGTTTTTAATTAAAGGCATTTTTCTACAGATTTCTTAGGCAGAACCAAATATTAATCTTTTGACTTCAAGACCACCATCTCAAAGCTATTTTCTGTGGGTCTGGAAAGACTAATTTGTCCAAGAACATACGGCACATGAATCCCATCAGCTTTCATTTGACCTGAAGAACGTGTTCTAGTTGCTTTTCAGAATGGCTTTGGCAGTGCCAAAATGTTTGAAACACTTAAGCAGAAACTCTACTCCTAGTTTCTGTCTCATTATTTTGAATTTATCAGCATCAGTTTGTTTTGAGCTCCAGTTTGTAACAAGGTGTTCTTTAGAAATACATCTTTTTAAAGCCAAACAAATACTTTAAATGCTTGTAAGGAGGTTGTTTCCTTGATATCCATCCATCACTGAGGAAGGTGACTTGCAAAATCAGAACACAGACTGTTCACAAACTGTTGTCGATCCATAGATGGTGAGTTATTTGTAAAAGAAAAAAAAATAGATTTCTCTTCATAATTTTCAATTATGGTAATTTTGGATACTACTTTTAACCAGAGTCACTAGAGTTTTTTCCAGACAGGAAATAGGTTTTCAGAATCAATGGCCTTCAGTGTTATTCTGTTTCACAAAAAGTGGCTTATCATCAAAAATATTTACAAAATAATGCCAAGATATTTTCTAATTTACACTGTAAAGGAAAATTGTGGGAGGGAAGGAATACACTTATTACTTTTGTGAAGAGATCTTCAGTTAGAAAACTAAGTTTGTGTTGTGTTGTGTTGATTTTTCCTGTAAGTTAAATCTAGACTATTCTTGGAAAGCAGAATCAAGCAGTGTATCATACGCATCTTAGCAGATCTAGCTGTGCCTTGGATGGCAGCTCGTTGTTTGGGAATTTCCATTTTGAGAAGGAAAACTTTCTGAGAAGGTAGGAAAGCTCATGAGTAACTAATAAAAATAAGCCAACACCTGGATGCAATGATATGCTTGATGGAGATTATCCATCATGCTCTTTTTGCTGCCCAGTGAGAAACACTCCCACACATCATTTCAGTAGCTGAATCCCACAATTGAAAGGTTGCAAATTACGTTGCGTATTAAAAGATTCAGCTAGAAACATTGACATAATATGCCATTGTGTTACTTCCAGAAATCAAGTAAAACCTAAAAAGATTCTGAATCAAATCTGGTTTTGATGTTGCATTACCAGCCACCTCGATCTTCTTCTTGTCATATCTGAAAACTCCTTTGTATGGCTGGAAATTCAAAGGAATGCTGAAGATTTTGCTTTTGATATGGAGAGAACAGTGTTCTCTTCATGTAAAAGCCTAAGAATTTGAGAAATACTTTAACATCTTAAAAGACAAATGGAGGAGGCAGTAATGTAAAGCAAGAGTGAACCGTGATAGCATTTTGCTATGCACAGAGGAGGGTGAGATTTTCAGAAAATGTACCTTAATTGGTCTGATTTAAAATAAATCAGTAAGAGGGGAAAAAAAAAATCACCTACCTCTTCCAGCAGAATGCAATGGTTGATCATATGTGTACCAGGCAGTGCAATATGTTCTCACCTTTATTAACCACCGGAGACTTTCTCTGGAAAATACATATATATGTATGGATTTTATTTGATTGGTATGAGCACAAAAAGCATACATAGATGCAATAGAAGCATACACAGAAGCATTTTTTCCCCTCACCTTTTTTTAAAGACACTTTGTTCTATTTGACTATCTCTACTATTCCTTTCTCATGCTTGACAAAGTAAATATGCTTGTGGCTCTTTTGGCTTCCAGATTATGTATTCAGCTGCATTACAGACTAACGCAGTTGGATTTAGAAGCCACCCCCCTCTCCATACCAGACATGCTAGCTGTTGCAGTAGGACCTTGCCCTGAAATTGTTTATAATCTACACTAAGAAAACAGACTGGGGAAAAACAAAAACACAAAAGGGAGAAAGGGCTTCAGTCTCGTTGTCAGGGTGTGTGGGAGGGCTGAGGCCACCTCACCTCATCCCCTTCCCAATGCCTAGTTATGAGGCAGAGGGCCTTGATGCTTGAGGATTTGCAGCACTTTACTAACCCTGAAGAATGAGAAATACCCCCTGGAGACCTATAGAGTGAGGGGTCTTCTTCCATTGAAATCATCGAGTTCCCACTGCCTTCAAGGGGAACGGGCCCTCCATCCAAAGAATATCAGATTTGGTCAGCACCCACGGCTTCCAACCTCCCTCCATTTGTGGATCTCCAAGGGACACGCTAGCTTCCTTTTAAATATGCATCAGAGCTATGTACAGACCTTGCAAAACTGTTTTGCATCCTCTCTTTTTGTGGACGCCTGGGAAATAGTCCACATCTCTGGAGAATCTGCTGGCAACTGGTGGAAAACCACTCTTCTCATGGTACAGTGTCAGCTGGCATAGCTATGATCAAGATCATCCATCCTATCCAGTAATATAATATCAGCAAGTCCCTGCTCCAGACATGCCTGATAACAGCAGGCTGGTTTTGTCACGTCGTTTCCACTGTTAGAAATGTGGTGGTGCAGCTTCCTCAGTGCAGGCTGCTGGTAAGGCTCACACCTTCACCCTGGGGCTTCCTTCTGCTCGCAGAGCCTCTGCAGCACAGATAAACGTAATGAAAGAAGTAAGGTCTGACCACCAAAAACAAGCAACATGCAATGCTAAATATTAACCATAGAGCTATGAAATGATCCCCATCTGTTATCCAGTTGTAACAGACCATCAGAGCATGCAGCAGTTTAAAAACAAGGTAAGAGCTAATTACAGGGAGTGACAGGACACTGTGGAAGAGAGGAGACCATATCCCACCCAGAACCTGGGACCTGGTAGCGATGTGATGTGTTGCTCATTTGCTTTCTGGAGTTGGGGAAAAATGGGAGAAGGGACTGTTTCACAGCTTAGAAACATCATCTGCTAGGTGGTGACAGACAGCAAGAGTGAGGTAAGGGAAGGAAGGGGGTTCTTTCTCTTTCAGGAACTGTACCGATTTTGGTCTCATTTGTGATCCAGTTTTGTCTGTGGCTGTCAAGAAAAAATGGGATAAATAAATCAGCGGAGCCCTGTAAGCAGTCTCTCCAGTTCCAGATGTTCTTGACGCCTCAGCTGGACACATATTTTGCTGTTCCATGTCGCAAATATTCCTCATGTGCTTGGGGCCAATAAGCCACAAAACTGCTAAGAGATTTGTTCAAAATATCAATTACAAGAAGAGACACCAAACCAAAGTTCAGAGTTCATTTCCAAAAGCACAGTCTAAACGAAATCCATCTGCAGACATTCATGATATTTATTAGCTGCTGTTTTCCAGCCTATTTCGGAAGGTAATTATGTGGATAACCTGCCACACGCCCCATTTTTTTGCAGAGGTGATGTACATTGCAAGCCTTAAGCATTCCCGAAGACCAACTCAGAAAGCAAACTCCACCATCAGAGCGCTGCCCTCAGCTTGACTGGACTGACAGAAACAAGCCAGGGTTGAAAAGGCCAGAAATGTCTCCAGAGGCTCCAAGAGGGAGTGTGGGGAGTGTCGGCAGCTCAGCGTTCCCTGCAGCCCCCAGAGCCCGTGGCCGGCGAGCCGAGCCAACTCAGTGGGAGTGAACAAAAGGGAAGTGGGATCCAGGGAGCAGACAATTTCCACAACATGTTCCCTGCCTAAACTGGTGGTGATAATTGTGCCAGAAAATAAAAATAATAGGAAGAAATCTTTGATTTCTGTTGTTTTGGAGTTGATTCCAGCAATGGAGCCAGTGGAAGGAAAATAGCTATTGAATGCAGTTTCAATAGTGGCTTACTCCTTGTTGTGAAGGGCTCGAAACTTGTTGTGAAAGCCCCGCGGGTCCCCAGTCCTGAGAGATGCAGACCAGATGTTAGAGGGCCTTCCTGAGAAAACCAGTCCATGCTGCAGACAACTGGTGGGGATGGCAGGGAGCAGGCAGCAGCCGGGCCCTGCCTGCTTGCGGCTGGCATGGCAGGAGGATTTTCTTCACTGAACATTTTTCCATTTTACAGCACTTTCCTCACCCAAATGAGTTGTACAGAGAAATGAAGTTTGTGCGACTTCTGTAAGTTATTCTAAATGTCAGAAATGTGATCCAAATGTTGTGGTGCTAATTGCCTGTAACCCCTAAGGGAAATGAGCTTTCTCATTTAAATGTGCTTTCTCCCAGGCTAACAACATGGCCTTTCAAGTCACAGGAAAATACATAGCCCTCACAAGAGTCTGACCCCTCAGATGATATTTAGGCATCTCCCTGCCACAAGCACCCATGAGGGATCCAGGAGTGGATTTGGATGACTTTAGCCTGTGTCTGGTAGGATTTCACGTTCACAATATTTCTTTCAACTGGGAAGAAAAAACAGTCTCCATGTTATATCAAACTGAATTCCCAAGTGCATTTCTTTGCCTGAGTTATTAACCCCTAGTAATGAAGGTTTGAAATTGAGATATTAACTGCTGGAGGGGCAAATGAAGTTGCTTTAATAAGGCTAATTAGCTGGCACCTGCAGGAGGGCTGGATGTGTCTGCAAGCCGCTGGCAGCCGGGCTCGGGGGCCAGTCCCTGACTCCTTGCAGCTTATCAGTGTCAGGCAGCAACTCCTGCAGCGGGGATCACCCCAGGACCACAGCCAGGACCTCAAAGAGGCGTTTATCCAGAGGCAAGGCCACCACACGCAGAAACACAAGCACAGCCATGCATCCTCAGCCCTGCTGTGGCTTTCGTCTTCCAGCTTTGATGGGAGGTTGCTGAAGGCCAGCGCGGCAGCAGCACGGCAGCGGCACGCTGCCTACAGCAGCCACGCTTGTGATAGCTCGTCCATGCACTGAAGCTGTTGTCTTAGCCAGACATTATCAGTCTGATTTGCATATTAATTGTGGGTCCATTTACAGTCCTTTTTATCTCCCCACTCTCCTCTTTTTTTTTTTTTTCCTAGAGCTCAGAAATATTTCAATCCTTGAATTGTCAGATTTAAGACATCAGGAGAGAAAGAGAAAGGAAAAAAGAGGCTAAGGCTTTTCATTCCAATTTTTGAGTTGACTGACAGGTTAAGAAGCTTGGGAGTTTCTTTAACAAAAGCATCTGCATAAGACTTACACCCTTCCTCTGATCCTTTTGTGCTGTTTTGCTTTTTACCAACTGACAGGTTAATCCAAGCATAAACAATTGCATTATAATCCTCAAAATTATTTTCCATATAGTTGATATTTTTCTTTAAAGAGTCACATAAAAAGTGAATCCATAAGAAGTCTTTGAATAATTAAAACTGTTTAATTGACTTAGAGGTACCAAGCCACCTCCATAAAATAGACTCAAATGGCCTAATTACTAATACACCATATGGAGGAAAAGCAGAGGTGTGGTGCAGTCTGTTGATGGATCAATTAGCACACAAGGCAGAGGATTGTGTTATCATCGCTGTTACCATCAAAACAAAATCCTATTTTGCATGTGTCTGTAATATCACACAAATGATCTCGGTTTTTTCCATTTGCGTGGCACCTCCTTCAAAACTAAGATCTCAAAACACTTTGAAAACATTGAATTAAACTATCTCTGCCTCTGCTTTATTCCCCACAGGTTAGGAAGGTTTAAATGACAACCTGGTTTACCTGCCATGTAAAAGTAAATAATTTCTAGGGCAACCAGTTTCTTCATACTCCACCGAGAACTCTCAGCACTTCCCCAGAGTAATGGCAAAACTGCAGAGAGTGAAGAAGCCATCTCTGCACAAACTGGTACAAACTGGTGAAGGGCTTTTGCCTTCGCAGTGTAGGATGGAGACCCTCAGGTGTCTACTTATCTTCAGGAGTTTAGCAAGGCATTGGGAAATTGCAGTGCGGTGCAAATCTCTCCACTGCTTTTATCAGTATAATACACATTGCATTCTTGGGGGAAAGGTTAGTTGTTTGAATTCTTTCGCCCCTGAATATGATGTAATGAATTACAGCAAGCAGTTCATGCTGTTACAGTTAAGAGGAGCTACCACTGGTAGGATCTTGGATCAAGCACCTTTAAAATTTCTGGGAAGGATTCCTGGGAAAAAGTATATTGCTAAAATTTAAAATTAACTGGTTGTTGTTTAAATAAGAGAGGCAAAATGTCACACTTTGAGAAGAAATTTTTAAAAAAATGAACTTGATTTTAAAAATTGAAATTTCACAATTTACCAATCATTTATATAGTAAAGCACAGAGCATGCAGGAGCACAGGCTACCCCTGCATCGGGATGCATCTCTTCCTTGCAGCAGCTCCTGCCCTAACTGGCTAATTTGATAACTGTAGGTCTGCTGCATCATTCACATAAATCTCTTCTATCAAACTTGTAGGTTTCTAGGCTTTCTGAGGCATCCTAACGCCTGAGCATTGGAGGAGTCCACCCTCCACTGTTATACTGTGATGGGGCCATTCTGTCTGTGGAGCTGCCACCTTTCCTTCTGCAAACACGCTTCATTGGTGCAGGAGAAGGCTTAGTTCCTGGTATGGTCTCTATGAAGGTGAACCATACCATCATACCCAAATACACTGTTTTCAAGGGGCTGTACCTGCATACAAGAGTCAACTTTTGACAAGGTCACTGTTCCTGATTTCTCTCTTTGCTCTCCTAATAGAAATACCACATTTAATTTAATACTCTGAGATCTGTTCCATTCTTTGATCAGTCTGCTTTTCATGTTTTCACTCATTTTCTGCTGCTATGTAATGTGGGAAAATGTGTCTTGTGCACAGTTACTGGTTTGCTCCTCCAGGTTTCATCTGACATGCATTTTAGCAGAGAAAGATGCTGCTTTCCAGCTTTCTTACTCAGGGCACAATCTAAATCTTTCCTTGCAACATTGCTGTCAGATAAGTTACCCATTCCTGAAAATTTAAATAGATATTGAAACCAACCCTATAGGGATGCTTTACCCCTGGAAGGACCTCAGACCACTATCATTTAGCTGTTTCCACTGCTGTCTCTTCATAATAATCTTTTATGCTTTTGAAGGCAAATTTCAGACAAAACAGCTGTTTACTGAGTCCAAGATATTGAAATGTGACTAAGAAGTCTGGGCAACTCTATCTGTGGGGCTCCTCTAGTTGTTTGGAAGCAATACAGATTGGAAAGCCAGACTCTTTATAGTTGTCTCAAAATGTGTAAAAGTTGGGCAAAACTTGAAACACTCAAAATCAAACATTTCTGCTGAAAAGCTAGGTCTAGCATCTTATATTCTTCTGGAAAGACTTAGGCAGAAATCAGTATGTCTAAAGGAGGTGTAAGAATATGCATGGCATCAGGTTTCACTCACCATACAAGCAAGGCTTCCAGGAAGCTGCCTGATGCCGAAGCTGTGGACAGGAGCACCCTCTCTTCCCCAAGGGACAGCCCCATGCATTTGAGTTGTGAAGGAAGGCTGCTTCTCTGGATGCTTTTAGAGGTGCAATAAATTATTGCAATGGAGTATAATTGCTAAGTCCCAGAAAATTACTGTCATAAAGTTTAAGAGTAACCTAAAGATAACTGATAGCTACCATTGTACCCAGGGAAACTGAGTTGTCTGAGGCTTTGGGGGTGCCTGCTACCAATGATAATCTTCCAGTGGCAAACTGTTTACTGTTGGACTGACTCTCTTTATACGGTGGGCACAATGCGGTAAAAGCTATCTCACTCCTCTTGGACTGGCTCCGTGCCCAACCTCCTCCTCCTCCCACCATCCATGTGCCCAGTCACATCCCCTCACAGGAACGCTGCATAATACTAAAACATTATGGGAACCATATGTCTAGAAAATGAAGTGGGCTTGCAAAATGAGATGGTCTCTAGTCAGAGTTTGGTTTTATTTAAAAATGCCTGAAGCACAGCAATACTTCTACGAATTCTACTGAGAAACTGCTGGCCAGGGTGGGAGTTGGACTTACGGAAAGATATAACTCCTTGACTGCACATCCAGTCAAGGGGTGGGAGCTGCAGTTACATGACCATGTCCATATACGCCTTACAGCCATATGACAAAGTGCACGTATATCATGTCACATTTTACCTGTGCTGTGGTAGATGTCCCTCAAATACTATTTCTCTTCTTGTCTTTTCTCGTGTTGCACGTGGACAATAAGGTGTCATTATTTTAACCCATTGACTCCTGAATAACCTTTTTGAAAATTCAAACATCTTTATTTTCTGCGAAGAAAACACGGCTCACCCTATACATATGCCCAAGAGATACTCGGTAAGCCTATCTATAGACTTCCAGCACTGTGGGCAATAGCTGCCCATTAACACCATCATTTGTGATCAAGGATCACTGGAGATGTCAGGGAGCTAGGAGCCCCAGGCTCAATTCACCTTTGGTATCTCAATAGTATTTTTCAGCATACATCATTTGGTACTGCTCTACCTATTGAAAACCTATGCTTCGGAAAGAGGAAAGCAAATCATCACTAAATAATTTCTTCTCTGTAGGAGAGCAGCTATAAAACTGAAACTGCAGGGAACTACATCGACCCGTTGAAGCTCCTACTACTGCATCAGAAATGCTGCAACTGTAAGACAACATGCATTATTCGGACATAATGCCACCCACTCAAATCCATCCAGAAATAGTAGTGGATTATCTGTATCAAGCAGACCTCATCTCATACCAGGTATTGTTGGTCCACACCATTCTAACTTAAGCTGTACTGAATGTCATCCATCCTCCCCCAGCTGGTATAAAGCCAACATAAACTCCGTGAAAGCTCTGTATGGTGTGTTCTGGCTAATTTGACAGAAATGTGATCATGTGCCCATTCTTGAGCCAGATCAAATTTGTACTTCTGGGAGATCAGTCAGCACATAGGCCTCCAACTAATGGCTGTGGAGCCGCAGCATGAGCACGAGCATCACATAGGTTCCTGTGACTGAGGCCACCAGGGCTTGGACAGCATCCAACAAGCTCCTCAAACTCCCAGGCCATCAAATCAGCTACTCTTGGTTTCCTTACATTTTATTTTTCTGCCATGTTCAGACCCATCTCAAACAAGATCAACACCATCCCACACCATGCTGCTTTCCTCCAAATATTCTTCTTTGCCATGGAGCATTTGCAATGGTCTGTGCCATCCAAACTGCCAGCCCCCAGCCCTCTAAGTCACTGCACTCGTGTACAGCAGGGGAGTGTTCATCAGTGACAGGTTAGTTAAAGCAGAAGGATAAAACCTAGAATCTGATTTATTCAACATTTGAATGCCATCACCCTCTCAACATGCCTTTTTATGGTTTGCAGCAGTGGCTTCTGTGGTCTCAGCTGTGTAGATGAGTTTAGCAAGGTTACAGCTGTGATCTTTAGGAGGTATTTTTCATTTTGGGGGCTAGGATAGCATTCTGAATGAACAAAGCTGCCTTCACATGAAACTACAGTTTTATGTCCACTTTGGTTGCAGCTGATATCAACTACCAAACAGTACAGACTTCATTATTTCAGGAAAGCAGTAATGTTTAACTCCTTGTGCCTGGTCTTGAAACTTCTTGCAGATGCTGACTTCAAAAAGGTAGACAGAGAGATAAATAACCTTGTTGATGCCATTTAGATTTCTATATACTTTCTCACTGAAATGTTTTAAAATACATAGATTTTGCTCAACGGCACAAGGCTTGTAGAACATTCTCTTTTCTTTTTCTGAGTTTTCCTTTTGAGTTATACCTTCAGAGTGAAATACCATATGGCAGACACACACACGTCTTAGCAGAGTAATGAAGTCCCACAGAAATTACATACTTTTTCCCCTGGGGAATAGTTCTGCCTGTACTTCACATAGCCAATTTTATACAGCTCTTTCCCAGTAAGACAACTTACAAATTTTACTTTAAGGGATGATTTCTACTGATACTTATACTGGAGTAGACCTAGAGCAATTTTCTTGAAGGCACTGAAGTTACTTAAAATATGCTGGCATAACAAGGCTCTGAATGTGATCTATATATTGTTAGTTGGTGCTTGTAGTAGGAGACCTGAAAAACACTGTTACCAAAATGTCACTTACTCTGAATTTATTATCCATGTTTACACCATCAGCACTCGCAGCATCAGCAAAGGACAACAGTATTAAAGGACAACTATGTTAGACGTAATTTTTCCAAATCAGAGATCACTGTGTAACTGAGATACTGGGGACAAATTCTGAGATCTTCAGACATTATTAGATCTTTACTTTGCAAACATCACTACTGAGGTAAATACAGGTTTTCATGGAGCAAAGCATGAAGCAAGAATTAAAAAGCATGTTTCTTTTGAAAGCATTTAATTTCTAAAATCATCATAAATGCATAGCTTAGGCAATCTTCTATAATGTTACTTTATTTTTCAAAGAATAAACAAAATTACCATTTTGTTTTTCTGCATGGAAGATGCTCTTTTAATTCCAGATGTAGGAGACATATAAGACATGAACGCAAGCTAAATTTCAACTAGAATAGACTCTGCATGTTGCCACTTCAATGACCTTTTAATCCCTCGGAGTTTAACCATTTCCTAATGTCTCCTAACAGCCATTTTCTTATTGGGAAAGCCCTTTCTAACTGATAACATCTAAACAAGCTCATACCTTAATTAGAAAAATTCTCCCATAAATATTTATGTTGCTGTGATTAGGCCATTTACTGAATCCAGCTACCCTTTATGAGTTAAAATAGAGTGCCTTGTTTTGAGAAGCCTGGGGCATGACATAGTTTATACTAGGGGACTTTAAGTTGTAATTCATCTAATCAAGTGCCTGACCCCTTGCCTCCAAAGTAGCCAGTAGTTGTTGGAGGAAAATAACCTTCTGCTGAGCATAGCATCCCTTCAGTCTGCATTTTTGTATGTTGGAAATAAATGGGATACATAACTAAGCACTTATTTAACTACAGAATAGCCTCATGCAGTCCCTTGTTTTACTTCAACAGCCCACATGTGAAAAATCTGAAAAAGAAAGGGGGTAATCTCTCTTTTCTAGAAGGAAATACAAAAAGTTACAGGACTACCAAAGGAAGACTTCTACCCAAAGCATATTGCTGCTACCTAATGAGACTCCCATGCCACATCGGTGCTGGGGAGCACTGCGGTTGTTGTGGGTTGCTGCCAGGCAGCCTGCCGTGCATGGAGTTAGGTACCCGGTGTGATGCCTCCCATTAAGATGGTGATGAGAGATTTAGGCAGCCTGTTCCCAGGGGCCGCTCTCTGGCTCCTGAGGTGTAGGAAGCACTGAAATGGGGCAATGCATATAGTGCGTGTTTCCCCGCTTCAGCTGAATATGGAGCCAGAAGACGTACTGCCCTGGAAAGAAGGCAGTCTGAATTGCTCTTTTAGATGCCTGAAGTCGTTTGAGTGCTTGGACAGGGCTGCTGAATGTAGCCTTTGGGCAACCTGGATATGTCCATAGAAGCAAATTTAACCATTCCTGGGAGCTGCAGGACAACTGTCACAGTGCTGAACTGCTAATATTCCTCCCCGGCACATTTTTGGCTGTCTCACTCTGTCATGTGATTTGCAGGTGCAGTTTTGGCAACAAAATTTTCCAAGGCTGGTTCCTGGGAGGAAGCTTGTGCATGGTCACCCCAGTTTGGTGGCTGAGGAGTCTCATAGCACAGACAGGGCTGCTCCTGGCCAGCTGGCCAACACGTGTGAGAGCACTGCTGCGCGTGGTTAATTTACTAGCGTTGATGTCATTTCTGACATCTAATGTGCTAATTCCATGTGCAGATAAAGATCCAAGATTGCTTCAAGAGTTCCAACTCCTTCAGCATCAAATGGGAGAAAATGTGGCTTTTAAGGGTTTTTTAAATAAATTCTCACTTCAGCATCAAAATGTTGTCTCCTTCAAGAACAGTTGCCTTCACTAATTCCCAGACAGATGAGCCTAACTTGGAGTAACATGTTTAAAATGACACAGCTCCTCATTTTTCTGCCTTCCACCACTTACGCTATCCTCATTTGGAAATATGCAATTCTAGAGTTAATTCATCCATACTGCAAAGTTAAAATCCCTTTCATACTTTTTCCAGCTGCAGATTCCCATCTTTCTCTTTCCTTCTCTGGGATACAATTAATTCACATTTAAAGTAAGAAAAGTCTCTCTCCTCTACCTGTTGCCTTTGCAGCTGCAGTTACTCAAACCAATATCTCCATTATTTTTTATCTACTTTTTTTCATTTTGCTTAAGAACATACCTACCTTATTCATTGATTTGGGCACTTTACAACAACAAATTTACTTTGAAACAGTTAACAAGTAAGGAAGTTTGAAAATACAAGAGATTCTAAACAAATGCTGTCTTCGTGTATTATCTATTGCTATTTATCGACATCTTGGTTACTCTATTTCCTCTCTTTACACACACACGAAAAAAAAAAAGCAAGCAAGCAATGGCATTTTCTGTGGCTTCCTTGTTTATTGCTTTATTGTAAATAGAGTCCAATTTAGGTTACATATTCTTGAAAGACAGAATGTACTTACATTTTAGTAGTACAATTTATTATCCTGTTTTGGATAACAACTTTTGATGTAACTATGTTTAATGTTTTAGTTAGTGTCAACTCTAGACTTCCTAAATTTGTTTCATGATCACCATATCATGATACTGACCTTGAAATAATAAGATTAGAAAAATAATCATTTTAAGTCATCTTATGTGTAGTCTGCTTTCTGAAATATTAGGGGTCACATTTTTTAGATTTTTCTCTCCAACCACACCAGGAACTTTCTCTAAAAAAAAGATTAAAACAAAGCAGAGATACTCTCCTGACTGAAAGAAGTACCACAAAGTGATGCCTGAAGAGCAACAAAACCGATCGTGAGAGTCATGTTTAAAAGCACGGAGGTTGGCTGTATTGCTTTTCCAGAGTAGTGAGCCTTACTGCTGGCCTGCAAATTGTAAGCATGCACCAACCAAAGTTTTCTTGATTTTCAGAGATACTAAACATCAAAAGCTCTCCTTGACAACAGTTATCCAATGCATCTAAAAATAAAGCTATTTTAAGTAGATAAGCTGGGCACCATAACCCTTGTATGAAGGCCTCTTAGGAAGGTAGAAGTGCTGTGAGTAATATCTTTTTTAAGGCAGGACTGCAAATGAGGTGAATACAAGTTACATGAATTCTTTCTCTTGTGTAGTTTTTGTTTGTACTATACTAGGTATTCATTATTAGTAGCTAAATCACTTCCAGAATTTCTTTTCATTTCAAATAATGCTTCCTGTCCCTAACAGGAGTTGCCAAATTTGTTCTGTCCTCTCCAGAAAAATTCTGAGTTCTGATCATGGATAAATAAAATAATCTGTGGTTGAAATCAGAAGTCAGACCAGTTTGTTATTTGTTATTCTCTCCTGAATACTGTTGCCATCTACTTAGCTCAACTCATCTGTGGTACCACTGATGACTGCAAGAGAAGCTTGGAATTAGGAGGTACAAAGTGGACTTGAAAGCCTTTTACCCCTGTAACATTTTGATCTTCCTCAACCAAACTTATTTTCTCTCTGCTTCTCTCAAGTTGCTTACCACTCAGCCAGCCCAGTTTCCACCTCATACTTTACAGCAGGACCATGTGCATCACCCAGCAAACCATCAGCTCCCACTGCCCCAGCTTACTCTGAGAAATGATCTGTAGCCCATCAGTAGCAGATTCCTGTGACTCACCTTTCCATCCATCAATAAGCAATGAAAATTACTAAACTGATGTTAACCAGACAAAAACTATTTACAGTCTTATTAAAGGAGACTTACTTTTTGTAAGAGTATTGAACATGCCAAGGGATTGAATAAGACAGAATATCTACCATATCAGCTGGTTGTTCAATTATTTCTGATAACAGCTGAGGCAATGAGGAGAAACCTCCACTAGCAATTTTCAGCAACAGGTCATTTCACTGAAATGGCCAGCAACTATTTCTCTGGCTGAAAAAAAGGGAGAAACTTAGTATACTTGAGCTAAGGTGAGGGTATAATGGAGTCCTAGAGCAGAAACGGATGAAGACAGCATATGTGAAAAGATCAGTTTTGGTAGGAAACTGCAGGAATGCGAGCAAAGGTTCCAGCAGTCAATTTGGCAAAGGAGATACAAGCATAGAGGCTTGCCTGAACCTCACCTTAACTGTGACAGCCTCTGGGGCTGGCTGAAATCAACTACAAAATCTTAGAGAAAGTGGTCCTTCAAAATCCAAGCATTTCAGCATTTCCAGTCAGGCCAAAATAAAACCTGTCAAGATTATCAAACTTCCACATAATATTTTAGCCCTTCTATACACATAAAAAGGAAGAAGCACAGAGGACCACAAAAATATCCTACGTGCTGCTTAAAGACTTTCAGGGCTGCTGTTTGTCAGATCAAGGATGCTTTGGATCCAACTCACAGCCTCTGATTTGGGATATAATCAGAGCTTGGGTTATGTCTGACTTTATCTAGCATCACCTTGCACTGAAATGTTCTACTGAGGTTTTTTTATGGGCTACCTGTGAAACCCCAGAGACATCCTCTTTGATGAGCCCTGACTATGAGCCATGCTCATGGGTCTCAGCAAGGCCCCAGGCAGGACCCTGCAGCCACAACTCACCAGCTGCACATTAAGCCACACTGGTAGCCTAATTCAGATCCTGCGTAACCCAGCAGGAGACCAGTTTATGAGGACTTGGTCTCTGCTGAATTGGGTGTTCACGCACCTGGAAATCAATCACAAAGGACATAAATCTTACCTTTGTCCTCTACAGTAAAGCTCCTTTTACTGGCCATGGCCTAAGCAGATGTCCATTCTATATACCTCAGTAGTGGTCCCACACTAACCAAGAGGCAGGTCTTTAGTTCTCTCATGTGTTAAGGGGACCGACTTTGTGATTTTCCCCTTAGCCATCCCTCCATATCATGTGCCATCTTCTCTGTAGGGCAGAAAAAGGGAATGCTTTTTCACTGAGATCAGCGCATTGAAAACATTGAATCATCTCCATGACATTTCACATTTCCATGCCTCTGAATTGTCACTAAATTTAAGCTCCAACTGTCCCAAACTCCTCTGGTACCAAAGCACTGCAACAGATCACATCTGTTAATCACCAGGGACTTTGACATTTTAAGAGCAAATTATTCATCCTCTCCATATGTAACAACTAACCCTGGTGAGAATATCTCGGCTGACCATTTGAGACTACATGCACGCAGGGGTGCTCCCAGAAAGTTTGGATGATGATGCTTAGCAACAAAGACTCGTTTTCCCCAATTATTTTTTTTCTGGTGATAACTATGAATTATCCCCCCCAAAGGGGCTGGCTCCTTTTCAGTGCTACAACTATAAAAAGAATGAAACAGGTGCAGAGGACCATGCTCCAAATTTGGGAGTGACAGCCATGAAGGCTAACAGCAGGAAATGAAAGGCAATATTCCTGCTGTATATTTTTTGGTTGCCAAGGCTGACATGAGAGTGTCGTTACGTGGAGAAAGAGTTGAGATTTGCCACTGGGAAGGTCCCTGCCCCATTTTATTTTCCTTTGTGATACATGCAGAAGAGGTCAGAGTACTTTTCCTCGCAATTTCTTTTACAGTCATCTATGGACCAATGTCTCTAAGCTCAGCTTACTTTTTGTCAATAAGGGGCATTTTTTTCCTATTTCTATTGTGCTGCAGGCCTCTGTGGTTCACCATGAATGGTTTACTACTGAGATTTCTGGCTGATCTGCCTCAGCTTTCCACAGTTCTTCCCTGGAAACAGCCATGGAAAGAGTCCAGCCGGCAAACTGTGTAGACATCATGAATTCATTATTCTTCTCTAGCTATTAGGGCTGTTTATCCCCCTGTCCTCCTGCAGGCGAGGAACCCTCAGTAGCTATCTCAGCCATGGCCAGGATCTCCTCTGCTATCACCTGGGTGTTTGCAGGATAGCAGAGGAGTGGGTGCTCAGTCATCCTCAAGGAGGGAGACTGACATGCTACAGACTGACTGCCACACCAGGACCTTCTCATCTGGTGCATGTCCTGCACAGCACTTCCAATGGCAAAGGGGAGCAGGTGGAGGAAGAACAGGAAATGAAGACTTGCTGAAACTACAATTGCCACCATTCCCTGCATGGCTCTCTCACTTCCCTGTGAGACTTGGAAGCAGCAAACCAGGAGGGAAAACTGGCAGAATATTCTCCACAAAAATCTCTGCTTATGGCTTGCTGTGCAGTGAAATTGCTACCTTCCATGAAAGTAACAAATGACCACTGTATCATCTCTTGGTTCCAGTCCTGCTTTCTGCAACTTGCTCTCACTGCTGATAGCCAAAGTCTGCAGCCCTCAACAGCTCTGCCCACAGACCAGTATTTCCTTTATTCTCCCACTGTACCGTGAGGGTTCCTTTCCTCTGGCAGCCCCCAGCGTCCCAGGCTGAAAGGAGCTAATATAGTGTTTCCCTCAGAAACATTGGTGGAAACTTAACCTGATGAATGAAGGAAACCTGCAAGGGAAAAAAAAAAAAAAAAAAAGGTTGAAAATTCATCTTGGTGATCTTGGTGCTGGGAACAAGCACGTACATCTGTTTACAGAGATTTCAGCCATGGGAACAAGGGGAGGTAGCCAGGATCACTGTGAGGTCTCTAGGCTCAGCAGGTCTGTGCTTGGCCATAAAGTGCTCCTTGTTTCCTGCCGTCAGATGACCAGGAGGCTGGCTGGAGGGCACCTGGCTGGCACATGGAAAATGGATGCAGAGCTGTCCATGTAGCGTGTAATCCAAAGAGGCTGCAAATAACCACTGGCTGCTCGCAGCTGCCTGTACCAATTCTCACAGCGTTCACCTCTCGTCCCTCCTGGCCTGGCCGCAGACCTGGCTGGCTTCAGGGACCCAGCGGTGCTCGGCTGTGTGCCACGTTTGGCTGCCTCACTCCTCCTGCTCCTGCACGCTGGCAGTTTGCAGCACCTCTTTGAAAGCTGCCAGCCTCCTTTCCCTCTTCCCTGTTTATACTGGATCACATTCACCATCCTCTTGGCTCTGGTGTGCAGTCATGTCACGGACAGTCTGGATTCACCCACAGGTGCTGCGACTCCGAGCACTGGGAAATAAAAGTGGTGTCTGTTCCCTTCACTCACAGAGGGGCAGGAGCTTATCTTCCTGACTTTTAAGGGTTGCCATCATTAGCCTGTCTCTCCCAGCATGACTCCACCTTCCTGCTCATCGTGTAGGGATGTCTCTGACTCAGGAAGGGAGAGGAAACTTTGGTTTTAATTGGCATTCAAGAGAAGGACACATGGTGAGGGAGGAGAAGTTTGTGTGTTCATGATGGTAGGAGCTGTGTCTGCAGGACTTGGGGTGTTTATGGAGAGTGAGGAGCACATAGGAGCAAATCTAAATGAAGGACTTCTGTTCCAGGGAAAGCCCCAGCTGAGCCTGTGACCAGTGCTGTGCAAAAGCAGTGGCTGATTGCCCTGTTAAGGACAGCTTTGGCTTTCTCATGCTGCATGAGATGATCCTGTTCCAACCCAGCAAAGGTGTTTCTTCACCTAAGCAAAGGGAAGTTCAGCCAAGTGGGCCTAGATGGTGGAAAAGCCAGAGCCAGTGAGACACTGCAGGCCAGGAATAAGAGCAAGGCAAAGCCAACATGTAGGACCTCCACCAGGTGTTATTGGCCATTTGGTGGGGCCACCTCAGAGCTCTTGGCCCACCATAAGTTATTGTATTTCAAGTGCAAGATTTGAGGCCAAAGTGATTTGGCCGATCAAGAAGAGATTGGAGCCCTGTGCCCCTTCAGGGTGAAGAGAAAGTGCGCGGCTAGAGGCGGCTCACAGAGTAAGGGGGGCAACATCTGCACACCCTGAACCTGAGGCGCTGGGAGTCCGAGGGGTCTGGTGGAAAGACCTGGGAAAGAGCCAAGGCAGGCGCGGTACGAGAACCGTGCAGATAGCTGGGCAGAAGATGTGTTTACACGGTAGGGGTATTTTTAAATCCATCACTCAGTGCTGTAAAACCAAACCTCCCACCACGCTGCTGGTGGGGAGGGGACACAGTGACAACAGCAGAAAGCAGGCATGGAAGCAGCAAAGCTCTCAGGCATCTTCGCCCCGATTTTACAGACCTGGGAGCAGACACACACACTTCTGTTGATGTGCCTGCTGTCTATAGCAAAGATGAACTCTGATCTCAGCGATGCTCTCTGCAGAGGCTGAGAGAGAGAGAGACGCCGTGTGCAGGAAAATCTGCTTTGGCCTCCCCTCTGGAGCAGGCCGTGGGTGGAGGTTGCGAGCTGTCCCTCTGCTTTCCTTCCCACCGTGGCTCTCCACCGCTCTCTGAGGGTATGTTTAGAAGATAGCGCTTTACTTTGTGGGGCTGCTTATACTTGCTCATTCAGTGTAAATAACTGTATTAACTTTATAGGCAGCCCCGGTTTGAACTGACTGAGATTCATGTAGCAAACTGGAACTGCGCCAGGCCCACCAGAGCAGAGCCTTGTTAGTGCGAGGTGGAGCCCGAACAGCTCTCGGGATGGGAGGTCTCTCCAAACGAATGTGATCCCTCCTTGTTCTTACAGATTAGTTTTAACACTGACACAATGGCTGCCAAATGTGGAATCTGCCAGAAATGTTAACAAAAGGCGCTTTGATCTCATTCACTTGCTCTTGTTAAAAATGTATTGTATTATTTTGCCTCCTTTGCGGTCAGAAGAAAAATGTTTTACCCTTGCATATCACTCATGTTCAATAATCTATGTGCGGTGTTACAGCTTTTCACTGCTACTTGCTTTGAGGCTGCTTACTTTAGCAGTTGTTGTATAGCATGCTATACATTTGTTTAAATACTTCAGGGAGGTTTTATATTTTTTATATAAAAGACTGAGATTTGTGGATACCTCCTGACATTCTCATCTAAACAACTGAAGAATTTAATTTTTATTATATGTGTAAAAACTACTTAAAAATCAGTTTAAACTTTCATGCTAGTTATTAAACTCTTGGCTTAGTAGTTAATACAGTTCACATATCTGTTCTTGGCACAAGGTTTACATTTTTCTAACCACATATTTACTGTAAAAAGCAGCTAATATTCACTAATAAAATGATACATTGACAATTATCTAGCAACAGTATTTCTTGCAATGCATCAGCCTCACAGTGTATTGTAAAAAATATAGTATATGAGTCAAGCAGTGTAATTCTCATCTTCAAACATGATGGAAGTTTATGGAAAATGTAATCCCCGCTAACAAATAAAAAAAGAAGAAACTGTTGATGAGAAATTTTGGTGCCAAATCAAGGTACTATATTTGTTTACACATAAAATTGAAGAATAAGTTGTAACATGTTAAACTTGTCATGAGGTATTGAGTATACTCTGATTGTTTGGCATGACAATACAGTCAACAATTATACTGGAGAAGATACAGATAAACTTGCAAAATAGAATGAATATGCATTGTAACTGCTGTTTCTTGATATTCTAAAAACAGTGTTTGCATTTTTATCTTTGAGAAACAACTACATGGAAAAACTTTATTTTCAAAATGCAGAGAACATTCTGTTTTCAAAACAAATTGATTACTTGTGCTGCATATCACACTGTAGTTGATCTACTTTCAATCTCATCTTTGAAGGTTAAGTTCATGATATGTGATCATGTAAAAAAAAAATTTATTGTACTCTTCCTCCAAAGGCTAGAGGTCAGGAAAAAAATGCAAGCACATTTAGAAAATGCTACTCCACATTTAGAAAACTGTCTAATGATTCTTTTCGCAAAGAGAAATTTTGGGTTGACCCCTAGATTATTGAATACCCAGTGGGCACACACTTTCTTAACTTCATGATGTCATTTCTAGGTGCTCTATTTTCATTAGTAAGAGATGGTAGGTTTCCTTTCTTGATTTCCTTCCTTAAATTGGTAGGATATTTTTACGAAGAATCACATTTCTTCTCTTTGGAGCTTTACTGTCAAAAGGAGTATGGATTGATGATAAGACTTGTTATCATGTTGAGTAAGTATCAGGATCAACATATAATTAGTAATATCTAAGCTTGACCCCAACTTGACAACAAATATATTCTTTTGGGCTTTGAACAAAATACAATACAAGACTTAACACAATTTTGAAAAGTTTCATAATTTCAATCCGTAAAGCTGTCATGGCCACCTTCTTTCCTGTTGGTGGCCAACTTAACCAGTAGAGACAGAGAGAACAGGACAGTGGAGAGGAAATAGAGGGAACAGAAGGACAGAAGAGGGCACATTTTCCTTTTTAACAAAAATCCTTCAAAACTCAGACAGTTGCGCACAGTAATCTATAAATTCCCAGTATGTGTCACATCATCTCTCTAGTTCATGTTGTCAAAGACTCTCTGACGGCTGATAAAATTTAAGGCAAGTGGTAGCTGCTGTGCACTACTTGTTCAAAACAACAAAGTGTGAAAATATGATCAATGCAGGAACTCATGGAGAAAAAAAAACAAAACACCTTGCTCTTCTTGAAGTCTGTTAAGTAAAATTGTGCAAAAAAGTGTGACTAAGCACCATTAGTAACTAGAAACTACAGATAGATACCTCACAAGTACTTTAGTACAAACTCAGCCTGATTCAAGCATTTCTGGCAAGGTTTTATAGCAAAGCAGAGCTGCTTTTGGCATTGTTCTCTCTGTTGGTGCTCTCTGATGAAGAAGTAAACCTCTCACCCATCTGCTTAGGAGAGACTCATACTGGGTAGCATTCTTGTAAATTCACATGCTGCTTACAGCTTTTAGTTTTCAACCTTGCTGGTGTCTGGTTGGACAACAACTAAGGTCACCTTTGTTACATGGCAAATATTTCACACCAATGTAATTTTTAATTTTCTGATGACAGCTAATTCTACTACTCTCTTTCCTGTGCTGCCTTCCAAGAATAAAATGGGGAATGCAGTCATATACTTCTGCAAGATTATGCAGTTTTAAATTCTCAGCAAGCTGAACAAACATTTTCTAAGCTTCTTCAAGCATTTCCTATTTACAGGTGTACTGGTCTGGCTGCGATGGGTTAACCCACAGTTACAGAATATCAAGCGGAAGCATGGGAATTAGTTGTAACCCAGTAGTTGAAGGCTACTTTAAGTAGGTACTCTGAATTAACCTGTCAGGGGAAGATTGACTGGGAGAAAAGGTGAAAACACTGTACGATGAGGATATGCCACTTATTGGGTAAATATCTATTGTGTTTCTTGTATGAGCACCCTTTTCCTTCTTTATATCAAGAAGTTTTGACAAAGTGATTATAATTCTAAAACCAAGAGCAGAAGATGTAGCTACAAGGAATTCAGGTAAAAGTGCTTATAATTAAAAATGTCCAATTGTCCAGTGCTGGAAGGAAAGGGGAAGCGGTGGAGGGAACAAGGGAGAGGGCAGGAACTGGAGAATGGGGTTCAGATAGGTGTGGAGGAGTACAGCACCCCCAAAACTTCAAAACAGGCTGAAGACCCCATAGCTTCTGCAGACTCCAGCGCTGTATACTTGGCTAACAGGATCCGATACATCTCTTTCGATGCCTGGCCCTTATAGAGCCATATTGCTGCTATCAGTTACCTTTAATAGCTTAAGGACCCAATACCATCAGCTCCAGATCTGAACGCCACCAGCAGCCAAACAGGGAGTCAATAGTCTTCCACTCACGAAACTGCTGCATCTTGTACTGCATGTGTTTGCATCTGTTTAGTTTCTAGTTTGCAATTACATTAAAAGGAAACTGATTTTAAATACATTGAGGTTGAGGGTTCACCTACTTAAATACATGCATTTGTATAACCCACTGTGCTAAGCCAAGTGGAGTTTCTGTTTCTCAGTGTTGTTAGTTTCTCATTGCATCAGGAGAATGAAATCCGAAATTAGGGAAATACTTAGGACTTCCAATTAACTTTCGAAAGCTTGATGAGTGCTAAAAATATCATGTGGAGCAGGAAATAGACCAACAGGCCTACAGTTCATTGATGTGTTTGTTTTAGTTCTTTGTGTATTTTCTAAAGATCCACTGATTGCTCTGCTGTATTTATTTGGAAATGCTACACATGAGAAGGAAAAAAGGATGCTACAGCAGAAAAGAAAAATATAATTTCTGATAGTTTAGTGGGAAAATAAAAATTATTATCATAAAGTCATAGGGAATTTATGTGTTAATTTTACAGTGAAGAAACTATTTAAAGAAAGCTGAAGCATAACACTTTTAAAAAATAGCTTATGCATAATTAACTATTATTTCACGTATTTTGGTACTAACCAGTTCTTGATTGCAAAAATTGTAAGACAGGTTTTTTTCTTAGATGTTAATAAAATTTGAAATGTCAGCTTTAACCTCATTTTAATGGGGTTAAAGAAATTTAGAATAATGTGAGAAATGTGTATCTGATTAAGAAGATTTTTAAGAAACCAGGGAATTGATTCCCAAACCACAGAAACTCATTTTATGCATATGTAATTCTTCTGAGTAATGCAGAATTAAGCCTGTTCAATGAAGCTGGAGGAGGAATCAGTAATGGCAAAACACGTATTTAACTGTCCATTCTCCATTCAGCTTGTAGCTTGAGCTACTTCATTTCTGATCCCACACAGCTGACCAAGCAGGAGTGCACAGCCGAGGTTATTGCTCCAAGAAGATTTTGTACATACAAGCTCTGAAATCATGGATTGCAATCTATTGTGCAATGCCAAGAAGCAATTGGAGACTTTCATTTAATAGAAACTTCCTCCCCTTGTCCCCCATCAGTGGTGATCACTATCTATGGATGCTGAGAACTGAGGCTTTCTGATCAACAGCTTCAGGCCAACACAACCAAACCAAACTTAAAGACTGATCAAAATCATCACTGTAAATGCAGAAAAGGCAAGTGCAGAAGGTACAGTGTAGCTGTGAATGTCATGTCCTGGCCCCAACTCAGTGATCAAAGACATTCCAAAACAAGCACTAAGTGTTTGCAAGCTGCCAAAGAATTTGGGTGCAGTGTTAAGAGGAAGATGAAGAACAGATTATACATCAGTAGCAGCTACTCCCTAGTTTGATGAGGAATGATTTAAAAAAATAGCTGGGAAGATATACAAGCCTGTCACATCCACAAAGATCCTCAAGAATAGTGGTGTAACGTATATTGCGTTGTAGTGCTCCAAGTTACTATTTAAAGAAAATAGAACAAACAGGAGTTTGTAGGGTGGAGACAGGAGAGTGATGAAAAAAATCGTGAACTAAAAAAAGGAGAGGAGAGACTAGGAGACTAGGAGGGAATCATGATACAAGGGCAGCTTTGAAACTGGGAATTGCCTGCTCGGAAGCTACAAACATATTGCTAGAAAGTCACATTACAAGAATTAACAACTTTTGGCATCTCTTTCCTGCAATGGCTCCGGGAGAGGAGGGGACACAAACATCAAAATGTGGAGAGAGCTTTCATGTTTGTCATGAACAAGAGATTACTTGTTTTTGAAGCGCAAAACATAGTACGTGCACAACTCATACAGCACAGTTGCAACTTTGGCCATCCCTCTCTCTCTGCCTACCCTTTACAGGAGGATGGAAACAAGCACTCAAAAAGAAAACAATGAGCTCTGCATGACTGGTTTGCAACGGCATCTGGTGTCTTGGAAACTGCTCCTTCAGCCAGTTCTCTTGGCTGCTTTGGAGATGCAGTGATGTTCAACTGCAATATGGTTAGGCTTGCTTCCCAGATCTTATCTACACTGGCCTGTGCAGCTTCTGCCTCCAAAGTACTGGAGGTAGATGGAGAAACTGCTCAGAACTTGTACGTGGCTGGAACAGACTCGCACCAGATGGCCATTCAAAATAGCAGTCAGGAGAAAAGTGTCACACTGAGCAGATGCAAGTCTTATCCTTGAGAAAAGTCTTCCCAGCTGCCATTTTCCTATGACTCATCTTCTAGAAGAACTGTGTTTATTTCAATCAGAGCCAGTGTTGAGTCACAGACGCCACATGTCAGGCCAGTTCACTGGGTCCCCTTCGTGGCTGAGGTGCGGAGAGTACTTTAGGCAACTAAAGTTTAGGCTTAGTACATGCAAAGTCTCAGCTTTCTCTTATCTTCAGCTGCATGATTGCTAGAACAATGGCACACCTTTTGAAGCACTAACGTAAATACAGACAAAAGTATATCAGATAGAGATTGTTAACAATGATCAAGAGAAACCCCTTGATTGCAGGGGACTTTGGATCAGCCTACAAACCAGAACTTTGGCTTTCAGTGCTGGATGTTAAAAGTTATTTTAAAGGCAAAGTGCCTGAGATCTTTACAGACTTAATTATGTCAAACAAAAAGTTCCTCTGAGCACCTGCACTTGTAGCAGGTTTTCTGCTCTTGAGAAAGTTTTTTCCTTGATTTTTCAAGAACCGCCTTTTTTAATACTTAAGCCATGATTTCTTTGTACTAAAACTGGATAATATAATACAATGTCATGAAGGGTAAAAATAGAACTGGAGGAGGGTTTTTTTTTCATTTCCTGCTAATTTCCTTAGCAAATTCTGAAAGGTTTACAGCCATTTCATCAAACACTGGTACTGTCTGCACTAAGCATATGGTCTATTTTGATCTTCTTTCAGTTCCCAAAATAAAAAGCTAAGGGTCTTTCGTGAGTATCTTTCCTCCTCAGCTAGAAAACATGTGAAAGCAGCTCCATCAGTCCTCTTTCTAAGCCCCAGTCAATCTGTGCCACAGAGGAAAAAGTTTCAGTTCCCACCTTAAGCTAGCCTACAAAATGCTTTGTTTCCTTGCTCCAGCTGTTGGACTCTGCCTCTATCCATTCCCGCTGCTCTCCTGCAGTTCTTCCTATCAGTTCCTACTGTTTTACTGACCCAGGAGATGTAATTTGCCATTTTCTTGTCATAAATTTTTAACCAATTTAATTAAAAACCCTCTTTTTTTGCCAAATAATATCTTTGTGCTACACGAAATTAAGAGTTTGGACCAATACTGTTCGGTCAGTGGACCAACTCCAACAATTACCTTAGAATCCATTAAACTGGGAGGAAGCTCAGAGGCATTTGAGTTTCTTCAGAGATACCAGGCTCATAAGATTTCCCAAGTTAATTATTCACCATATAGACTTTTCCAGGGTGCCATAAGATAAATAAACAAACAGCAGAACAAGAAAGATGGCTTCATAAAGCCTCAAAGCACATACAAGGACAAAACTCTTTGTTCCGTTTTTATTAATTTGATGTATTTTTCCATGGCGCTGGACCAAGTTATGCAATAAGAGGAAGACTGTCAGCATTTTAATTTTTGGACTACTGCATTGCCTTGATTCTTTGGCATCGCTGAGTAAACCTGGATGATTTTCATATGAGGAGAAAACATCCTGATTGTAGGTGGTCAAACACCTGCTCCCCAAGCTAGAAAGGCAGCAGCTGTTGTCCTTAGCATGCCTGATTTGAGGAAAGTAGGATGTTGTCTACGTATTTTCACAATGCCATTTTTAAGGCAATTTTTGTGGCTTGCTACCATATGAATTATTGCCTTTGACAGGGGAAATAAAATTTTAATACCAGACTTTGACAGGAATACTCAAAAGACAAAGTGTTTTTGAAACACAGGCTGAAGAAGTCAACTGCTTTGGAAAACTGAATAAATTCTGTTCCCAGAGCTGCTTTGCTGCCCTCCAGAATAGAAACTCCAGAAGCCCGTGTGTAAGTCCAACTTCTTCCATCCTCAGACAATGGTTCTGCCATACTTTAGGTATTCCATATTTCTGTTGAAAAGCCAACTGTATTGGGTCTGGTTGGGATGCAGTACAGCACATGAGCATACTCAGATGTCAGGATGTTTGGATTCTGTAAGGAGGCTCATCTGGAACCAATGTATATGTTTCAGTTCTTCATAGAAAATGCTTAATTCTAATTTTTCACAAAAGCCCTTTCTCTTGGAACAACTCATCTGCTTAAAATTAGGCATTAACTTGTTTGTCTTGCTGACTTGAGGCCATACAATATACAGTCCTCTGAAGCTGAGTAATTTATGTGCTTGCATAAATCAGTGGGCAGTCAACAGAGGACTGACTGAATGCTACAGTTTCACATATGCATTCTTCTTTTATGGTCAAAAGATCATGGATATGAGTTCATACTTCATGCCTTTGAAGGTCCCTTCCTTTTTCTGTCATCTTGGGAAAATGCAATGGATGATGATCTTAAAGGTCTTTTCCAACCAAAATGATTCTATGTTTCTATGACTATTTCCAAGATTTTTTGTGAATTATTTACAATCCTCAGCACAGAAAAGCTGCGGACTTTGCTACCTTCTCCAGTATTTAGCATGAAGGTTACAAAGGTGACCACAGTCTACAACCATTCCTCCTCTCCTTTCACCCCTTTGAAAGATTTAAATATATGAAGGCTGTGAAAAGCCTGAAGAAGTCCTAGTCCTGTAGGAGAGCCAAAGACTAACAAGAAAGCCATGTGTACTGCTCCAACTAGCAGAAATGATTCTGTAAAGGAAGAGTTGCAGGACTGTAACCGCACAACTGAGTCACAAAATGGAGTATGCTGACCTAAAATGCTCTTAGAAACATCTCTTTGTTGGTCTTCTTGAGTTATGGATGGGCCTTCACATTGAAAGCAGCTGAGCTAGCTTGTCCTGTTAGCATACAGAAAGAGTTTTTCATATCTGTATGGAAAGTGTAAGCACACCCCACATCCTTGCCAAATCGCAGAAAAGATGTGATAAATTCAGTAACACAGAATATTTGCATAGATGTGAATAATGCAATAGAGAAGAGGTAAGAAAATAAACGTGGATGAGTCCAGACTAGTAAAATCCCCATTTCCAACCCTGATTTTCTTGCTTGCCATGTGTGAATGTTCATGGGTTATACTCAGGGAAAGGAGAGGCACTCTGCTAAGTGAAGCACACACTGAAATATAGGTCTTTCTGAGGTTATTTACCAGACCACATTCAGCACGTTTCAACAGACCATCCTGTAGCACACCGAGAGCGTGAAATCTCAAGGGCTGAACCCAGTGCTGCTCCCCCTGCCCAGCTCCCCTGCAGGCTCTGGGGGTGGCATGGGGAGCTTTGCAGAAGGACAGGGGGACCTGCGATCCCACCATGAGGAAGACCCAAGCCCCTTCCCCAGGCAGGATGATGGGAGAGGGCAGGGGTGCTTGCCTGCGTGGGGTGCGGGCAAGAGCTGCCAGGCGTAGGAAAAACAGCCACAAGCCAGCTTCTGCCTTGGCAGCTATAGCAACACCAACACAGCAGCAAGGGGAATGAACGAACATGCTGGTAGGATTTGTTAAAAAATGAATTGCCTCAAAATGTTTGCATGTGTTAGGCCAGATTCTGCTGGTTTTAAAATCCTGTTAAGCCCTTCACTTATAATTGATTGCTATTTTCCACCTCACGTTTGCTAATGGTAGAGACCATTCACGTGCATTTAAATTTCTTCCTGTAAACTGCATGCTAAACATTTAATTCTTGAATTGCATCTTAAAGCCAAAAGAGTAAGAAGAGGCAGCACCTCTCAACCCTTTTTAATTTAGAGGTGGGGGTCAGAACTGTTGCTAAACCTAGAGATAACTGAAAACATCACAAGATTTATGAAAAAGATACAATTTTTTATACCAACCAGAACCAGAACTGACCAAATTTCAATGGGTTTTCCCATCTAAAGTGACAGCCAAGCATGTGAATTGAAGAAATGCAGCTAGCGAACGATCCTTTCTTCCCCTCTGAGCCCCCTCAGCACACGGTGCAGACTATGTGTGATACTGATACGTTAATGCCTTGTATGTGCCTCTGGTCATGAACAGAGCCTCTAACATGGCAGGCAGGAGAACATCTGAACTGGGCTGACATCGGACCAGACCACAATATTTGAGTTTTATGAGTGCGAGCAGAACAGACAAACCTCTCTACCCTTGCTTTAATAGTTTCCTTAAAGTCTGGGAAACTACAGAGAAAGTAAACAGCAAGGTAATTAAAACATGTATTGCTTAATTCATCAATATGGGTGGCTGAAAGTTTTCGGACAAAACATTTTTCCTTTAGGAAATACCTGTGCTTTGAAAAGAAAAATGTTTATTGCAAACACTTGTTTTTCTCAAATTACTTATCCCTAAAGCCTATTTAAAAAATTATCAAAATGTCCGATTTCAACATTGTTAATATAAAAAATTCATCTGGTTCAAGTAATCTTTCAGAACTTCAAACTAACTCTAGTAAAAACTGTAAGCGAGAATCAGAATCTAAATGAAAAGTCTACAAATATTGACATACGATGTTTAAATTTACTCAAATCAACATTTTATGTCTTATTTTAATAGATTGGTGGAATGAATATGCGTAAGTGTGATTTTTCACCTTGATTCAAGTTCAACCCTTGTTTTCAAGCGTCAACTTTCCCAAGGAAAAAAAAAAAACCAAAAACAAACGTTTCCTCATAGGCTCTATTCCTCATGAGCCTTAATTTAACAAGTGTATGATACACTGACTTCTGTCAGCAGATCACAGTGAGAATATACTGTGGTAGAAATGAACTCCGTCTTCCATTCTGAGTTATCTTAAGCAGCTCTGTTAATATAATAGGCTTGTGGGCATATATTATACAATGACATGAGGCCTAACCTTTCCCTTTCAAGCAGTTTCTCATTTCCTGACTTCAACAAACATAAGAGAATATCACATGGTAAAAGAATGCTGTGAAAAGTATATTGAATCATCTGGCAGTATTTAAACCATGAGATGACATTTTATTTTGCTTATTCTACATGGAAATTCCTAACATCAGCTCTTGTTCAAATACATCAGCCCAGGCTCTGCTGTTTCTTCTCAAACATTCTTTATTCCCCTCTTCTTGTTCTTGTTATATCTTTTTATCTCTTAGCTGGAATGTGGATTTCTGTGGATGTCTAAAAGGAGATAAACACCCAAAGTCTGAGCTTTTAATTTTTCCTTCTGAAAAAATCTGAATGCAGAATGATCTAACAGGACTTTTTTTTCTCTCTCTCTCTCTCTCTTTTTTCTTTTTTTCCTAGACCACTTCAGAGTCATAGCTAATCATTAGTGTGTTAATAACATGCGCCCCATGGGTGTCCTAATACTTCAGGGATGCTCTAAGGGAACCTTCAATAGATAAGTGTAAAAATAATGACATTATATGTATTTAAATCAATTGATTTCTGGCAAAGCAGCCACTATACTCTGGAAGCTCCATCTAAAAATACGGTGCTTTGTAGCCCAAACTACTCGTACACCTAAAGCTGACTGTTCTCTTAAGAGCTTTCTTGAGAAGGTCCAGAGCTCTCAACACCTTGAAGGGCTGAGCCTCAAACACAGAGTTATTTCCCAGAAGAGGCAGCACTTAGTAAAGCTATAAAAGAAACAATTCAGGAAAAAAGTATGTGACAGTAAGAAAAGAAAAGAAAATTAACAAAGCACAATAATACATCAGTTGCATTCCTCTAGAGACAAGTAAACAATGCGTTACAGCCAGCAAGTAGCAACTGATTGCTGCCATTTGAAGCAAAGGGAAAAGGCTTTGCTGTTAGCAGGGAGGGTCTTATGACACCACATATGTTTTCATGGATTTGAAACCCAGAAAGGACTATTAGATCTTCTAGTTTTACTTCCTTCATAGCACAGGCTATAAAAATTCATGCTCCTCCTTCCATTCAGTAATGACTTGTGTGCTGGCAAGAGCAGTATGCTCCCCAGGGGCACCTCCAGCCTTGGTCTGAAAACTTCAGCAGGGGAAGAAGTGGGTCTCTTGGCCCTTACAGTCTTGTTACAGTCCATCCATTCCAGCAAAGCTTTACTAGCCCACATGCACTCCAACACCAACATTACGTTATCCAGTGACATGTAATTATACATGACAGCCCGTGATTCATTGCTTGCTTTGAGTGTTCCCAAATGTATCTTGGTTACATGCCACTGCTGACGATGACAGCAGCTCCCAGCTGGACAGGACACTCCAGCAACGTGCTACTTCACTCTAGTGCGCATACTGCAATTTGGGAAGACCCAGCCTGGCTGAAATTTAGTTTGTGGCAGCTACAGTACCTTCGCACGTCATTTCTGCCTAGAGAAAGGTAGAAACGTTTGAATGTCACAGAAAACTTCTGTTTCTCTCAAAAACCTTGATTTCGAATTCCCTGTAGTTACAAGGGAAATTACGTCCTGCTTCAGTTGACTCCATGGAAGACACCTTAGGGCTAGGCTTACTCAAGGAAAGGAGGAAGATGAGATTACAGCATTAGATATGGTATTAGGTAGGCCAGGGCACCATGACCTTACAGTGTTCTTTAGAGTAGTTCCCAGCAAATTTGAGGATTGCTCCAGTGCATATGAAAAAATACTTTTTTTTGAGTGTAAGAGTTATAACAGTGAATTTCCACCAAAAAAAAGAAAGAAACAGCTCAGAGAAGAGGACATAACCATAAGTATCCCATAAGAGAGGTTTGCTGTAATCATGTATGCAAGCTTTCTGGAAGGAATTTTCTTTCTTCTTTTTTTTTCTTAATAGTAACTCCTAAACTTGTAAAAGACATGAAAAGACTCTCTGTTTGTTTCTAGGCTATATAAAATAGAAGCCTCAAAACACGTTTGTTCATCAGCTTATGAATAGCCCCTATATAAGGTGCATAACCATGACCAATTTTTGTTGTAGAGGGCTTCTATTCCTTCTTTTGTAGTAGTATGGGAATCAATTAAATTGCACCTGTAACTGTGTACTTTTTATCTTGGAGATACAGAACTCCTTGCAATTGGAGAGGAAAGATTGCTTGGTGAAACTATAGAGGGAAATAATTTTCAGAAAACCTCCTTGGACTACAACACTGGTGCCTGTTCCATACAAAACCCTTGCATGGTGCAGGTTCATGTTCACGTACGTCACCCCCTGCTCTGAGATTATGTTCCACCCATCGCACGTTTTTGCAATAGTGCAAATTCAGAGTTTGTCCCACTCTTTAATAAATGTTGATGAGATCTGTGCATGCACAAGATGAAATTATAAATGGTAAATGGAAACAATGGCAGCAGCAAAAGAAGTCCAGGCCCTGGGGGAATTTTCCTGAAAGTTGAACAAGAGGTTTCATTGTTCCTATTCGTCGCATATCAGAGTAAAGTCTAGGAAAAAGTCATTTAGCTCTCAGAGAGCAAGCACAGGCTTTCCAAAGAGCAAAAGGAAGACAATATGGGGGAAAAAAGAAATTAACTTGATTAATTCAAGGCACAATTAGACATTTTGCTCAGAAACAAGAATTCATCAGTCTCAAAGCCCGGTCTTCTCTAATGCTCAGCTTTTATTGAGTTACACGGGCGCTCTGCACTTTGCAGCAGATGCATTGCCTGTTTCAGTAGTACAAAGAAAGTTGGAGGCTTAGGTAACCCTGCCTGACTTCCAGTCATCCTAGTAACAGCCCAACAACAACCATGCAGTGTCTGCGAAACATCCAGGAGATGCCAGACAAATTATCTCTAAGGTTTTTCCAAAACAAAAGAGGATCTTTAAAGACATTTTATTATCCATAAACAGTTCTGAGACAGATAGCAATTTAAGGAAGACAAGAAACTTCAGAAAGAGTGGAAATTCTGAATTCATGCCCAAAATTAAAATAACTTTTTAATGGTCTTGCCCTTAAAGAGGAATTAATGAATGCTCTTTCACATCTTTACATAAAGCCAGACTCTGGTAGATGTAAGATAGATTACTACATACAACGTAAACAATATTTGGTCTTTTATCCTGGCAGAAGGGAGCGTACATCTCTGTACTTGAACAAAAGACCATTTCTAGCTCAGCAGAGGATGTAAACAACCAGCTGCACTCCAGGAACCCGCAGGAATACCTGGGCAATGTTTCTACCAAACTCTGAAAGCCAAGCTAAGGGGCAGGCGGGGGGAGACACGGCAGCAAGCCTGGGGCAGGATTTGGCCTGAACACCAGGATTCATCAGGAGTGTTTGCTTTTGTGCAGGCTGAGGACTGCCAGCCCCTGCCCAGCTGAGCTCTTCAAGCTGTAGCTAGGAGACTGCCTCCAACATGCTAAAAATACATCCCCTGCGCTGGTCCGTGACAGCTTGTTTGCAAGTAGTGGGGAGACCCTGGACGCTGCTGGACCCTGGCTCCAGCAGAGCGGGGAGATGGCCACCAGCAGTGCCCAAGCGCCCAGCACTCACAGCATCCCACCACAGCCAGGGCTGCTGAAGCTGGTCCCAGTCCTGCCTCAGGCACCACTGCTCTCACACGGGTGCTGCTGACCCAAATTACCACCAGCAGATCAGTGGCACCTTGCCCTACTGTGTCTCCTGTCAACCACCAGCCAAGCAGGGCGGAGGAGACCATGCAGAGCAGCCCCACGCACCCACCCACCTTTCGGGGGAGGAAAGTGGGGCAGAACCTCAGGGCTCTTCCTCATGGGCAAAACTCACCTGGTGCCAACCAACATTTGCCCAGAGTGCCAGCTTTGGCCCTCATGAAGCCAATCCTCAGCTCTCTTTTCTGTACTCTGGGTCACCTAGGTTGAGCACCTGGAGACCAGAGAGGATATCCATCCCTGGGCTCACCAGGCTGCAGGTGATGCGGGGCCTCTGTCCCTCCATCAGTAGGCTGGAAACAGCATCCTGGGGAGCCCCAGGGCAGCCACATGTCCTATTTCCAGACACATACATAGATAGTTGAAGCTGATGTTTTGACTCCAAACTAACTTGAGCAATGCGGCACGGTGCTGGGAGTTGGACTGTGTGTGGTCAGGAGTGGGAGGATGGGTTCATTTGGGTCATCAGCCAGTGAGATGCGCCTTGCCTACACTGAAAACACAACTCTGGAGTGAAAATCATGCTAAAATGTATGCCAGAAGAAAGAGGTCATTTACTACCAATTATTCCCTGTTAGTGCTGCCATGCGCATTGTGCCAAGCTAAAGGTAAGACCTAGAGTAAACAATTACGGGGTTCTGCACAGAGATTTCACTGTCTCCAATTTCTGCAGATATCTGCGGCTATTCCAAAATTCCCATCCACATACCAAGCACACACATTTGCAACACAGGAATATTTGTTTTTTGGGAACTGTGCTTTCATAGTACAGCAGGAGCCCTGGGCAGAGGAGCTATGAGGAGCTGTATGTGCCATAACCACAAAGGTACCTTTGATGAACTGGATCTCTTGCATTTGCACATTTATGATTAAACTTAGTTAGGAAAAAAAATGTAATTTTCTTTAACTAGAAAAATCTATACCTCCTGTGTAACATTAGTATCCATGGAGATACAGCACAAAAAGCTATTCTAGTGTTGGTTTATGACATCTTCATTCAAAACAGCAGAGAAGCGCAAGCACTAGTACCACTTTAGTTGCTTTGAAATGAAAAGATTAATGTACCACACCGCTCTGTGCGCATGGATACATACGGCCACAAAGTCACCTTCTCCTCCCTCTCCCTCTGTCCTCGGGACTTTCTTCTATGCTTAATTCTCATTCTCTCTCTGTATTAGTATCAATAATTCTTAATATATCACCTTACAGTAATCAATGGAAGTTTAACATCAATCTGTTTCAGCATTTCAGCTATTGTTACACTCTGGAACGAGCCTGGCAGCATTTGGGTGGGATCTGGGTTTGCAGGAGCACAAAAACAGGTTTGCAAAGAGGGAGTAGGTAATGGAACACCAGGTAATTATTTAAAAGATCACAGATTGCATACATTTATTTGAGACACAGCACTGAAACAAGGGAGGGGCCTACTTAGTGTTGTCTTTCCCTTCATATTTCCTCTAATATCCTGATCCCTTCAAGCTGTTAGGCATAAGAAGAGCTTTATTAAAGTTACTGAAGATATTATAAAGAAAAATAAATAGAGTGACCTGACAGAGCAGGAGCTGGCAGAAGTTTGAAAAGCCTGCCTGTTGTTTTCCCTTTGAAATCTTGGCAGGCATGCAGAGTGCTCAAACCTGCTCCCGCAGCCTAGTTGTCATTCCCCATCCCGTGGTTGCCACCTTTATGATACAGCAGGTATGGTCTAGAGATTTTTATGAGTTTCACAAAATGTGTTGCACAACCTGGAGACAAAACATATAAAGAATACATTAGCTCTTGTAGACAGTTTTGCAGACAGCAGCTCCCCCAGCCAGCCACATGACTGTTTACAGTAAACGGTATCGCCTGTTAATCAGGTATCCGTCTCAATCAAGACTGGAGCCCACATCCTGAGGTCCCTCAGCAGTGCAGAACCTTCTGTCTGCACCAGCTTTGTGGCTGGTTTCTCCCTAACCTATTGATAACCAGCTGATTTAATACTGGTTTCCAATGTACTGAAAGGCTCTACCTACCCCAGGCAAAGCTGTGTTTGAAAACAGCTTTACTTTTCTCAAAGACCGGACATGCCCTTGACCCTTCACATCAAATCGCCCTTAAAGTGGTAGTTGAAAATGTTTCTTCGATTCTTTATATTTGGGGTTAACCAAGGAGGAGTCTAAAAAGCACATTTGAATTATATCTGTAAATCTAACTAGTTGGCATTTTCAGCCAGATTTGCCAGAGTGACAGTAATAGCTCCTTCTACCCTTACTGTCAGCGTTGAACTCAGTAGTCCTGCTTGTGTGGTCAGGTCGACCAAGTTCAGCACCCATTATAGAAACTGGTTGTCAGCTCCTTGTTTGTACAGCTGCTTGAGTTTTGTTCTCCAGCATTTTGGGGGTCGGATGCTTTTTGCTGATGAGCTGTGAGTGCTAGCACCCTGTCTTCACTGAGGAGTGTGGAAGGATGCTAGCTTGCCCGATGGGCAGCATGCAGCTGCCTGCTACGCCACCATCGCTATTGGTACAGTTACAGGGATGCCAGAAAACCTGAAGGATCATCTGGGACTCTTGCACAAGTCTAACTGGGGAACACAGATGCAGAACAGCAGCTTCTCCAAATGTTCAGATGACATTTCTAGCAACACCCTCCTGTGTTCTTTTGTACACTCCATACTCATACCTGTGTACATATGAAAGCGTACTTTAATGCATAATGTTTAATAATATTCTTGGAATAAATATCACCAAGACACATTAATTTATGGAAAATACAGTTTTCCATATGTTGCTGACTCCTCCACTTTCTCACTTTTAAATTATGCATATATATGTATGTTTCTCACAGTCTTTTCTCTACTTTTTCATTTGAGCCCTTCCCATGCCGATGTCGCTCCTATTTTCTATTTCCCTTTCAGCACTGTTCTCTGGTATCCATCTGTAATCTTCCTCTTCCTAAATCCTTTCAGAGCACTTTCTGTTGTGGCTTTTTGTGTTGGGTTGGTTTGTTGTTTGGGTTTTTTTTGGGGGGGTGTTTGGGTTTTTTTAAATGTGGTCATTAGGAAGCCTGAGGACTCTGAGCTTCCTCAGTAACAATTATGAAAATCTCTGCAGCTGGTTTAGGTGATCCCATCCCAAGCAGTAGAAGAACTGCCTTTCTCCTCACTCTGAGCTTGAACTGAATATGCATTGCAAAGGTAGTGACCCTTCTTGCAGTCACATACCCAGAACCAATATCTGCTTAAAGCAAAGGCAAGGGCTGATCCAGTGCAACCCCTGAACAGACTGGGCAATGCATTCTCTGTGAGTGCAGGGTTTGCACACCGTTGTCACCTACGCAAACACTGTCCTTGCATTGTTAAGCCCAAAAACAATTTCCCTTTGACATACAGCACATTTTTTCAGAGAAATTCCTGAAATATATAGTCATCTATGCCTCAAAGTAAGACTGAATCTTTTTAGAACAAACCATTTGAGAAGATAATTATTATAAATAGACTAGGATATCTTCCACACACTCAAAAAAAACCCCAAAACACCCAACAAATAAACAAAAAACCAAACAAAACTGAAAACAAGCAATCAAAAAAGCCCCAAACAAACTCCAAACAAAATATAAACTAAAAATAATAAACTTCTTGGTATGGGCAAGTGTTCGGATGAAGTTCTTTTTTACCCATATTAGATAACGCAATTATACAACAGCTGCAGCTGTCTCACCAGCCATATTCAGGACAGCGAATAAATACCTTGCAGTGCTGGTCCCCATGGGTCCAACCACGTCTCTCCTGGTGAGAGAGGCCCTACACCTATGACTTGAGGACGTGATGGAAAGAGGGATATATTACACACCGTGACAGCTACAATGAAGTGGTGTTAGCCATGACGGATTAGTAAAGGAACTGTGTAATTCCTTATCTTGAATAATTTCTCTTATCTCACATGTATTTTGTTTTATCCCTGAAAGAAAACTGTGGAGGTTGGCAGATGGGCTGGAGCGCAGTTGACTTCTACTTCAAGCAGCTGCGATTTCTCGTGGTCTAATTTTAACTGAATCACAGTATGCATTTGTAATTGAAACCAGTCATTTTACTTTTAGGATATCCTACCCTGTCAGGACTGAACATCTGCTTTAATGACGCTCAAAATGGTCTTCAAGTCTATGTAAAACCACCTTTTCTTGTGCCTGTACTTCCCTTTTTACCGTGTCTTCCCAGAAAAACCACTGGTTTCAAGTCCACAATCTTGCTCAAAAATATCTCAAACAATACGTAGGGTTTTGATTCATATGGCTCTACTTATTGCCAAATATTTTTATTCCAAATCCATACCATTTCAATAAAGGAATATGACTAATATATGCAGGTTATCTCCAACATCTGTCATATGAAAAAAGAATTGATGAACTCACCCATATTTTTTTGTGCTTTTCTAATACACAAGCCAAGTTTCAACTTTCAAACTAAGAAGAGATGTGCCAAACATCATTTAAATCTGCTTAGCGGTATGGGCACAAAAAATTTACACACCTCCCCCCCCCCCGACTCTATTCATAATGTTAAGTGATTGACTTAAAAGCCCAGTTCATTGAAGCTCAGTTTCTCACCTGCTGCTTAAGAGGAGACTCCCTTTGGCTCTCAAGTTCTCAACCTGGACCAAAGGTTGCAGATGGCTCTGTTGACGTTTATAAAATACCAGTGCATGATTTGGATGTTCTTGGAAGTAACATGACCAAAATTATCACCAGTTTTTGCCTACATAACAATATTTACAAATCAATGCTTCATTTATTTTTTGCAGCAAAATCTGCAAAATTCAGAAAAAAAGCTAAAATGCGCAAGTTGAGACCTGCAAGCTTAGCTGGTTAATGTGTACCTTCTCCTGTCAATGTGCGAAGCAAGGATATTTGCACACTCAGTCCATGCCAGCTTATATCCTTAAAATTAATCTCACCATTTTGGAATTATAATTTATTTTTCAGATAGCAAATTTGCTAAGTGCACTAGAAAAAGTCCTAGAAAAATGGCATAAGTATAAACAGACAACTACTATGTAATTTTAATTTCCCTTCAAAATATTTGTGTTAATTAACTAAAGTTAATTAAAAATTGTGACAAAGACATTTCAATGGCAAATAAATTTTTATGCTGTTGTATACTATATTTCTGGACAGAAATGTTTTCAAATAAAGCTAACAGAATTTAAATTATGAACTTGTAGAAGCAGCAGGGAGTTTAAGTAAAACAACACATTGAATAATATTTTCCATTTGCACCTTTAATCACAGATTTCAGCAAACAGAGCCCTTGTAGTGACAGTCATGTCACTCTGAGAAATTATTAGAATTTAGAAAACCATCAGTGCTTCAATCAAAACACTGATGAAGTACCAAAATTGAAAAGAAGTTTTACTTTGTTCACCACAGCAAGAAAAGGTTAGAAAAGCCCTAAGGAAAATACATGTTTATTCATAAATCCAAATTATATGAACTGAAACAATTAAGTGGTAGTTTAGAAGCACTAACTTGAAGCCAAAGTGCTACAACAGTGTTGCACTGCAGATTCATTAGTTGGCACCAAGCTTCGATTACTTGTGTTCAGGGACTGGCCTTCATCAATTAAAAATGATGTATGTCCCTTTCTCTGAATTACTGCTTGTTTTAGGGACAATACATCCATCCAGAGGGTAACTTATCCATCTAGCTTTTGACAAGAATTTTTTTTTTTTAAGTTCTATAATCTGATTGGCCACCATCAGGCAGGAAGGTTCAATTATTAAATGTGTATTGATTAGTATAATCATGGCTACATTTGTTGCCGTGCTATGGATGGGGGCAGGAAAGCCTTCCTATTGTTCATTTGGACATCTTTCACTCCCTGGGAGAGTGCTCTGTCTACTCACTGCTTGATAATTGAGATGGGCAAGCACCCGCACACTACAATTAATTTTGAGTTTTTCAGCAGATGCTGGAAAATTTGGATTAAAATGGCTATCCAAATGTTGCTGTCTTTCCACATGTTTATGTGAAGGGAAGGGAGGACAGACCTGCAGGTCTGGGTGTCACAGAACAGGCAGTGACACAAAAACGAATGGAGCATGAAATTAAATTTTAGAACTTGTGCAGTGTTTTCTACTGCAATGATAGTCAGGTAATGAAACTCCCCAGGTTCAAGGTATCAAATGATTTCTATAACCCCACATACTTATTCCTGGAACTCAGCCAGGTAACGATTAAACCTGCCAAAAGAAGATCCAGGAGAATGTACGTAGATTCGACAAAGCAATCAGGAGTTTGAAGACATTTCAGACTTTGAAACAAGCTGGAAAAGTCTGGTCCCCAAGCAAAGGAGCTTCATTCTTTTCCAAAGAGACAAGAAGACTACTTGCTGATCAGGGAAAACATGTTTAACACCATCACCGGAGGAGCTCAAAAAAAGGAAAGGGTGCTCATTTCAAAGTTCACACAGTAATTTTGAAATTCTGGTTTGCATAGGTAAGACTGAACAAGGATTTATTCTTTCTTTCATTTTAAAAAATTTACTTCTCTAAGCTTTTACTCAGCTCTCGTTTTTCATTCTCCAGTCCGTAAGGAGTCATACTGGAGGCAGAAAGTTTTTAGGGTTTAAGTAGTCTTCCATGAGAAGATTCAATAAAGCTGGAACTTTTCTGCTTTATTCAGTTTCAGGTCAGGTAGTTTTTTGCAGGAAAAACTTCTAGCTATGTGATCCAGTCACTTAGGCATCTTTCAGTGCACACACAGCTTTCACTCTCTCTTGAACTTCTAATTTATTTTATTTACTTTTTACTAATGATAACCAGAACCCTTTAATGCAACTTCTTCAAAATAATTTTGAGAGAAATGTAACAAATGTAAAAGCAAGAAAATATAGCAGAGCTGATCCGGGATAGCGCATGGGTTTCTTGAAATAGCCATCTTGTTCATATAAAAATTGCAGGCTTTGTTCATTTCATTTGGACCATCTTTTCCTCAAATAGCTGAAATGTTACCCCAGCAGATAATAAATCAGTGCATTTCTCTCGATTGTCTTGTCTGGTTGATCACATTCTCAGTCTGGTATTTATTCCTGCAACTATAGTGATTAAATACATTCATTGCCCAGAATAATGAAACTGAAATTTCATCCTTGTTTGTCATTACTGAAAAATGCAGCAATTAGAAGTAGACTTTAAAAATAGTGACTTTTTCTCTTCCTGCAGTTTGCAAAGCATATCCAGCAAGTTTGGGGTGATGTAAAGTGATGCACAAATAACTTCTGAGCTGGATTCTCTCATATGCCGTGTTTACTGTCACCAAGGGATTAGGTTCCAAAAAAAAAAAACCCCAGTGAAATTTGTAGCATTTCAACAGCACATAGCATGCATGTCAGTGAAATGAAATGCCAGTGTATCCAGCAGTGATATGCCCCAGCTGAAAACGCCTTCTGTGACATGCATTTTAACTTCTCTGAAAGCCATGCCAAATGTTATAATATGCTGAAACTGTTTTGTCGCATGAAGCCACGCCATTCCTTTTCAGCAGTGGTTTTGACACAGGACCCTATGAAAAGCTAAACGAAATGCAGAAAGTTTTTTGGTTTTTTTTACTGCCTGCAAATGGCTAACTATTGCCGCTTGTGTTTCTTTTGTATCTTTCCTGACTTATTTCACGTGCTAAATATATTGGTGCTGCCCTGGATCTCTACATAGGTATCATCCAGACATTGACCTGAAAAACTAAAATTTTACAAGGAAGGTCATAAGACCACAAAATGCTCCCAAGTGCTAGAGTTTGCATTTAGTCACAAGCTAGTTGAAACAGGGGTTCAATGGCATCTATCTAAATAGCTCCTTGTTAATACTAATCTGAGGAAGAGAATGAATCATCTGAATGGTGTAAAATGCACTCACAAAATCTGCTTCCTTGGTCAAGTGACACTTTTTTTTCACTTCTCTGGGTACACGTTCGTACATGTATTTCTGGCAGCTCTTCTCCCCATGTGCTCAGAAGAGACTGTCCATAAAGATGGAAAGATGGGCTTTAGAGTCTGTGCCCTTCAGAGGAGGAACTGTGACTCTCTCAGGGTTTGCAGTGCGCTATCTTCAGGTAAGACCCTCCGACTGAAAAGATCAAGCTCCTGTAATAAAATTTTTAAAAAGCAATAAAAGAAAATTTACAGTGGTGACATGATTTAGGAATTCATTGGGAAAGGCGTAGCTCTACGTGCCAGGAAGTGCAGGCCAGGTCTGCATGGCACGGCGCAGCGGGGCTTTGCAGCAAGGATAAGCCAGGAGAAAGGAAGGGCGGTATCTCCCGGAGGTACTTTAAAATAAGATCCTCGGAGCTGCAGATTTGTTACGGGAAGAAGGAGGTTTTGATTGTATCACATCCAAGTCTGTTCGTGGTTTAATCCCTCACTGTCGGGACCCCGGCTCCAGCCATCCCTTCCTGGAGGAGGTGGTGTTTCTCACCACCGCCACGCTGCTCGCAGAACAAGGGATGGGATTCAGCCTCACGCTGTAAATCACATCCCCAGGCAGCTCCCTCCACATGCGTGCCTTGGGAGATAACAGGGCCTGGCAGCCGCGCCGGCTTCCGGGAGCTCGCCAGCCACCCGCCCCGGCTCCGCTGCCGCTGGAAGCGCTGCCTTAGCGGCGATTAGCGGAGGAAGGGCAAGGCACGGCCGGAATGCCACAGTCATGGCCAACCGCAGCGCTCGTTTCAGCCTTTGCGGAGAGCTGGACCCATGGCAGAGACACCCCTCAGGTGTGAAGGAGAGGAGATTTTGGTTCTTGGCAATTGCAATAGCCTGTGTACTCGGGGGAGGCTCTTTCTTCCTCTCTGGTGCATGTTTTGTGGCTGTTTTCTCTTTGCTTACTTAAAGGGAATATTTCCCATCATGGTATTGCTTCAGACAGGAATTCCCTCATTTTGCCTTATCTGTCTCCAAACTATACAGGGGTGGCAGAAGGGGTCAGTCTGACATTTTTCAACATGAGACTTCTTGTTTTGATGACCTACTCGCATACTCTGCAGATCCTTTGCCACCAGGATAATCATCCGTGCCGTGTACAGAACACGTTCCCTCTGCGGAGACCGGCAGGCTTCACAAGCGCTTCTGAATTAAGCCTTCCGACACCCTTGCTAAGCACTGTTATCCTATGTCTCCGGAGGAACTTTAAAACAGAAAGAGATTAAATAACTTCTTCAAGGTCACATAGCAAGTGTGTGACAAAGCTGGGAAAATAACATAAATTACTGCAACTCACCATCCTTTGTCTCCATTAGCTTCCGCCTTTTGTTGTTATTACTATTAATAAACACAGACAGTATTACAGCAGGCACAGTTTCCAATGAGGAGCAGAGACCATTGCTCCAAGCATTGCAAAAATACACATGAAAGGATGGCCTTTGTCTTGAAGAGGTTGAAATCCAAAAATAAGCCTCTCTCACGTTGCTGGGACGATCCTGTCAAACCTTGAAATTTTCACCAGCCAGTCACTCAACATTTTACAAATGCAGCTGTTCTATATGAGAAAAACCACATAGCCCTCCTATGTAGGGGAGACAGGGTGCCAGGAACGCAAGGGGCACTGAATTTCAGCTTACCCTTTTTTCTGTCTTACATTGAAAACTACTCAAAGCAGACAGGATTTTTGCTCATTTCCTGCGAACGGAGCTGAGAGGGAAAGTTACTGATAGCACTGGCTGACCTACGAGAAGCACACACACGGCTAAGCCGGACCATGCTCAAAATTCAACTCAATAGCAATCCCTATACCAGCCAAGCCTGATCTAATGCCAATATTACAACGTGCGGTGCTGCCAGATTCAGTCCTGGCTGCCTTTACAGATTGGTCACAGGTTTCTCTTCAGTTATGAAACAGCTTCCAGACTTCAGACGTGAGCGCAATGTGCTGACTCACTGCCAGGTATGTCATGCAGAGGACAATAATGTCCAGGAAGTGCAAGAATCTGGATTTATTTTTAAACTTATTTTTATTTAACACTTCTTAAACGCAATACCAGTAAGTTTCTGCTTTTTCAATTCCTCCTTTTTCCTGAGCATCAGACTAGGTGATCAGGCAATAAGTTACTCCAGGCACTGAATTTACAGGGAAATTGTTGCACTTTTCAGCTGGTTAAAGTCATTAACTCATACCTTATTACAGCAGCTGAGGCGTGCAATAATCAGCCCCAAAAGTACTGCTCTTTAGGTCTTAATGCTCAATTAATTTTCTGGAATCCACATCAAGAAACAAAGGAATGAAACCACAACAAGAAGAACCAGGGGAAGAGTTATTGTGTTTCCTTTATTCTTTAATTTCAGTCTTGGTTTATCAGAATTATAAATACCTCAACAAAAACCCCATGCAGGTCAAGCCTTGCTGCCAGTCCAAATTGTTCTTCTATTTCCGTTGCCTCAAATAGGATTAATTGCAGAGGGCAGCCATGCGGGTCAGACCAAAAGTCCGACTACCCCAACATGAGTCTCCGGAAGTGCCCAGCAGTGGATGCCCAGGAGCAGTGTACGCATGGGGCAAGCAGAAAGCGGTGCTTTCTTGGGATTTCCCCAGTGTTCAGTGTCTCTCTGAATCAGAGATGGCATCTTCCTATCTAATATCCCTCAACAGACTTTTATTCCATGAATTCATCAAATCCTTTCTTGAGTAGGTCTATAATGTTGTCATCCACAGCATTCTGTGACATGAAGACCTATGGATACCAAGAAGTCAGTCCTTCCATTCGTTCCGGACTTGGCAACTGCCAGGTTGCTTTGACGTCACGACTTTCTCTTCAGCTGTGTATTACTGGGCCATAGCTGAGAAAAACTATGCAGTAGTCGTCCAGCCTCCCAAGATCAGCGGTGTTCCTTTTTGAAAGGTAACAAATGCTGTTTTCAGTGTAAGAATATTATAAACACTTATTTGCAAAATAAAAAGTAATAAAACGAAGGACAAAATGCACTCATGCATTTTGCACAGGCCTACAGAAGAGGTTTTATGTCTGAAACACTGAACAGAAAGCCTTTACCAACAAGCTACACTACAAAGCAGTGCAGGCATGCAAGTTTCTGGACAGGGCTCAGCCTCTTCTACTAGAACAGCTGCAGAGGAATGTTATCAATGCAAGCTTGGGAAACAAATATGCAACTCTATATTCATGGTCCAACTGCACTACTCTTGAATTTTCCTACTGCTTAGAAGGCCAGAGAGTACCTTTCTGGTTCTCTAGTCCAATCACATGACTACAAATCTTAAAACAGTACTTCTGTTATCAAGCCACATTTTCTTTTAGAGATAAAAAGTACTCATGCTAATTGGGAATTTAAGACACTCTTTCAGGTGCCAAAAATCCACAGTTGAGAGAGACAGACACAATGTTCTGCTTTGTTTTAAAATAATAATAATAACTTAGAAGGAAAATGTAATAAAGAAAGTCACAAAATTATTAAAACAAATGGAAAAGCAAGAAAGTTGGCAGCATCAAATATCATGGTACAGTGGGAAGTGAATAAGGCAGGAAACAGGACACCAGATAAAATCTAAAGCAAAAAAAGATTAAGGACAAAACAAAATTTAAGTATAACTAAAATAAAAGAAATCCTAACAATGGGTTTAGTACAAGAGGGCAGATGTACTTAATAAATATTTCTGGCTTGTGGTTGGGAAAAAGACTGATTTATATGTATGATAAAATATTTTGCATACCAATTATAACCATTTCTAAAGAGGATGCTAAGCAGCAGATTCCAAATGAAGATTTAATATCAACAAAATCAGATAATTCCCATGTATGAATTTTAAAAGAGCCAGACAAGGATCTCTAATATTCGTCATCGTTTCTAGTAAGTTTTGGAACACGTAGTAATTGCAGAGGATTAAAAGAAAGCTGACTTTGTGACAATACATTAGAAGTGTGAGCAGGCATCCTGAGCAATCACACTCCCAGCAGGCTGCTATCAAAGGCAATGGAACAGCTACTGTTGGTTTCTATTAATAACAAATTTTAAAAGGTAATAAAAGAAATGCCAACCATTTTATTCAAAATACATTTTGCCAAATTAACGTGGTAACATTTTCACAAGATTACAAGTTCAGGTCATTCTTTTTACATTTCTACATTGCTTAATATCAGCGCTGGAGGCAGAGACAGCATCTCCCCCGAGGGAAAAGGATGGGCACTGGGGCAAGACACTGGGGGAGCGGGGCTCAGGCACAGCGTGCAGAGGGACAAGGGGCTCCTCAAACCCTGTCCTGTCAGAATCGGAGGGATGTGTAAGTGGCCTACAAAGGCCGTTTAAAGATAATTAATTAAGCAAAAGGCTACTGTCAGTGATTGAGGCAGATGAAAGGTCTGTCTAGCAAAGTACCAGGTGTGACCGTCCCAGGCTGGGCACAGTCTTAAACACAGCTTTGTGAAGGGCGTTGGGGGAAACCAATATGAAGACTGTATTTGCAAATATATAAACCCAGTTGCTCTAAGGTTTATTTATTGCTCCTTTTTTTATGGATTCTATATGTGCTCTGGGTGATGAACATATGATAATATAGTTTCATCAGGGTTATGGTTATGCTCTTTCACTAATTTATTTCAACACATATTGTTTTACAGCTGATCTTTGCACGTGGTTAACAAATACTGCATAAACCTACAAACTCTCCTTTTGACCAGCTGTGAGAACATGCTACAGTTTGTGTATCCCACAGTGAATAGAGAGGAAGACTAATGAGATCCAGTCCAAGCAGTTTCTGAAAAATTAATATAGCAGTTACATTCCCAAATAAATGTTGATTAGCACCTATTTCATACACTACGTGCATGAAATGTGCATAAACTGTGTCTATGCTGCAAAATTTACTTTTCATTTTCTACCCACTACCAGATGACCAGTTTTAGCAAATTAATGGCTTAGTATGTTCACTCCTCTGCTTTACTTATTCAACCTTTTGTTCATTGTTAGTTTTCCAATAAAATATAGTCTTTCAAGTCTGGTTTTAAAATAAACCTAATTTCTCTAAAATATGAAAATCCCTTAAGATTTGCAGATAAGTAGACCATGTATATACCTTCACCATTTCCATTTTGCTAGAAAGATTCATAATCTTTACGAAATAATTACATATGAGAGAAGGAAAATTAAACTTCAGCTGGCCAGTGCTTGTTATAAACAGGTCTGATTTCTGCAAATACTTTTCTAGATGTTACTTAGTGAAGCAAATGTTTCTCCTCCTTTAGTCCCTGAATGTTTTTACATCCCTGTTATAGAGTAACCAGGATTTTCACCTGTTTAAGACGTGCAGAAGGGATGTAAGTGCAGAGTCACCAAGCAGCGTATGTCAGGTAGACAGACTGGGGGTTTAAGACACGAGGCCACGCAGCCTTGGCTGTCGATATCAGTGGAGGAGGTATTACCCTAAGAAAACGCAAGTCAATGAATCTATCAGCTGCTTCTGACACTCAGTTCCTCCCTCCATTTCCTTCTCGCTCCCACTCCGCTGACCTCCGAATCCCCTCGTTTCCTATCTTGCTGACTTCTTTTTCAGCATCCTCATCACCGTTATCTTTAAGCATTCTGTTGCTGGCCCTTCTTCCTTATTTTCTGTATGTTGTTTCTAAGAGACAGTTTCTCAGTGAGAGCCTGATAACCATTATGTAAAGTGGGAGGCAGCAAAGTGCGAATGACTATAAGATATTAATAATTTAAAAAAAAACATTAAAAAAAATACATGTTGGACTGATTCCTACAAATCCCCAAAGGTGAGAATATCTTTACAACAACTTAGAATGAACTTTGTGGGAACAGTTTTAGCAAGGACTGAAGAAGTAAGTTGTGTTTAAAAATGCAGATGGCTGAATTAATTTCTTCAATTCTTTTAGTAGCTAAAACAGCCACTGAAAAAATTCAGATTTTTGGCAGTTTTTATAAAGTCAGATCTTATTCCATGGACATTTTGAATGAGTAAAAATGGAAATGGTTAAAATGTTTTATATTTTAAAAAGATATTTTATCTTTTTATTTTAAAATTTGGCCTTTTCAAAGGCAGAAATAGCTTAGAAAATAAATATCCCGTGAAATCTCCAGCCAATCTAAAACAAAGCTTATGCTGGACACTGCTCAGCTACAAAACAAAATATGTCCAATATATGCCTGGCACTAACTATAAACGTGCTCTGTATTGCTGAAATACAAAAGAATTCTACAGAATTAAAAAGGACACAATTTGAAATAGTTTCCTCTACTGCCATAGCAACTGGTACCTAAAACTAACACAAATGGAAGAGATCAGCTGAACTGTTTAGTCCTTTTCTTTTGAACAGTCGCTGTCAGAGTTTCCCCCATTGCAAGGACCTGACCAGGGTGGGATGTTCCCATCTTTGTGCTTCTTTTATAAAGCAGCAGCACGGAGACGCACTGCTCCGGATGGAGCAAATGTGCTTACAAAGCCCAGAAATGTCGAGCAGGAGTGTGAAATGATGGTTGCTTTGCAGCATTCTGGTACTGACATTGCAAGAATGAAATACTGTTCTATTTAACTAGATGCGTTTTGAAACCAGTTAACAGAGGAGCTTATCCCGAGCTCGAGATACAGTTCACCCACTCCCAAAAATAAGAATGCATCACGTACAACCCGCTTCCATCCATCATCAGTGCCCATGTAGGGAAACCAGCCTGTCCCTAAACCTGGGCTACAAGCATCCCATCCTCCTGCATCCCCCTGCTTCTCCCCCTGCCAAAGCCTAGGGAAAAGCTTTGCAGCGTGCCCGGGTTACAAACGTGAGCTCCAGGGCAAAGCAGAGCCCAGACGTGATGGACAGGGAGAGCTTCCCTTCAGCAGCCCCTCTGCTGGGGCATCCAGACGAATGTTGTGGCTGGGCAGTACGAGAAGAAAAGCTGTCTCCTAGGCATATGAAAAGGCAACTCAAACTTTTCTTGACCTTTCCTATAAATGGAAAGATAAAACCGTTCGCTGCTGAAACTGCAGCTAAAGCAATGTGGTTGGTATGTGGGTTTTCGGTCTTGTAGTATCTGGAAGTATTCAATCAAACTGATGCACCATATTCTACCTTTTTTTCCCATGTGTTTGTTTTGGTTAAATGGCAAAACTTACTCTGAATTTTAGCAGACATCACCATGGGAAAATAAGACATGCCACCATGGCACTGACTAGCAACCCTGCTAATCTGGGATCTGGTCTCTGAAGGGGGAAAATAGCAAAAAACTGAGGGAGAAAAGTGCAAGAATGTTTTCCGTCTCACCAAGACGTATTTTCTCTGAAAGACTAGCATTTTAAGTCTCTCTAAAAATTTTCCCACTATTAAATTCTTCTAGTCCCATTTCCATCCTTTTAGCATCTGAGCACTAAGAGCGTGATGAAGCTGCGTCCACAAATTCATTCCCTCTCACGTGAAAAAGCGCAGCCTCTTCTCAGCTTTAAACTTTTTGCTTCCTCCTCATGAAGTGTCCTAATTACCTTGCCTGGTGCAGCCAGTATTTCATACACAGCAGCCACATTCCCTGTCGTCTCTTTTCTGAGCTAAATATAGAACAAGGCATTTCGCAGCGCTAAGGGCAGCACAGCTGCACGAGCAGCAGCTCCTTGGCCACCCGCAGTGTCCGAGGCGGCCGCTGTGCTACTGCAACATCTCTTCAAGAAGAGATGTCTCTTTAAAGTTTCCTCAAGATCCATTTTCTCAACAGGATCCAGTCCTTCGTATGCATACCTCAGCCAGAAAACAGCTAAGTGGGCCAGCAGAAAGAATTCAGTCTTTCCCCAGAAGAGAGGAAAAGGCAACCCTCTGCGGCGAGTGGGACCCCGGGCCAAGCCTCCGAAACAGTGATTTCCAGGCTCTGTGCGCACTGACAGCGATTCTGGGTTCACGCAGAATGCTCCAGCGAGAAGTATCCACTTGCATTGAGAAAGCCATCTGATAAATGAGTATTTTCCAAAATAAAAAATTCACTGCTCATTTCTCTAAATTCTACTGGTGTAATTTTAACCCATCTGAATGCTGGACCACATGATGTGGGATCGGAGGCGTAGGGATCGCTCCTTGTCTGTGGTTGAAAATCAGGAGCATGTAAACTGCTTAAGGAATTTTTACAAGTTTTTTACCTTGGGTTTAATTAGAACTCCAAAACTGTACCTCTGTGATCGATGGCATTGGTAACTTGATTTAAATCTATGCCGTGAAGATATATAATCTGGGGTTTGTTTGTTGGTTTGGGGTTTTTTTTTTAAGTTTAACCAGATAAACATTAAGTAGAGCTTTACCTCACTTTCACTTCAATTTTGGAAAACATTAATAGAAAAAAAATGGTTTATTCTTGTCCCCTGGCTGACTCTATCAACTGTTCTTCCTTTAAAAAGTAAGATAATTTCCAAAACTAAGGTATTTCTCAAGCCAGTGACAATAGCAAGAAAGTGAAACAAGTTCAGCTAGCTGGCACTCGCTGCCAACTGTTTGCTATGCATGCCGGCTGGTCACATTAACATTGAGTATCAACTAGCAAAAGGTTTAAACCATTTGTGGACAAATCCAGGATTTTGAACTCCAGCTTGAATGTTCTCCCAAAGCCCAACTGTGTGAATTTGAACAGGCATAAAATAATTCTTGGGGGGAGAGATGGTAGGAGAAGTATATATATTCGCTTTTACTTGCTTAATTATTTTAACCTGTGATCTGTTCCTGTGTGTGTGCTATAATGAGTCTAGCAGTAGTTTAAATCAGGTTTGCATAGAAAGGACGAGAATTTCCATAAAAATATTTGTACATCCTTTGTTTACCTCGGAAAAATGTTTTTTTTAGATAGCTTCAGAACAAACCGTATTCACAAATCCACCAGCTTCTACTTCTGGGAAACAGCTATTGCCTAAGGGAGTGAGCGTCGGCCACATGAAACTACTATCAGCATTAAGCAAGTTTCCAGAATTTTTCACAGTTTGGTCCACAAGTTTATGCCCAGCTTGCCTGATGGGCTGAGATCTCCTGGATGCTACTCGCAGTCATAAAGTCCTTGTAGCTATTGTCTCTCCTCCCTATGGGAAGAGCCTGAGGAACCATTATGCTAAGAATGCACTTAATATAACTTGGTTCTTGTGGCTGTAATTTAGTGGCTAGAAACAATGAAGAGGAGCCGTTAGCATGTGACCAGCCAACTCTCCACAGGCTATTGTCAAATACTCTGGGAACCACAGCCTGGCAACCCTCTAACCCCACTAAACCCCAAATTCACATCTTTCCCAACAAGCCTCAATTCCAGAGCACAGTGAGGAGCTATGAGCAATTATTGTACCCTTAACTACAGAGCTGAGCACAGTCCTACCTGCAGTGTAGTCACAGCAGGTACAGGTGTTCCAGGAGCACCAACGCTTGCCCTAAGACTGCCCCATGTACCTCACAGGGCCTCAGGCCACCGGCTGGGTCTGGGTCAAGGCAGACGAATCAGCCAGAGACATCTTCCTAACCAGGTCTCGGGTGTGCAGCAGTGCCCGTGGGATGAGCCTCCTGCCTGAGAATGGCCTGAGACCGCAGGTCCTGCAATGCCGGTGCCCTTGGGCTGGCAACGTGAAGTGTGGTCTTCAAAAGAGTTGCGCTTGGCCAAGATGTCCAGAAAGCTACCTGCAGGGAGCAAGGTGAAGGAATCTTTAAACTGCCATCCAGTCTCCTTAAATTTGGGAATTTCTGTTCATGAGCTGAAGGCCTTGAGCAAAAGCTTGAGGTCTTTCTAGCAAAAACTGCTACAGCGTGTCCACCCCAGCGTGTATCAGCAGTCCTGGTTCCCAGGCACGCATGCTGAGCAGCAGGAAGGAATAACGGTACTTCGATTGAAAGTAGAAGATCCAAAGTCCCAATCCTGAAGGCTGCAGGCAGCTAGGAGGATATACATGCTTACCCTCTTCCCAAACACACACTTTCAGCAAAAGGAAGAGACAGACCAGAGGGCTAGAGGGACCTTTATTCCAACATGGTATGGCCACCTGTATGTCCCCAGGAGGACATGCCAGCTGTGGGAAGGTGTGCTGGGCAGCCCCCGGCGCTCCTTCTCCCTGGCTTTCCCAGCAGGTCACCCTGCAGCTCCCCACGCCACCTACACACTCGCGTTTCGTTTGGAAGGACCCCAGCTCTGGAGAGGCATGGTGTGCAGCCCCTTCCCCTTCCAGCATCGAGCCAGGACACAGAGGGGGACTCTCCGGGAGCAGGAGTGAGGCACGTCACGAAGAAGCCATAGCATAGACACAGCCTGCTGGGGGGTTGCACAACTGATGTCAATAAGAGAAAGATCAGACTCTGGTGCCTAAAATTACTTGTTTAAGTTAATGTTAAACATATTGCCAAAGCATCTTACACAATTTCAATTATGCACCGAAAGAATCTGCATTGTGGAGTTCAAATTTAATTATATTGTCATTTACTCTGAGGAATGCTTGTGGTTTAAACACTGTTTACATTTATCTTTTGGTTTACATTTTTTCCCAGATTAATAGATCATAAGATACCACTGCATCAAGATTTCGCATTAAGGCAAGATACTATTTTAACATTATGTGGTAACTCTTTAAAAACCAAACAATTGTCAACCTCGTCCTGCTGAAACAACTCTTTGTTCCAAATTCATGTCCCTGGAAGCACTGGAATGTCCTCATGGCGAGGTGGCCTGCCAAATCGCTAAGCAAAGGCTGGGGTCAACTCCCCTGCTGGTGTAACACTAATGACTCCATGCAGCCGTGCCAAATGGGGATTTTGGCCCTCCATATAAGCCCCCCAGGATGTTCATTGTTGATTATATGAAACATACACATGCTGTGGACATGTAATGTCCTTTGAATAATCCACCCCGGCAAAGCGACTTCAGGAGGCTGGTTAATACACAGAAATAAAGAACCTGAACTGTATGTTAACCCCATGAACACGGTCCCAAGTGGCTGCAGAACCCTTCGATGTAGCCTGTAATTTTCATCACAAACCAGCCATGTAATTACAGGCTAACTGCAGAACTAATGCTCATCTCACAGCCGTTCAGTTGTGCTCTGGTTCCTGACCATGCCGTCAGATATCAGGTGCCTTCCCAGACTACCCAAAGGTCAGCCCTGACCTATAAATGCCGACCCAGGTACAGAAGGCTCTTGCACACGTTGGCATTTGTATGTAGGTGCATACAGAAGGGGTGGCCAGAAGGAACTGGATCACCAGGTAAGAGAGTCCTGCATTATCAGAGCAAGATTTGGTTCATACAAATTTATCAATAATGTCATTATAGTAACTGTAGAAAAAGAACTGAACTGAAGGTATCATGTAAAAAAATGTGTAGTCACAACACTTCACAGCTTCCAGATGGTGAGTAAATATTATAAAAGAGAAGAAGAGAATGAAGCCATTTCTTCCACTCTTTCTTACCTAGCTTTCTTTTGGAAAGACATTTGTCCACATTTCATTTCAGATTACCACATAGGTAGGACAAAATCTCTTCAAGATGCATTCAGACTATGCAAACTCCAGACCTCTCTTCAAGCAAATGTGTATCATTCAATGCAGTCTCAAGCAGAGAAGAAAAACACTGTGCAGTCAGGGAAGATATAATAAAATAATACACATGCTATACTGGACTGTGATATACTATATAATACAATAAAGATGATAGAATCATAGAATCACAGAATGGTTCGGATTTGAAGGAACCTCAAAGACCATCTAGTTCCAACCCCCCTGCCATGGGCAGGGACACCCTCCACTAGACCAGGTTGCCCAAAGCCCCATCCAACCTGGCCTTGAACACTTCCAGGGAGGGGGCATCCACAACCTCTCTGGGCAACCTGTTCCAGTGTCTCACCACCCTCACAGTAAAAAATTTCTTCCTAAAATCTAATCTAAATCTACCTTTTTACAGTTTAAACCCATTACCCCTTGTCCTATCACTACATGCCCTTGTAAACAATCTCTCTCCAGATTTCAAATATAAAGATAAATACGCATATATATTCATTAACACACAGGGACACAAAACCACACGTATGGGTCTGTTCTTACCCTTTCTCATACCAACATAAACATACATGAAGTTTTCTTGAGCTTTAATATACACTGTGCATTTGTGAGCACCGCAGAGTCTGGCTGTATTAGAAGTAGTAATAATGTCAACGTTTGTCCACAGACCTCAGGTAAGTTACGTACTAGAACAATGTACAGAGGGCTGTCATCTGTACTAATACCTGACTAAAATACACATGGCTTGATCAAATCTATGTACTTAATTCATATTTTCTTTTTTAATTAAATGACAGATGCACTCCGTATAAACCATGAATGTGTGTGGAGACTGTTAAACTACTCATTATAAATGCAGACATTTCTGCAGTCAGTGAATCACTTGCAAATAAATTCTGATTTCATTCTAATGCATTCTGCGTACTCAAGGATCCACCAAATATTTTCTGTGACAAACTTTCAGCTGATGGGTGCTACTCAACATTCACTGAGCACAGTTAGTAACCCACTGTGTAGTCCTCGCCTTGATTGGATGAGAAGGAAGACTTTGTCAACAAGAAAATAAGGAAGAATGATTAATTCACTTCCCATCTGAATTTTAAGGCATTCAGAATCATTCATACTAAAATTCATGAGACTCTGGGGATTTATTTATACCAGGAAATTCATTTCAACTCATTTGTACAGAGACTGACTTAGTGAATCATAGACCAGTGACCCGCTCAATTCTTTCACAATTTTTTTCATTCACCATTTGTTCCTGGATTTTTTTGCTTGTTTGTTTTCTGTATTTGACCAGATATAAAACATGTATTCATAGATATTTATATATAAAATGGTGGCCACCATGGCCAGGAGAAAACGTGGTGGAGGGCAGGAAACACCATGGTGGCCACCTCCTTGGAAATCTGGTAAGGGAGGGGATGATTTTGCGACCAAGGCTGCAGTCTTTTCAGGTACTCTGCCCCCCAAGCTTTCCTAAATGGAAAGCTGAACTTAGAGGAGAATGAATCAGACCAAACTTTAGCCATCCAAAATGTAGGCACCAGTTAGGCTGGTCAGCTAGATGTTCTTTGCACCCAGTGCAGAGATGGCCCTTCCACAGTGCAAACCATCACCACCACCCCCTGCCCCCGTAGTCCCAGAAGGGGACAAATCACCACCTGGAGATATTTATCTCCATCTATGGGGAGATGGGACTGTGGGGAAAACTTAGGCAAATAGCTTAGTGAGAAACTTAAGTTTTATGTAGTTCGACATAAGTCAGATGAATCTTACCCTTTTGTCTAAACTTGGGAAAATAACCAAGTAAAATAAGGAAGTCATAAGAGATTCAGTCTTTTTTTATTACACTCTACCAAGCTTCGTATAAATGCTGGCTAAGGCATTTCTGTATGTAGAATAATAACGTGAACTGACATTGCTGGCTGCAATTTTTCCCCCTTTCATTCTGAGGAGGCTGAACATGGAAAACAAGTCACAGGGAGGGAGGGAAGCGTGAAAAATGTGTCTCTGTCTGCAACTGGAACCTTTTGCTTATTAATTCTCAAAGGACTTAAGGCAGAATCTTGTGGAAGTTTAAAATCTGACAAAGCTTCAGGAAAAAAAGGCAAGTCCTAAAACTTTTAAGGTAATAAATCATAGAATTCAGATTGCCCATTTCTTAGAATGTCAGTTAAGATGAAAGAGCCTGAGAAGGAATAAAATACCTTATCTTCTTTAATTATTCTTCTTCCAAGTCATCATTCCTGTGTTTCTTTTCATTTTACCTACAGAAGATCCATTTCTCTCTGTGTAACTTACAGTTAATTTGCAGGGGGTCAAACTTTTCCATGGCTTTTGCAAAGAATGTAGAATAATCTCTGTGATGGACTGTCATGAAATAATATCCTAATGTACCATACTGAAAAATTACCTTGACTTTATCTCCTATTAGGCAGGAGAAAGATGCATCAGATCACACATCTATTACTCAAATCCTTCAGACACAGTATCATTCTATTACACGTGCCCCTGAAATTGCAGCAAAAGACCACTGAAGTTGCAAAGTACAGCATACAGATGCTAGAAAGTCCCCAAATTAGGGATGTATTAAGTGCAATGTCGCTGGGGCTTCTTTATACATTGGTACCAAAGAACAATTTAGTGTTCCCGTGCTGTGCGCAGTAGTACTTAGATGCAGCCAACAGAAATGCCAGGCATAGTGATGTTTCCTCTGCAGCTTATGCAATTAAGTCAAGACTGCACATAGATGTCTTTGTCCACTTGGGATCTAAAGTTTGGAGCTTACTCTAGATAGTAGGTACCTACTTGTGGATGGCAGGGGAGGAAGTTTCGCCACCACGATTTATGATGGGAAAACAACTGAATAGGTGAAGCACTTCACCAGAAGGAAATATGAGCTTAATTAACTCTGAAACAGCTTTTGAACTGAATGCTGACCAGGAGACTCTGCTGACCACTGAGAGGGTCAGCTGGAGGTGGAGGGGCAAGGTTGTACCCTCGTCTTTGGAAAGCCCACTGCACCGCTGAGCATGGAAGTACCATGCCCCCAAAAAGATAAGAAGTGAGAAGCACCGAAGGGCCTCGGTGCTTTGGGCAGGCCTGGCAGACTGGCCTCTCCAGAGAGGTGGCATTTAGGGACATCTCCACTCACCTAGCTGGATTGTGGTGTGAGAAACCAGACAGTGCGCTCATGGACAGACAGTTGGTCGGTCCAACCTGCTGTCCTGCCTCTAGCAGTAGGGCAGTAGCCATCAGCTGATGCCTGAGCAGGATTTGGAGAAGAGGACAAGCCATACAGCCAGGCTCCCCTGGGACCTGCCCCACCTTGCGGTGTAATTGCCGATGTCTTTGTGTCTGATAGCCCTTGATGGCTTTTCCTTTTGTGGACTCCCCCTCCAACCTCATGAACAAAGCCGGTCTCCTGCAGTGATGGGGATATTTGTGTCCCCACAGGGACCTGCAGGTCCAGAGCGAGGGGCCAGCCGGCAGCAGTGGGGAACAGGCTTTCTGAACGGCTCCCCAGCAGCCAGGTGCCTCGGCTCCACTCCAGCCTGCCAGAGGTGCCGAAAATAGCTAGACTCAGTCTGGCCTCAGGAGTTTAATGTTCCTTTTATTGCTGAAGCAATAGCATAAAACATCTGAACAACAGTTCCAGAATGTAATCTAACACATTGTTTTGTTTGCATCTTTTTAAAGTAAAATTACTAGGGTATAAAAGGCATTCTGTGAATTATGCTGGCTTTCATGTGTACTGGAATAGGATGTTTGAAGCCATTCAGAATAAGAGTCTGCTGTGGCAGGTACCGTGTTCACACAGTAAATACAGTGTTATCTTACGATCTGAGAGAGGACATTTCCAGAGCAGGTAATCCTTAGCTTTCTTTTTTTAATTAAGCTCCTTAACTCTGTGCTGTGGCGTGGGCATTACAGATAGAGCAGGGATGTTCCTTCAGCCTGCTTTAGACATCACCCGGGGGGGGCTCAGAAGAGCCCCTCAGCAGCCACCTTCGCAGGTCGGCGGTGCCTGACTCGGTCCCCCTCATCACCCCTCCAGGAGCTCAAAGCAGACAGCGCGGCTACCCCAGAGAAAGCTGGATGATTTTTCAAAAGACTTCAGTGCCTACGAGCGGGGCCGGGTTTTTTAATCCGACCGGCATCTACCAGCTCCCACGAAAGCTGAGAGCATTTAAAGTTTCATCACTTCATTTAGCTGCCTACGTGGGAACTGGTGGGCGCTGAACTCTTTGGAAAGGCCTGCCCTGTGAAACTAGCCCCCAAGCTTTTTACATCACAGCTGACGGTGTCGGTGTCGACTTCTACATGTTGAGTAAGTAAGGTCCTGACATAATACACTATAATGACTCCCTGTGCAGCTCTTTAAGGCTTTTATGTAAAGACACACTTAGACGTCTTAATAGCTCAGAGTTGTTACTTTTACTGCTCATAGCTGTCTTACACATACGGGTTTATATATCGATTCACGTCGGTGTAACTGCTAGGCATACATATTCACTTAAGCCTTGGAATTTTTCTTGGAAAATGCACCAAAGCTTTCCCCCCCTCCCCATAAAATAAATTACATCCATTTGATGGGGTGCTTTCTCTGGTATTCAAAAAGGCCATTGCTACAAGAGTTAACCAATTACCTGCCAAAAATCAGCTGTAAAGATATGCCTGTCTGTGTACCCACTAAGCTAAGTGTTTCTCAATCTAGGAAATCAGAAACAAGGCTGCATTTAAGTCTCAGGTTTTTAAATTTATCATTCTTTGTTTTCAACTTTGGATAAGTTCATTCATCTAACCATTGAATTCTTGAAAAAAAGGAGTTTATGTTTGGAGTTGTACTGTAACAAGAGAAGCAAGCCTTTAAATTGCATGTGTACCTCAGACTACGCATGTATTTTACAAACACGCTCATGTGGCTGTTTAACAATATAAAGTATATTGCAATGAATGAACATTTAAAAGTGATCATGTAAAGGACAGGGGAGATCTCTGGCTTAATAACTACAGCTTTTGGGTGGTCTGGAATACGCTTGTAAAATTTTATGCTGAGCAAATTTAATATTATGTAGAAGAATCATCTTTGCAGTGTATTTCACCTCTGCCTTTCTCCCTAGCAGAGCCAACACGGGCTCAGCCCCTGGGAATGGAAATGCCGTGCAGACCCGTCACGGCTGTAGGACCGACCGTGCAGGTACCTATCTGTCGGTAGGTGATGGACTTTTCCACTGGTACCTACCAGACTGACAAACCAGACCAGCTCCTCTTCTTTCAAATGTATTCCTGATGCTGCCGAGACTTTGAGAAGGCCTGTATATTAATGTGTTTGGCTTTATTTTTGGCAAAGCAGACTCTCTGAACTCAACTCAGGATGAATGCGTTTTTCCCCTTAGCCTCTAGCAATATGTAAATAGGTGAAATCATCTCTTACATTTAAAAAATAATTAAAAAGTTAGAATACTATCTAGCTAAATCCACTTTTTCAGATCTGGCATTTATTGCTTTCTCTGTTTATAAAAAGTAGGTCACAGTATGTTTTCATTTTAAAGAAAAAAATTTAAATGCACCTTTCAAGTGCAAATTAATGCTTCCCAGTTATACCTTTCTGTTGCATTCAAAAAAAAAGTTATTTCAAATAACAAATTCATCATGGAAGTAATGAAAAAATTTCTATTAAAAGAGAAAAGCTACCATAATTTACCGACTAAACCTTTAAGATTATTCCAGTAAGGTCAAAAACAGTGTGATAAGCCTAGTAGCGTCACTTGAAGGATAGATTTATTGGTTATGATTGCAATTATTATATCATTTGCAAACAGTACTGGTTTTTTGTGACAAACATGGAGCTGTTAACGCAATAATAACTCAAAAACTCTCCAGTGAACAAAGAATAAATGAGTTGGAAAAAATAATGGTTTTCTGTAGAAGGGTATGTTAATCGTCCTTGCTATAGATGTCTGTCTGAAAACTATTCAAGCAAGAGAACAATCCAAAAGCGAAACTTGTCTGCCATTGATATTAAATCCTGCGGGATCTTCTTCATCTGCAACAGCAAGAGAGGAAAAGAGCAGGAGCAGCCGAGGTGTTTGGCTGTCTCCAGCGAGCGGGCAGGGGTGCTTCCCAGGTGTCAGGAGCCGTATGTACGGCTCCGCGCTCCCCTCAAGCCAGCACAACAGCACCGGGGCAGCAGAA